>NW_008824032.1:5938439-5965249 GCF_000699105.1 Pygoscelis adeliae | reverse complement strand
AAATGGCTCAGTCATGCTTAATACTGAAAACAGCAGAAGAGGAAAAGTCAGGTAGTGATGATGATACCACAGAGGAGTAGTGTTCCCCTCAACAGCTCTGCTCCTCCCACCTCTTCCTGGCAGTCTTTCCCCATCTTCCTTCTTTTGGTATTGCAAGAAATGGGCCAGAAATACGAACTGCATATCTGGCTTTCATATACATGAAAGCTCAGGAGGACTTTGGTTTGGCTGAAGGGATGAGACAGGAAATCTGAGTAACCCCAATCTGAACCACAGGCCCCAAATCCAGGGGCTTCTGGATGCAGCCCTTGGGTTGAGTTCTGTTCCAATGTGTCATTCTACCTTTCTCTCTCCAACCTTCTTTCTGCAATACTCTCCCCTTTTCTGGCTGCTGAATTACAGTAGATAGCTTGACTGTCTGTAGCACATGCAGAAAGCTTGTATTCTGCCTACCTCAAACCCTCTTTACATATATGAGAATATCACAGAAGACTATTCATATGGAACTAATCAATGCTTTCCCCACGCATTTTAGATGAAAGAATATCTGACGGCAAAAGAAATCAGGTAAAGAGTTCTTCTCTCCTCAAAGGACATGATACAGAGGAAGAGAAACCTACCTCTTGTTCCCATCCTGCTGATAAATCTTTAGGGGGTGAAGGTTTCCTTGCAACCCAAGCTGCTAATCCCATGGAGTCTGACTACTGAAAGGATATTCTCCTTCCAAGCTTGCCACGTCCTTGAGCGTGGAAGGCACAGTTAGATAGCAGAACAAAGCTGGTGAGTTCTCCTTTGTTCTGTCTCCATCCTGCTCTTCACTCATCTTGCAGATCAAATGCCTTCTTTACTCACCTCACAAGACACAGGAAGACTGTCTGCCAAAGTGGAGAGTAATATGAAATCATCTGTGCCACTGTTTGCCTCTCCCTTTAAAGGCAAACCAGCGGGAAGCAAATTCCATGGTTTTTGGAAAGAACCTCTTCTATGTAATATCTAAACAGAAATCCTTTCCCCTCTGTCTGGCACCAGCAGTGTTTTGTCTCCACCACTGTGCTGTGCATTACCAGCAGTAGAGACTGGGACAACTAGATGAAGACCAAAGCTAAATAGAATTACAGGTCAAATTCTGTAGAGCATCTACTGAAGTAATTTCATTTGTTGCCTTGGACAACCTGGTTATCGTGCCTGGGAAATCACACTGCAAAACAAGCTTGCAGTGCATTTAAGATTCTTGCCACTTTTTTACAGCTGCCTGTATTGCTACTGAAATTTTCTATTGATGCTGGAAGAGAAGAAAACTACTGTACAGTTCACAAATCACCAGCACAGTCGAGTCCAGTTGGGCCTCTTACCTGTTGGGGTGAGGTGCCTCCAGGTGATGACAGGCTCAGGACGCCCATTTGCCATGCAAACCAGGGTCACGTTGCTGCCCTCATTCACGGTGATGTCCGAGGAGATATTGGAGATCTTTGGTGGAACTGTGAAGACAAAAGAAAGTTGGACCTCATTACCCAGACTTCTGAAGGGCAGCCTGTCTGACTCATTAACCTACCTACCTATTAACCAGAGACAGCCACAGACTCCTCTAACAGGCTGCACTCCTCGTTACTACCTGGCTTTCTGAAATTATACCAGAATAATATGTACCGCTGCTTAAAGGATCTGCAGGTAGAACTGGCTTTTGCTGCAACTGCGATGCTTTGAGTTTGGACAGGTTTGGGGGCCTTCGTAAAATAACCTCTAAGAACTTGCCTGACTGCCCCAAGGCTGCATGGAAGGAGTTGGCAGGCTCCAAGCACTGTTCCAGCTAATTTTTACACTCCAAACAGTCCCAGACGCAGTTCTATGTCCTCCTGCAGGGTGCCAGGCCTCAAGGCACTGACTCAGAGGGTGTATTAGTTATTGCTACCTCCCATGGGCAGATAGAACCCATGCTGCTAGCCAGGACCCTGCTCTGCTGCTCACGTAACCAAATGCTCACTGGGAATTAAACCGGAGAGCTGTTAAGCTCATTTCTGTTGCGAATGCCATGATGAGGTGAGAAGCAGGGACGCGCGCCACGCCTAATGGGAATTTGCTGAGGGAAGGCACAATGGTGACAGCGGGAAGGTTTCTGCAACATCTTTCAGCCAAGAGGGATCCCCCATAGGCTGCCCGCAACAGGTAGCTTCTGGCTGGCTGCACCTCACGTGGCACAGCTCCAAAAGCATGGCAGGGTCCTTAAAGATTCACAAGACCAGCCATGGCTCAGGCATTCAGGATCCTTAAAGACCTTCCAAACTAACTGAGTTTGTGTCACGGGACCAAAGTGACCATGCTGGGACCTGAACAGGTACCTCCAGGTGTGGAGCATGCCAGTGTATCAGCCTCCAAGCTGACCAGGCTGTTGCAGTCTCTCCTCTCTCACATCCATGTCTTGCTTCCACACTTCACACCCCAGAGGTGGAGAGGGAGTTTGACTAAAAAGGAATCTTCTAATTTTTTTTTGAACTTTTTTTTTTTGATATATTTTCAGCTTCTGAATTTGTGTGTAGTGAGGAATGAAACAACATCATTTTCTGCTTTGCTTACCACAGAGTAAACAGACAGCAGCCTCCCATTCCCCCTCCTTGGCAGGAGTGGATGATGGTCCTTCTGAGGCAAAGCTGTACGAGCTAGTTGGGGAAAAGGAAATGAAGCCTGAAGAGAGCAACTCACCACTTCCAGCTGTGTTGCTGGATTCATAGGAATATTGTTTACAACCCACAGTTCATTAGCCCCTCTCTGTAGGCCCCAAACTCATGGACAATGTTTCAGCATCTATGACCATGGGACCCCCTTGGAGGAACAGGGGCTCTCGAGCAGGAACGGGACCTCTCGAACAAAGTGAGGCAGACATGTCTTTGCCGACAGGCTCACTCACCTAGGCAAGGAGGGATTTATGCTGGGCACACTGGGGAAAGATTGCCATTATCTGGGGAGAAGTGACAGCACGATGGGCAGTGAGGAAGCTCATTGTGTTGTGTGGGGGCCAGCGCAACAGGGAAGGCTTTTGCACTCCTCTTGTGAAAGCAGGACAGCTGGAGGCCCATCTCAAATCTGGAGGCCTGTGCACCAATGCAAGCATCATGGTGAAAAAACAGGAGGAATTAGATGTTCACACAGATTTGCAGTATTATAAACCCATTGGGACGACAGAGCCATGGTGGTACAGCTCTCAGGACTGGCAGTGCTGTGCGGGATGGATACAGGCTTTTCAGGAAAGACAGGCGGGAAAGGCGAGGAAATGAGGTGCGCTCTCTGCAAAGGAGTGGCTGGAGTGCACCCAGCTCTGGGTGGTGAACTAGCTGGGAGCTTAGGCGTAAGGATCAGAGGATATCACAGTGTCACCCCTGTTGGTTGGTGTCTGCTACCAACCATTTGATTAAGAAGAGGCAGTGGACAAAGACTGCTTTAGACAGACAGAAGAAGCCTCAAAGTCACAGTCCCTGGTGAGGGACTTCAACCACCCTGATATTTGCTGGCAGGATGAAAGTGCTGGGCTCAAGCAGCCCAGGAGATGTGGGGGTCCAACAGGTTCAGCATGAGTTAGCAGTATGCCCTTGCAGCGAAGACTAAGCATCCCGGGTTGTATTAGCAAGAGTGTAGCCCCATAAGTGGAAGGAAGTGTTTATCCCTTTATATGGTGCTTGTTAGACAGCATCTGAAGCACTACATCAGTTTTGGGCTCCCCAGTACAAGGCGGCCATTGACATACTTGAGCAAGTCCACTGGAGGACTCCCAAGATGGTCAGAAGGCTATAGCATTTGACGTACAAGAGAACCTAAGAGAGCTGGGTCTGTTCAGCCTGAAGAAGAGAAGGCTGAGGGGAGATCTTATTGCTCTCTACAAATAGCTAGCGGGAAAGTGCAGAGAAGACAGAGGCAGGCTTTTCACAGAGATGCACAGTGAACAGCGAAAAGCAGCAGACATGAGCTGCAACATGGGGAAAATTCTGACTCAAAATGAGGAAAAAGCTTTTACTTTGGAGAGGTCAAAGACAGGAACAGGTTCCCTAGAGAGGTGGTGGAAAGTCCATCCCTGGAGATACACAAAACTCACCTGGATGAGGCCCTCAGCAACCTGCTCTAACTGGCACCAGGAAGGAAGAAGGGACCTTGGAAGCTGGTTTGCTGCTCAAGAGCTAGAACTGATGGCTGATCAGCTCATGGTGAAGCAACCAAAGCAAGGTATGTTGGGGGAATTGTTGACTGCACCAGGGTCCCCTTCCCTGGAGAGAAGGAATTTCAGAGTAGGGACACCTCCCTAGCAATACAATACTGGGTAAAGCAAAGCATAGCAGAAGATCAACCCCTTCCTCTCAAAGTGAAATCCGCTGACAAACACAAAGCCCTGCTACATTTTACATCAGTGATTCACTGCGAGCCATCGGCAGTGTGTCTGCACATGTAGGAAGAGGTAGGAGGAAACAAAACAAACCAAAATAAACATTGCTGGAGAATGCTGAAGTTGTCAAAGAATTTGATCCCACTGTATCGAGGGGTACATGAGAGTTTCACTGACTGTAGATCCATTTTGTGCCTCGTCCCCCTTTACCACACACCCATTCTGCACAGCAAATGCCTGGCAGTACAAAACAACAATCACGCGGTGGTCTTGGAAAGTGAGCAAATACCTTTGCCAACCAATACCCCAAGACTGCATAAAGGGCAGCAGAAAGGAAATACCCCAGCTGGGAAATTAAATACCCTGCCTCCTCCAAAAGAAGCTTGTGGCTTCGTGTTTCATGGCACACCAAAGCAGAGTGGCAGCTTGCAGCACCATGCTGAGATCTGGCACAGCACTGAGTCAGCAGACTCAGAAGCACTTTCTCCTCCTTTCTGTCCCACTGGATGAGGGGAGTCCCCTGTCTCATGGCTCAGCACAGACAGACCCTTCGCTCCAGCCAGCAGAGCTGCAGGCTGGGAGAGCCCTGCAAGTTCTGGTGCAGAAATCCAATCTGTTAGTCTTACTACAGGGAACAAAGCAACTCGGAGGGCCACCTCAGTCCTGTAGCAGCACAGCTACCCGTAGTACATACTGTGTTTCAGATCTGAGACCAACACGCACTGGAGAGGACAGAGGGGCTTAGTCTGGTAAAGAACAACAGAGGCTGCTATTTTTTGCAAGAGTTGTGCCCTAGCTGTTCTGTCAGGGGACACAAGGACGGTGATTTTGGAGTGCCCTCAGCACAGCTTCTCTGGTGTGCTGGCAAACATGGGTAAGCAGAGCCCAGGAGTAGAATCGTTGGCTAGATCACGTTTTGGGGTTTTATCTTAACCTCAAGGGGTTAACATTTGCATCAGGAAAAAAAGCCACACAACAAACCAAGAAGGACTAAGCTCAAGCAGGACTAGCAGATGGAGCTGTAGGGCAGTCCGAGGTCCTAGCAGAAGGGTGTGATGACAGCCAAAACAGTCGAGGAGAGAGCAGTGAAAGCCTCTATGGGGCACCAGCAGCAGAGCTGCAGTAGGACATGTGTACCCTGCCACTTTCCAAAGCTGTCAAGTCATTTTAGTTCACAGAGGATCAAGTAAACACAGCAAAAACAAACAGATCTGACCATGCAGACCAAATGCCCAAGAGGAGGAGGATGTGTCCAGATGGTCATATCTGGCTCGCCACTTTTTCACATGATGGAGAAAAGGGCATCCAAGGCTGAAATCCTGTTAGGAGTATAATGACTGGTTCCTTTCAGCTGCCACCTTGGTCAGAGGGCAAGGAAAGGCTGAGAGGAGGGGAAATAGGGCAGGAAATAATTTCCCTGTGAATTTAAAACCTGGTTTGGTTTCGTCTGCTTAGAATCCAAAGCCAGCTAGCATTAAAAATGACTGGATCTTAGTGGACAGTAATTTCACTCAGATAAAAAGTCAGAGACTTTTAATTTTCAGGGTGTCAAGCCAGTGTGTTAAAATGCCAAAACTGTCAGCACCAGCAACAGTTAGCACTGCCTCCTTGGCACTTGTCATTACTTTGCACACACCTTTTTAGGACAGTCTTAAAATGAGAAACTTTGACCTTATTATTTTTTCCCATGTGTGGGTTGTGTTATGTTTTCACAGTTCCCAGACTGCTGGAGGAAGGATTGCTGAGAATAAAACCTCCTGGGACCAGAATCTTCTGGGTGTCACAGCCTCCTTTTGCCCAGCCATCTCTTGTTGACCCTCAACTGGAAAACCCTTTTGCGTCTGGCCTCTCTGAACCATTAGCACAGGCAAAACCACAGCCTGCAGACCCATGGTAGGGGAAGCACTAAACAGCGCTTTCAGGCGTTTTCATATTCAGCCTAACAGCTCATCCCTCCTGGGGAGACCAGGCTGCTGCTGGACCCTTCTGGCTCCAGGGACCATGGGAAAGTGCTGCCAGGCTCTCTGGTACTGCTGAAAAAGATAAAATCACCAGATTTTTTCCTCCCTTTCAGCATAAATGTAATATGGGGTATCTATTACCCTGTGCTTAGGATCCCCCTGGATAGGGTGGGCAGCAGAGACCGACATGAAAGGAAGCACAGTGTAGTACCCCACTGCTCCATCCCCGGAGAGGTAGGATGCCCTACCCTCACCAGGGACAGATTCTGGAGAGCTGGAAAAGAGCTCTGAGAAGGATGGCTTGAAACTCACATATTTGTTTTTTCTTCATTTCACATCTACAGGACAAGCCTGATGCCAGCTCAGCATCTCATCTTGCGTGCCACTGATGGTAAATAACAACCCCCAAGCTAACCAGTAGCCATTCTTCTTGAGAAGGTCACATTGGAAAAGCGGGTGGCCTGCAAAGCAGGAGTGGGAGAAGGGCAGAGATGCTGTAGGGCACCCTGGGCTGGGAGAGCTGGGGGGGCTGCAGGGCTGGAGGGGTGCAAGGGCAGAGTTGGTGCCGGAATTCAAGTCCCAGGCAAGGCACAGTGACAGAGCTAGGTAGGACAGGCTTGCGCAGAACCTGCTTGCACCAAGCCCGTTCTAGTTAATTGCCGTCAATCCTTCACTTTCATGACAACTGCAACTCACATTAATTTAAATAATAAGAAAGACTGAGACATGAAAAATAGAGCACACTCCCCCAGTGCAATCACTGTTGCTCTCGAGATGAAAGCAAGTGATTTGTTTCCACAAAACATGACTGTGTCTCAAAAACACCCGCTACAGCAGTTATTACAAACTAGGGGCCACATACAGGAGGCAGCAAGGAAACCACAAACAAGAGAACATGCAAACATCTGCTGTTGTTATCCTTGCCTTTTATGACCAAAACCTTTCAGAGCTCAAAACTCCTCCTGAGATATTACCTGGGATCATGTGGGCGGGTTGGATCAGCTTTATCATTCAAGGCTATGGAAGTAGGCAAGGAGTGGTGGTACACCCCTGATCTAGTAAATGAGTCAGCCCAATGGTTAAGAGATGTGAGTTCACATCCAGGAGCCAGCTCCTGAGTACCTTTCCAGGAGTGCAATGGGGGATGGAACAAGAAAGCATCAAGGCTACCCTTGCTGAAGGGTATAACCAGCAATGCTTCTAGGTCTTTTCCGAACTCAGTTTATACTGGAACTGGCCATGCCACAGCTCACAAACAGTTCAAATACCTGTCTTTTGATCAGAGCATCTAGACACAGCACAGGCACAAAGTGGCAGGAACGGGAACCACTGCCTAGCGTAAGTGGTACTTATATGGAAGGGGTACTTATAGGCATAGGGCAGCGGTTTCTGGCTCCTGCACTGGTTGCACTGTGCAGACCTCAGTGCAAGAGGAGGGTGGGTTTGTGAGACAAGGGCAGGAAGCACGGGACTACGAACTCGAATCGGGTACAGCAGGATGAAAAACAGGACTAGGAACCTGAATCGGGTATGGCAGAATGAAAAATGCAACAGAGGGACGTGGAGATCTAGTTGGAAGATGGCTCTGAGCCCTGTAAACACGCTCACATGAAGTTCACAGTCAGATGGTCTGACTGCTCCCTTTGGGCAAACAGAGCTTTGCATAAGACCCTTAGATGCAGTCTTACACTGTGGGGCAGCTACTCCCCGATCTGAAATTACATGACCGCTTAACAGTTAGGTATTTTGTTGATAAGTCACAAAATACATTAAAAAAAAAAAAGAGCTCTTATTCCCACTCTACAGACCTAAGATACAGCAAAAGCTATTTAATCCCTCCAAGACACAGAAGCAAATAGTATGGAAAATAAGAAAGCCTATAAGCTCCATTTAAGTGCTCTAAATGCTAGTCCCAAGAAGGGCACCTTGGATACAAATGGAGAAAGTCACCACAACCCCTTCCATGCATCCTCATTAGTTAGTTGCTTCCTCCAGCCTATTTGCCTCCCTCTCTATTGGCAAGTAGGATCCCCACCTGTTGGAGAAAATTAAGACTCCCACCCACTAACCCACAGGAGCCCCTGGCTTTCAGGGCAAAAAGAAAACATCAGGACTTCTCTCCAAAGTCAAAGGAACTTTGCAGCCACTAAAGCCCTCTGCAGGTGCCTATCAATTAGCCTCCAGAGTTCTCATTTCCTTGTCCCTAGCTCCCAATTAACAGCACTTTGCAACAAACACAATGATGCTAATAAGCCCCAAGGCAGAGGTAGGGGGGTCACTGACCATCATATGGCCCTTGAATGCTTTACAGCTGTCACCTTGCTCACCACAATTAGGGGTCCTTTCCCGGGGCAATTAATTGACAGCAAATTGGCCTCATTAGTCATTGTTTAGCTAAAGTGTTTAGTGCTGAGAGAGGGCCTGAAGAAGGGGCTGAGCTGCTAAACACAACTAAATGGTTTAATTTCCCTCTTATGCGTGCTGCAGGCTAATCACAGCTCTTTACAGCCATAACAAGAAACAGCTTGTTGCTGCTTAGGTCTGAAAAGGGAGCAAGCTGAGGGCTGGAAAGTAAAATCCAGACACCCTTTGGGATGTGGCATGCTAATGTTTCTGAACCACTTTGCAGGCGAAATGTGACATGAGACCCAAGATGTGGTTTTTATGGTCTGATTCATACTGCAGCCTCAGCCAGACGAAGATGAAGCTGTCACCAGGGCAGGAGGGCAGAGAGTGAAGTTGTTGAACTTCATTAAAGAGAGTGGACTCTGAAACATCCTTCTGACCTTCTGCTCTGCTAGGCTTGTTTCACCCTGCCAGTGCCTCTCTTGGTATTAAAGCTTCTGCTGAAGTAGAGGCAAACGTTGAAGGCTTGGTTTTGTTTTTTAATCCCCTGGGAACTAAAAACCTCTCAAAATACACAACAGTGTTTTTACAAGGTGTAAAAATTGCTTCTTTCTATTGTCTGAAAGGGGGTGCCTTGCCATGTCCATCCCTGGTGGCCTGTAGGAAAGGGTCTATCCCAGTCAGAGCATGGAAACCATTTAAGAGATTTGCAGTTCCCAACCTACATGTGCCCCCCCACCGTTCTGCCCCAGCGTGGCAGATCTCCACCTGAGCATCGCTGCTGATGCCAAGAGAGGCCAGGCCGAAGGAGGCACAGGGGCTGCTAGCTTGGGCCTTGCGTCTTGGTGAGCTTCCCCCATCGTGCAGCTGAGCCTCACCCACTGAGACGCCATGCAGGAAATTATTTAAATCCAGATGGGGACTGCGCGTATTGCACTGACTGGGAGCAGAGAAGCAGACAGGATGCTGTAAATCAAAGCCATGTGGAAAGCCCTCCCAGTTTGCTGAGCTGGGTAGGGTGCCAGAGCTCACCGCATTTGAGAGTAAGAGCTGACAAGCCAAACCATTTTGTCCAAAGGAAGGCTCTGCCTCATCCAATATACAGTTAAGTGTCTGAACTATTTTTCCGCATAAAATTGCATGGGAAACACTTCCAGTACATTGTTTCTTAGCAAAGAGCAGCATGGAGTGTAAACCTGTTAAGACTGTCCCATCCATGAGCTGTTGGAAAAGTCAGCACAGAACTGGGCTCTATTGCTTATACTCATTCCCACTGATCTAATTTTTTTTTAAACTTGTCTCCATGAAATTGTCAGGAGAGAAATTATTTCACTTCCTAACTGAGAGAGAAACAGTGACAAAAAAAATAGGTTAAGTCTCAAGTCAACCTTGTTTTTCAGTGCATGGATATGACGTTGTGGGACAGGGATAAAAGCAGTGTCACTCCTGCTCCTAACCCAGCACCTCAGCTTTAAACCCAGACTCCAGCCTTTTACCCTAAAGCAGTCCCAGCTCCAAGCCTGAGCCCCAGCCTTGGCCCGATGCTGATAGCATTTCACCCACATCTGGCTTTTTGGTGTCCCCCCACCAAGCACAAGGTCACGAATCTGCATTTGTGGATCCTGATGCAGCCCAGGAGAGCAGGTTCTCAGTTGCATGCTTAGCATGTAAATGAAAGCACAAAGTACAAGCCATATGCATGCCTGATATCCCCTTATCACCAGAGTTGGACCTCTAGATATGAAGTATTGGTTCCTTGCTACAAAACTCCTTTTTCTTTTCTATTGACATATCAAATTTATGCCAGGACTGCAGTGATCCACTTATCTGTGGTTCATCTCTTTAAAGGACAGCTCTATGCATTTGCCACTCGTGTTGCTCCGGTTCTTTCCGCTTGTAAAACTGACTGCAAGCACTGTATGGCTAACCCTCCTAGAGAGGCCTGCTGTGAAAACACAGCCTTCTTCACAGGACATGTGTAAACAACAACAGAAGTGCTTGCCATGCTAATCCCCAGGGATTAACCCTTGGAATGCCACCTAATCCCAAACACTTTAAGGACTACAGATCAGCTTTTGGTCTTTGTTTCAAATGTGTTTATATATTCCCTTAGACCATTTTTTAAATCTGGCAAGTATTTACTTATGGGACTGAAACAATACAAAATCTTTTCTTCTGCAGATATAATCAGCCATCCTGGAAGAGAAATTCTGTGAGAAAAGTTGTCCTTAGTGTCCAGGTCCTCCAAAGACATCTCTGAGAATTTTAAGAAAAACTTTTTCACAGAAACATTAAGCATGTTGGATGTACATGGTATGCAGCTGACTCCTAATATGCAGCCTTTCCAGGGCTTGATTCAGAGCCCAGGAAGCTCCTCCTTTGATGTTAATGGCCTTTGGACAAATTCTTATACAGCAAGAATGGGTGATGGATTCAAGGAAGTGTTGCAGCCAGAGCAGGGACGCTTTATTAGCCAGTTGAGAGAAAAAAGCAAGATTATGTTTTTTTATCTCAGTCCCAGCAGTCCTTGGCTCCTGCCTGTTAACTCTTTCTTTGGGAAGTAGACTAGGGAGCACAGGCCAGGTATGGGAAGAAAGCACAGAGAAAAGCCTATGTCATTCCAGGGCAAGAGGTACAGGTTCAGAGAGGGTTTCTATGTGTTAGGAAGATGACTGGGATTTTCCTGATTAGGCAAGCAGGGGAGGAAGTTCATTTCAGCTAACACCCCACTCTGGATGAAGATGAGGTTGTTCATCATAGCTTTACATACAGGAGAAACAGAGCCAAAGTTTTTGTTGTTTTTTTTGTTTGTTTTCAGATCTTATGCTGTTGCTTATGTTCAGCTCATTAGGGACAGACAGTACAACGAACAGAACTGCCCTCATGAACCACCTGATGGACATCCACACATAGGCTGAAAAGAAAAGGCAGCTCCCTCCAAACACTGTTCTCAGACTCCTTTGGCTGCCCATGGTTTATCCCACAGCCTCTGTGATAAGCCACAGGGCGGCAAATACAATGCTCTAAGTGTCTTGTGCATACCAGATACCCAACGATCTGGCTCAGCTTCAGCTGAGACAGACAGCTTCTCAGTGACAAACCTCTCACTCAAATCAAATGTGCGTGGTACATGTAAAACATCTTTTATTAGCAAGCTTTCCTTCCTTACGCATTGAAACAAGCAAAATGGAGCGGGACAGCTTGCTGTAACCACCTTTCAAGATCGCTTTCAGGCTTCTAGGGGAGCAGGAAGCTAGTGTGGCATTTTGGACATGCTGGTTTTGCTTCCAGTCAAAAGTATAAAGAAAAAAGCTAATAATCCCATACTCAGACCTTTACATGCTTTGGATAAAATTCACTCTTGTGTTAAGTGCACAGATTTGGAGATGAGTGTAAAGTACTGTACACTATCCTTGATCTATAACTCTCCAACTCATGACCTAGGACAGGACAGCAGTCTGCTAAGAAAAGGCAGCTGTTTCCCCAGCAAGAAGATTCACTTTGTCCAATTCAGCAAGTGACGGACAATCTGTAACACAAGACACCATAGCTGCTTCACTGAGCAGTCAGATCAGCAATCAGAAGACTAATGTATGCTCACTGAGGCTCGTAATAAGATGCTGAAACCCCCACCAAAAACATTTCAAGCAAAAATGAACCTGAAGCAAATCCCCATCTCCAAAAAATGGCAAATTTTGAGTGTGAAAAAGACTGAAAGTGCAACTCCACATTCTGTCAGCTTGGGCTGCTCAGCACATTCCTGCATTGTCACTATTGCTGGATCCACAGATGGTGGCCTTCCCCAGCACACACAGTTATGAAATGCCAGCTGTGAGACCTTCAATTGTTAGCTATTGTTGAGCTTGGTGATAGCTGCAGCAGCGTATTTTCTAAAGGCCAGGGTGTTATCATCAGCCATCTGAGAAGGGAAAGCTAAAGAGTTCAAAGCAAAGAATCCCTTCTGTCAGAAATGGTTATCTACACAAGTCTGATCCAGCAGAAAACAGGAAAAAACAAATACAGTACTCCTGAAGTAAAGGCATCTTCAAAGTAAGCAGCTGGCTAGAGCTGAGATGTGATTGTCGTGACCTCCTTCCCACAAACCAACCGAGAGCCAAGGTTTCTGGGGGAGGAGAGTTTCTGCTGTCCAAGACTCCCTGCCAAAAGAGAGCGCTCTGTATTGGTTCAGCCGCGTGCAGCAGCACCTTGATGTCTTGGAAGTTTCCCCCTGTTTCCTTTTCCAAGTTTTGCCGTGTGGTAAAGATGTGCTGTATACCTGCAGACAACCACAAGGGAGGGGAGGGATGGATTCCAAGAGCTTTGCTCTGTAAACACATTACCGGTGCCATTTCAATTAAAGGAGTATCTCTCCCAGACTGTCAGGCATGAGGCTTATTCCTTGTAGCCTGCAGCTTTATCAAGACACATAAAAACACTGTCTGTCCCTCTTCCCCCAGTGGGGTTCAAGTCTACCCACTTCAAAATTGACAGAAATTTTTTGCTGGTCTCTCAGTGTTAGCAAACTGAGGTAATTAGCACATTACATGCTAGGACTGCAGAGAAATACGGGGACAAGAGCCTCAGGTACTCAATTTCCACCAGAGCTGAGCGGGATTACCCACCCAAATTGTTCTGAGAGGCTGGGAGGAGGTCGGCTGTCAGATGCCCAGGGTTAGTGATAAATGTGGGTGCCATTGCTGCCATCAAGAAGCAGCAAAATTTTGTAACGAGTTTCAGAATAGCGAGTATCAAACTGAGAAGAAATAGGTAGACATAGTCCTTTCAGGAGGATGAGGTTCCATCCGGAAAAGGTCGCCAGCACCTTTATGCTGAGTGGGACAACAGCTTTACAGACAACTTTCGTCTAAGGTTCTGCAAGCAAATACTCCCCACCCCAGAAATCCAGTGCTACTGGCTGGGGAGCAGGGATGAGGTGATCTCCGTGATCTCCCCTGCTGATCAACAAAGAACACTAATAAAAAACTGCAAATACTTCCACGGCAGCAGGGAATTGAAAACTAAGTCCAATGGAAAACATAAGCCATGTCTCTCTGCCGTAACAGCACATCCACGTCTGAGCACCTGTAATATCACAGCTAGCAGGGTAAGCAACACTACCAAAAAATAATGGGAGGAATGACTTTGTGAAGGACCTGGTAGGTCCTCCAGGCACAGTGATTGTTCTGCTACACACTTGTGCTATAACCTTGAGTAAGTCACTCCACCTTTCTAAGGCTCAGTTCCCCTTCTCACTCTTAGGGAACTGCTGTGTCCAAGTTGTATGGCATCCCCAGTGACTGGCACCCGACTGGTGTCACAAGAGGTACAATGCCTTACCATCTACAGCTCCAGCCGGTGAGTAGGAAGAGCAGGGGAGGAATATCTGCAAAGCCTCAGACTGTTAAAGGGAGTTCCTTGTGAGGAATTGTTGTGCTGCAAAATTCCTTGGCACAGCAAACCCAAGGGAGACCTTTCCACAGGCAGACAAAACATGCCTGATTCTTCACTGCTGGCATAAAGTAAAGATAAAATACTCTTTTGCAGGAAAGGGAATGCAAAGGAGGAGAGAATCAGCCCTGCGGTTCAGAAACCCAAGGGAAAAAGCAGGACCCACTAAACATTATGCAAACTGAAAAAGGAATAGAAGTGTAATCAATATAGTTAGGGATACTGATGGATGATAGGGATACGCTCATACACTCTCTGTTCTGATGGTCATGATATACTGGAGTCTGCAAAAATGATTTCCTTAAGGTACAAAGAGTGATAAAAAAAAATAAAGAAATTTTGCATCTGAACGCAATGATGAAAACTCTGCCAAAGCCTGAGGAAAAGCTGAGGTATAACCAAGATGGCATCACACTATGGATCAACCTGCCACTGGATCACGCGCAGACACTCATGACAAATAGGCACAAGGGATGCAGCGCAAATACAGTGTGACACTATATCCTGGGCATACGCTTGATGTATGGAGGATTAAATGACACACACACACTGTCCTGGGTAGATTGTATCTAGTGCTGACAGATACCTGAGGGATCTCTCTCTCTTTATATACTTTGGCAATTGCCATGCCAACAAAGCGGGGGGGGAGTGAAGGAGAGATCATTTGCTACTCTGTTTAACAGAGACTTTATCCTTTTGGGGGATTTTGTCAAGATGTTGGATTTATTCTTAAATGATATTTCTACCTGCCTATACACATTTGGGGTTGATGGGCTTTTCTCCTTTCCTCTGTCCCTGTGACACAACAGCTCGCTCTTCTGGAGTCCCAAACCAACCTAAAAGCAAACGTGGCTTCTGTAGGTCGGTTTGAAGACTGTTGCCCTCAACTCCCGCCCCCCACGCATGCTGCAAAGGCAAGAAAATAGCCAACATGCTGTAAAGACCAATTCCTTTCCCTCTCTGGTGAGCCCTCTGACTGACGGCTCTGTTTGTCAGGAGAGACAGACTGTCTTAAGTGTGAGATAGCTAACTATCACCTGGGGAGACTATTAGAGGGAGGAGAAGGGAGAGAGGGAGAGACAGACAGACAGAAAGAGAAAGACAGACAGAAATAAAGGAGAGCTGAGGAGGGGGAAAAAGGAAAGGAGTGACAGAAGAGTGTAGATGAGAGACAGACAGTGGCACTTGATGAATTAAGTTGTCAACTTTGGCATCACCTGTGTACCTTGTCATGCCAATAAATTCATTGAAGCCGAAGCTGCACTGTGAGTCAAGAGTGAGAGAGTGCTGATGAAAGGAAGAAATAACAGCCCATTTAAAGACTCAGAGCAATTTATTAGTTACCTCGGGAGGGAAGTAGTGACAACAGTGAAGGAGAGGTGCTTCCCCATCATGCTGGGCAGGAAAGCTCGTTTTGGATTCAAGCTGTCCACCCAGTCGCGCTGCAGAATGTAAAGAGATCAACAGAGAGAGAGACCTGGTTCAAGAAGGAGAAATGCAGGGGAGTGGCTCACCTGGGTCCAAAGGGAACAGGGCAGACGCATGCCTTTGCTTAGTGCTGTGTGCCTCGGGCCATCCCTTGAGGTGTTGAGGGATGTTGAGAACAAGTAGCCAAATGCCCCCGGTGTGAGAGGAGTCAGAGGGCACTGAGCACGGTCAGCACTGCAGGGCCGAGGGAACGTGAAGGAAAGCAGAGATGGAAACCGCAGCTCTTGCACAGAGGGTGGCTGTGATGGAAAGCCGGGAGGGAGGTAAAGCCCTCTGTTGACTTTGAAGTTGGACGCACGGCACTGAGGTGCAAACAGCTGTGGCTGGCTGTACCAGGGAAGCACTGCGCTAAGGTGCTTTCCTGCAGAGCTAAGGAGATTGTCACTAACTTGGTAAAGGATCCTGTGCATTTCTTACAAGAGGAGCTCAGAGGCTCCTGCCATCTCCCAGAACTCCAGTGAAGTCTGTTGGATGTGACTGAGGAACGGGAAAACTAACAGTACGATGCCCTCACCTGCTGCCCAGGCAGCAGAACGCAGAGCCCGGAGCCACCCAGACAAAGGGTAAGTATACGCTTACTTACTCCCCGCTACTATTAAAACTTCCAAAACGGAACAGCATTTGCCCCAGCTGTTTGAGAAATGCATCTACCTCTTTATTCCCTTCCCTTCTTTCCCCCAACTCACCATTCCCCACACAGGAGTTTTTCTGCAACCCCTGTGCTCATGGAAGATGGTCAACTCCTGCCAAAAGCTCTCTCCTGTCAGCCACAGAGCCTAGGAGTTCCAGAAGTTGATTTCCAAAGCAACCCGAGACCCCCTGTGACTTGTAGCCAACCAAAGATGTTTACATTTATGTGACGAGACATGCCCACTAACGCTTCCTTGCAATGAGCTGATCTCAACCAACCGGCCAGGCATCGCACCAAGAGAAGGACACCACCTGCTCCGAGATTCATTCCTCCCATGGCCTCTGCTGCTGCGTGCTCCACTGATGCCCCAGGATTGGACTGAGAGGAGGGAAGGAAGGAGGAAGGAAAAAAACCAGATTCCTCCCTCAGGCAGAAGTATCGGAGGTATTTTCTTGGAACAGGGAGAAATTCTGACTCAGCCACACAAGTTTCACTCTTTTCAGCTTGAGTGAAACACTGAAGACTTACAACTAACTGTCCAGGGTATTTGGAGAATTTGGATAGAAGTGTGTGTGCGCATGCATAGGATTTGACAACTCCATGCAGAGAAATAACACATACGGCATAAAACTATCATATGTGGATACCTCTGTGTGTGTATATATATAAAAAATATATACATATGTAGAATGTGTATATATGTATAGATACATACATACTCATATATGCACATATACACACATACTGCCATTTGCTCCTGAAACTCCCAGCCTCTTCGAGAATTCTCATTTGGCTGGTGGTTTGTGACCTGCCAAACAGCCACCACAAAGCTGTCCTGACTGGGATCCCCTGAGCTGTGCGGTGTTGCTCTGTTGGCTGCCTTCACTTTGATATCAAATGAGAAGAGGGATCTCGCTAAGCCGAGCTCTGTTCTGATCTGACTGGTCCCCAAATCAGATCAGCTGTAGTGCCCTCGGGCTGTGGCACTGTATTAAAGTTGAGGGCAGCTTTAATCTGCTTCACTGTTTGCACAGTGGAAGCTGTGCTTGGCCTACTGGGAAATTACTGGTATGTCCCTCATTCGAGTAAAGTGGACATTTCTTTTCCAGGAGTTGTGATCTTTGGGTTTGTGTAACTTAGTTTAAATGACCTAAACTGGTGACTTCCAACCTTTCTCATTCTGACGGCACCTTGCAATTTCCTGGGGAAGGTACACGCACCATAAAGTGAATGTAACTCTCCTGACAATAGGTTTGGTTTTCCTGAAGTCTACAGACTTCCTGGGAGTCACAGACTGAAGGGGAAAGACAACCTGGTGAAGGAACTAGGAGTGAGAAGGTAGCCTGGTGCTCAGCTGAGCCTGCATGCAGCCTGCAGCAGAGCTCCAAGAGGCCTATCCGCATCCATCACACTCCCTCCAGGGAAATACCACACCTTCCCCATGACATCACTGCAAACCGCATCCTGGGGTGCATCAAACACAGTATAACCTGCCAGTCAAAAGACGTGATTATCCTGCTGTATTCAGCATTGGTGAGGCCTGACCCTGAATGCTGTGTGCAGTTCTGGGCCCCACAATTTAAGAAGGATGTGAAGGTCCTTGAATGCCTCCAGAGGAGGGCAACAAAGCTGGTGGACAGGGCTGGAAGGAATGTCCTATGAGGTGCGGCTAAGGACTTTGGGCTTGTCTAATTTGGAGAAAAGGAGGCTGAGGGGCAACCTCATTGCTCTCTACAGCTTCCCGAGGAGGGGAAGTGGAGAGGGAGGTGCTGATCTCTTCTCCCTGGTATCCAGAGATAGGACGCGTGGGAATAGTTCAAAGCTGCGCCAGGGGAGGTTCAGACTGGACATTAGGAAGCATTTCTTTACCAAGAGGGTGGTCAAACACCAGAACAGGCTTCCTAGAGAGGTGGTCGATGCCCCATGCCTGTCCGTATTTAAGAGGCATTTGGGCAATGCCCTTAATAATATGCTTTAACTTGGTCAGCCCTGAAGTTGTCAGGCAGTTGGACTAGATGATCATTGTAGGTCCCTTCCAACTGAAATAGTTTATTCTATTCTATCAGACACCTGACATTTCAGTTTCTTTTTCTCTGTCCTGGTGGCACCTGTCAGGCCACCTCTTCTGCTCTTCAAGTTCCCCCACAAAGATGAGTGGGGTTTTTTGGTAGTTCGTTTTTGTTGGGAGAAGGAGAAAGCCAGAGTTAGGTTCCTGCTAGGATGCCGTCGGCAGCCAGAGAGAACGGGGAACTAGAAGGGTGGGTTGAGGAGCAAGGCTGCCTACAGAAAAAAGTTGGTACTGAGATGAGCTAAGAAAAGCCATAAAAACTGATGGTAAACTCCCCTGTGCTCTGTCACACCCGGAGATCCTAAGCTGCGCAGTGCAGCACTATCTTAGCTGAGGGACACAGAACTTCGAGCAGGTCCATTTACCTAGAGAAAAGGCTGGAAAGTGAGAATTCCCAGGAATCAGTACTCGCCAATACATACCAGAGTTGTACACACAGATTTGACAGAGGAATGACAGGAATAAGGAATATTTGATGAAGAAACAGGTAGTGACAGCTGCAGAAGATACTGGGGGATGGCAGAAGGGGAAAAGGCATGGGGAAAGCAGAACCAAATAGGTGACTGAGAAGTACTGTGTAATTCATGTTGAAAGGATCTTCTTGAAAAACACAGTAATAGGGGCACAGGTGAGGAGGGCCGCAGAAGATGCACAAGCCTGCAAGAGTACGCTCACATACACTGTCTCACTGCCAGCAACCTTCAGAGCTTGGATGTCTCTGTGGCAGTCTGATGGATTTTCACTTACTACGGGGGAGAAAGGAAAAAGTCTTACAGTTCTTAGTCTTCTTCCATCAGGGATATTGAGTTGATTATCGGCCTTTAGCAACAGGAGTAGAAACACGAAGCCGCAAGCATGGGGGTCTTTTGCTATGTGTAGGGGCTTGTGGTATACTGAAGAGTCCCTGTCTCCTTGAAAGGTTACTAGGCATGTCCTGCCCCACAACAAGAACTCACTTCTAATCACATGTACACCCTAATGGGCATCGTTGCTCCTGAAGGCGCCCCACTGACTCTTTGCAGTGCCTAGCACTAGCTCCCTCACACAGAAGAAAGTCATTGGGATGCACGTGTAAATCCCTGAACGCCAGGATGCCAGAGTGGGTACAACAGCACCTACACCATTAATAGTGTCCTGGCACCTGGGCATTGGTCCTGGTGGCAGTGCTCATGGCTGTAAGAGGGCTATGTCACTTGCTAGGTAAGCAGGGCTTTGGGTAGTGCCAAGTTGGGAAGCAAGCAGGAAAATTTCACATCAGGCAGCCCCTCTGTCCAGCTGAGGAGGTATATGTATATGGAAGGTACACCTATTAATGATTTCCACTCAAGCCCACCAGGCTGAGGAAGCAGTGACCTCAGGACCGCGCCCAGAGAGTCTCTTTCTCAGGGAATGCGGGATCCTCTGTCACACATTAAAAGTTCATGAGAAGGGCTGGTGTCATGATCCTGTCACAGGAAAGGAACATGAAGCACCTTAGAGGCGAGGGGAGCAGAGGGGCCACAGCTGAGGCAGGTGGCTGTGAGGTCCATTGGTGGGACACTGGGTTGGGTGAGGAAGGCTAGCTTCTTACTCTGCCATGAGCATCGTGTGGCTCTGAGCCACTTGTTCCACCCCTCTTTACCCTTCTTTTTACTGCCTCTCCTGCCCCTTCTCTTTTCCAGGTCTTTTGACCAAGGACTGACCCAGCTGTGTGTGTGTGCGTACACACCAGTAGCCTGGGTCTCACGTGAGCCTTTTGGTTATTGTCACAACACAAATGCAACAGCCCAGAATTTCAGACTCACCGCCCTGCAGTTTGACCAGGGTTGTGCTTTTGCAAAGACCAGTCCTGTATTCTAGATCTATTTTTAGAAAATCTAATTTGTAGATGTGATACCTTGCAGAGGAAACAGTATTGGCCAGAAAAATTCCCTTCCTCAAAAAGCCATTTAAAACCAACCATGACCAGCTTGCTCTCCTGGAACTGCTGAGGAGCCCAGGACACCTCAAAGGTGGCTTGCCTTTACCTGTGTATAGCCAAGGAACAGATAAAAGTATTGTAAAGCAGTGATGGGATCATGCTAGAGGCTACAGAAAGGAAGAACGACTTTTATTTGGTAAGACCGTTCAACAGTAGGTATGCCGATTAATAAATAAATGAAAAGAGGTGACATTCATGATGACATTTAAATGACTGAGGTGCCAAGTGCTTGTTAAAATACCACATGGTCTGGAAGGAGGCAAACAAAGAAACAGGGCTTGGACAAGCAGTGAGTAATGGTGACCCAATCAATTTGACTATTGATAAAACACAGGTGAGGAAATGTGCAGGAGAAAAATCTCTGCAAATCATCGGGTAATGGATTAAATGCGTCTGAGTGAGAGATGGAAATTAACTGATCAATTCACTCAACAGCTGCTAATTATATGTGACAAGGCACACAGAACTCCAAAAGTATATAGAGCTCAGAGGAAAGCAGTGCTGGTAAGAATATTTGAAGGCTGCCTCTTGTCACTATGGGGTAGGACATTTGTCCCAGTAAGAGAATGTCACTGATTAAAATTTAACTCTGCAAATGTTTGAGGTCTGTATTTCAAAAGCATGGAAAGGGGGTTCTTTCCCACTGCTTTGTAACAATTTGCAACATTAGGAATAAATATATGGTATAAAAATTAACGTGCCAATCTAAACAAAATTAAAGGTAATGGTACAGTCAAAATGAAACCTTTTTGCCTCATTGCAGTTAAACATTTTGACATTAGTGAAATGAAACTAGAAAGTTAAAATGATTTGTTGTGACACTTGTCTGTCAAAAAAATTTGTTGCATCACCACACTCCTGCAAAATGCTTTGATGCCGACAGAACTGGTCTTCCAATAGGAAGCTATCTCACATTTTCTGATCGCTATGTTCACAATTTTATTTTGAATCATCATTCACAGTAATATACTCCTGACCACTTCCATTTTGGCTTGCACCATTTAGGAAATGGTCATAGGAATATCAACTAGCTCTTCTCTCCCCTTAGGCTTACTCTCATATATTGACCCCTTGGGACTCCTTCAAAGTCATGCCCTTGGACAGTCAGCAGACTGTAGGAAATATAGAAAATAAATAAATAGTAATCATGAATTAATTGATCACCAGGGAAAGATTAGTACCAAAGTGTGATTCTTCCCTGAATGAGATCGGAACAGGAACCTCGCTGGTGCAATTCTCACCCTGCACTGTAGCACTGAGTTTGGAATCCACTTTTGGAGCAAGGATAAGTGCTAAGCACATATTTAACTTACTGTTTATACCAGCGATTAAATTATTAATTCAAAGGGGAAAACCAGCGTGGCTTATAAACCAGATAAAACTTCCAAATCAGGTAGCTCAGGACTGACATTACGACACAAGCAATGTCAATTCTGGAGGTGATGAGACCTGAGCCAGGGCAGTCTTCCAGATTCATCATGCTAACAGTATTTATTATCAAACCCCAAGTCTATAACTTGTGAGGGTCCAGTTTGTTATATGCATGGCCTATGATGTTATTTTTAGACTGTTTTTAAAATTCATGGTTGAAGGGACTTCAGAGGATGCAATGTTTAATACAGTGCTTCATGAACTCCTGCTAGCAAATTTAATTCAATCTGTCTTGGGTTAGGAGCACTGTCACGGATTGGCAATTGCCTGAAGAACCATAAACAAGGGATAATGACAAGGGGCATGTAAGAGCAAAGTTGTAAGCAGGTGTGTAAGTGAGGTGCTGTACGAGTCCACGTGAGGTCTGCTTTCATTTAACATCTTCATTAATGAGCCTGAAGAAGTAGCCTACTAATGAAAGTGGTGGATGATGCTCAACGGGGAAGAGCTGCAAACATCCATCAGGGCAGGTAAACATAAAGGGGTATGCAGGGATTAGGCACAGGGACGGAAAGAAAAGAACGGAACAAGTTAATTAGCTCTACTGGAGAAAAAAGTCAGCTGGTGGTTAGGCAAGATCATGGTGGGTGGAGACCTGCACATCTTTTTAGACAGAATGGCTGTGCCACTTTGGATCAGATTTCTCAAAGCACTGAAGAACATAAAACTGTGGGTTGTCTAAACTCAAGACAAGAGTAAATGGTAAAGCAGCCTGGCATGCTATTAACTAGATGGAAATGTCATCTAAGGCCCAATCAAGAATACATCTGTACTGGGGATGGCACATCAGCTCATATCTATCTTCATAGATGGGTTAAACTATATCAACTTAAATAATGCTTCAAGTATAATTTTTCCCTCATTTGAGGCCCAATAAACCACACTGAAGAAGAGGGAAGGAGAACACAAATTCATGCATTCAATATGCTTAACAGTAATGCTGAAGAAGTAAAAGGTGACAGCAAACTTCCTAGGACCCAGACAAATTACATGGCAGAAGAGTAAAGTTTCAGATAAATTATGAAGGCACCATGTGGTGGAAGAACGGTCCTCCTCAGCATTGCTAAGATTACATATTCAGTGGAAGAAGTCATTCAGGTCTGCTGCAGCACCCAAAAGATGTGGAAGAAAGTAGGAGAGGCATTCCTCAGCTTGCTAAATCTAAACATAAAAGAGGACAATACAGCAGCTCCTGCACAACATCTCACTTCAACATGAAGACCAGACTAGATCAATGCTCACTCCACAGTATTCCACAGTATGGCTAAGCCTTCATCTGAGACTGATCTATACCACTTGCTGTTAGCCAGAGAAGAGCTTGATATTTAACTCCCCAACTAACCCAGTGCTGAAGCGTCCCCCCGCGCTCCTGAAAACTTGGCCAGAATTGGCCCTCCTTACTGTAAATGCAGAAGGCCATAGGACTGCATTTGAAAGTGTTAACTGTTTCATGGTTGTGAATCCTTGCAATTTTGCATCCCCATCACAAGACTACAATACTTGAAAGATTACATTATCCCCTATGGCAGCTGCGTTCCCTTATATTTAGTACTTGTATTTTCAAAAAAATTTTAAGGGAAGACAAAACAGAATAAGCAATCCAAAGCAAATAACTTATCAGGAATGAAAAGAAGTAAGTAGTTTTGTCTGTCCCTTCTTCCCATCACCTGTGGTCCATTTGTGCCTACTCCAACTCCTTATTTTAAGGTATCTAAAACTTAACTGGGCAAAAAGAAGCAGAAAATGTATGTACGCTAAAAAATGTATGCTTATGTATGCTAAAAAATTCTGAATGGACGGGGTGTCAAGGGACAGAGAAGACAAGGAAGTTATCAAAAATAGAATATTCTACTGATTACAGCAGTTCAGAGCCAGGCCCTGCCACTCATTTGCTCTTATTTTGGGCAAGTTTCCATACGCCTCAGCTCACTGGGATTAGCAATACTTTTTTTGTACCACTCCTTTTTTATCTGGTCCATTTTAACTGTGGACTCTGCAGGGCAGAGACTCTCTCTCAGCATTTGTTCACAACCTTACCTTATAAGGACTTATTAGAGCCTGTGGACAATACACTAGTTTTAATTGTGATAAGCAAAATGAAATGATGTTCCTTAGTCTGTACCATACAAATGCCAAATGTAAAGTTTAAAAAGTCTATTTTTTAGTTAGCTAAGAGCTAAATAAGGAATCTGAAGTATTAGTTCACTCGCAAAAGTGTGGTTTTAATTCTGCATGGTGTTCACTGCAAAATGGCAAAATTAAATATTAAACCCTTACTAAAAAAAATTGCAACTGGGCTTCAATAAAACATGGCAACTCAGTCTGAAATGTATTTTTTTCCCTCAGAAAATGATAAGCAGGATGCTTAAAATAAAATTATTTGAGGTAGGTTGGTATAGTTCCCTTTTTAAAGGCGATGAGGTGAAGAAGGGAGAAGCAATGGGGCCCAGAGAATTTAAGGGGCTTGCTGAAAACCACAAAGGACATGAGTGCTTTTGTCAAGAGGCTTCATATCTTCAATTTTGGGCTTAGATCACAGAGTCACAGGGTCTGAGAAGCAGTACTTTTTGCACATTAAAAATGTGATGCTGTGAACTGAGTGCTCTAACACACACACACACAGAACAAAATCAGAACCTAACGTGAGCGGCCAGATTTCAGGTACACAAGCACTCCATAGGGCACCTGGCTGCAATAGGTGGACCGCTAGTTTTGATACCTGAGGTTTCCTTCTCCTCTTTCTCAAGCTAGATTTCCAATTTAGCAGAACAGCTCTCCTTGTCCTGACAGGCGAATGTGTATTGTTCCCTTTTCCATCGCTAGCTCAGGGTGGGAGGAGGCGAGAGAGGGTTCAGATGACTTCCTGGACAAAGGAGGTTTGTAGCTGCAGCCTGATGAACATCGGAGATAAGAGCAGCAACAGCAAATTGGCCCCAATGGGAATGGCAGCAGCACTCTTTTCACCTAAAGGCAAGCCAGCAATTATGCTTGCAGCGCCCAGCGCCTGTCTGTCTGTTCCTTCCCTGCCCTCCCACTGCTGCCCCCGTGCCCCCTACTCACAGACCAGGTGTGCTCAAGGCTACTGCTACGTTATGCACAGTTTGAAAAAATCTTCCAGTCCTTTCTTTCTCCTGCTCAGGTATCTGAAGCCAGAGCTCTGAGCCTTATCGTGCTGGATCATAAAATGGAGAGGGGGATTTGGGGAGAGAGGAAGGAAAAAGCATGTACTACTATGTGCATGGTTTTGTTCCACCTGGGTAGGCACAGCCCGCGGGAGAAGGCTGTCTCAGTCCTCAGTATCTCAGGGAATGCTCTCATGGCTCCCCAGACCAGGAGCAAAGCCTTTGGAGATCCCACCCTAGAGGACAGCACCTGTCACCAATATTACAGCTGCTCCAGCAGTATGTCGGATTGATTGTGCGTGGGCATTCAGAGGGCTGGAAGCACTGCGCTAGTCTCCAGAGCCAACAGGAGCATGGGCGTCTCTCCAGCCTGAGGAGTTCAGCTTCCATCAGCCATGGAGAACTGGGAGGAAGAAAATGGGAAGGATGGCGCCATTCTGAAAGCCCAGCTTCCCTGTCCACAAATGACCTGGAGAAGAGCAGTGGGCATTACCTGGCTTCCCAAGGAGCAGTGCAACCACCCAAGATCTCTGACAGTAAAACTACAGCAGAAGTAGCTGAGCAGCACTCTCCCCTCAAGGCAGCAGGACTGCAGAGTTTGCTGACAGAGGGCTCTGAGATACTCGGCTCCCAGCATCAGCTCCAAGGCTGGCTGAATACCTGTAGTGTCTCCTCCTGCCACACAACAAGTCAATAAGGAGATTCTCAAAGTGCTCTGCATGCTGTGAACCTCCTCTCTGAGCTCCTTCTTTTGTTCCAGCTCCCTTATTTATCCTGAGTCAGCATGGCTCATAGCACCCAGCTACAGGAAAAGGGCTGAACAAGATAGCTGGACAAAATTAAAGGGGCGTTATTAATTTGACTGGTGCTGCTGCCTAGTGTCATGTCCCAAGTTTGTCCTATAGCTGTGCTGATTATTTTTTCTCCTTGGATCAGGGACATTTCATTTATTAGCACTGAACTTCCCCCTCACTGCCTGCAGCCACTGCTGCTCTGATCTCCCCAATCCACTTTGCAATTAAATTTTGTCCTCTTGTGAAACAACTGTGCAGGAAAGGTCTTGCGTTTTGTTTTGTTTGTTCCTCCTTCCCCCCCCCCCCCACCCCTCCTCTTTTTTTTTCATAATCACTTAGAAGTTAAAAAAAAATAAAAATCAATCTTTTTGTGAAAAGTATATCAGTTTATTCAGCCCACACACCCCGATTTGTTATTGGAGGGTAGTTTGTGGCAAGGTTTTGTGTTTTTTTTTGTTTTTTCCCCCCCCCCCCCCCCCCCAAGTTCTATTTGGTCAAAACTGCCTCTGGAAATCCTAGCAGAATCCCAAACAGAGTAAAACTGGCTGGAAACAGTATTATATGAAAAGGAGTGTAAGAGCTTTATGTACCTAAAACACTCATCTCAACAGGGAAGAGTGAGAAGGGGCACAGGAGGCCACTAAGTCTTAGCTGTAGAGGTATAAATCTGATGTAACCACAGAGTTGATGGAGATTTACATGAAGGTGGCTTGGAAGGAGACACAAGGGGTTTTGTGTTGGGAAAGCTTGAAATGAGGAGCATCAAAATCATCACGTCCTTCCCTTTACAAACACTGGCAGTCAAACCAACTGATGGACAGGAAGACTGAGGAGCACTATTGCTCCCATTTAAGTGATTTACTTTATTGTCACTGCTGCTAACACCCTTCTCTTTTTTCCCCAGGAATCACATTAACAGCTATAAAAGTGCAAATTTAAATGAACTCTGCTTGGGATCTGTTTTTGCTCCATAAAGCTCCAGAAGTCACAAGGCTTTTTGTTTGTTTCTACTCATCCCACTCCTCCTCTACACATCCCCAGAAACCTTCATATCAGTCATAAATGACCACTTTTGCTGTTTCCCCTTGTGAAGCCTAATCTTCATGCCTCCCTTCTCTTCCTCTTGTTCCCCCCAGAAATAAATACCATCTTTCCCTGGACTACTCATGCCAACCCTTTCATTCATTCCTAGGAC
>NW_008824032.1:5929274-5938407 GCF_000699105.1 Pygoscelis adeliae | reverse complement strand
CTCTCCTAAGCCCCGACTGCCTCACAATCTTTAATAAAATGCAAACACTTTTCTCTAGGCTTCCTTGGCATTCCCTAAGTCCCTGTTCCCTTTCCTATCACTGAATATGTCAAAGGCTGGAGATAGCAGAAGTGATATTACCGTTCCCTAGGAACGAACACTTTTTTCGAGGACTGAGCTGGGCTGCATTGATGCCAATTACACCAGCTTTTTTATGACTTCATTACTGCTAGAGCCACAATAAAGCGTAGCATCGAAAGGCTGGACCAGCTTTTTTAATTGCACAGAGGTACCGAACATTGTGCTTTTATGTACTTGAGATGTTCCTTCTGATCCTCCACTTCCCCAAGCCAGGCATAGCTCCCCAGGCTAGGCAGAACAGAATGAGGAAAAACCTGGGTAAAGCAGCTGGCATAAGTTGTCTCTCTCTGGAGATGTCCATGTGAGAACCACAAAGCACTTTGGGCTGTTTTAAGCATGACAGCTGGCCGAGCAGCAAAGGTCAATACAGGAAGGAAAAAAGGGAGGAGAGATCTCAGCATGAAGGATTTGCAGAGCATCACAGGATCTCTCTCCAGCACAGCGATCTGGCCATTCCCAAAAGGCAGGGGATCAAACTCTGCTCTTATCCATAGCAGCATGAACAGAGTTAAGTTCCCTGACTGCTGCATATCGCAATACTAAATAAATGCTCAGGTGCTGCATTTGGAGACGAACCAAAGGAATGGTAGGGGATTGCTTTATGAGCTGGTTGAGCGTTGTTGATCCCTGGACAAGGGAAGGTAAGAGAAAAAATCCAGGATGTCTGACACCAGCTTCCTTGGAGAAGCTAAGGGCACCAAAGGGCTGAGATGTTTCTCACACTGGGGGGTATCCCTAGGACACAAGGATATGTGTCCTCCTGAGTTGGGAGGGCATGTGAGAAGCAGCTCCCTCCTAGAAGCTATAGGAGATGATGCTGCTTCTTCAAGTGACTGGGTCTGCTGTAGCTGAGTTTGGCCAACCATAGTGGAGGCTCAAGTGAGGTGAGTTGCTGAAACCGAACTCTCACAGGGAGTGAAGAGCAGCCTTGGTCTGTGACATGGGGTGTTGGGACAGAAAGCAGTGCTGGATGAACTCTCACTCGCATGGGCAGTTCTCAGTATTCCCATGGAGGTGCAGCTCTTTCCTCTCTCTCCCCCCCCACAGGGCGCTGATGGCTGCCTGCTATCCACCCCTCTGCTGTGGGTGGCAAGATAATGCAGTAGCTCTCAGTCTGATGGCAGCGTGGTACACACCTGCGGGAACTCGTGAGAGCGTGTTAAGTCTTTTCCAGCACAGCGTGCGATCCTGGGTACTTTCTCTATTACAAACCCATCAGAGGTTCAGTTTTGATTTGGGCAAGGGGCGTTTGGAAAGAGCCTGTTCTGGCTGCTGGGCTAGGGTGATGAACAGTAGGATGCAGGGTCCAACACACAGGAACTTGCAACCAGAAAAGGAGGAGGATTTCAGCACTTTTGTGGCTGGACTTGAGCAGGGAATGGCAAAAGGTTGTAGTAGCTCTGAATAAAGAGAGACCTTCTGACAAAGGGGTGGATGGCATGGGGGCATCTTTTTGCTCTTGCACCCTGCCTAACTAACCTTCCAGCTTCCCTTCTCATCCCCATCTTGAGTTCACCTCCAATTTTCTCCCCTCAGCCTTTATAGCAAATGGAGCACCAGGTTTCCCCCAGCTTTGAAGCAGAGCTGCATCAGATAGGAAGAACCACGCAGCCTTGGCACCGGAGGGGCACTCTACCAGCCTTGCCACCAGGTCTGGGGGAAACGACTGGGGTGCTTGGCACATGTGTGTCCTGCTGCCTCTGTTCTGTGTTCCCTCTGTTCCACTTGCCTTATTAACTATTCCCAACAGCCCCACTTTCCGTGTGTGCCTGTTTGGGTAATTCTTGTTTCCTCCCATTTAGCACATAGGAAAAAAAGCATTAGCAACACTCTTGGTTTTAAATGAACCCTATTAATATTTGCCTCTGCAAGGAACTGTGGGATAATTTTGATAAATGTGGCTGGGAAGCCTAGCTGACAGAACCAAGCGCAACGCTAGTGTGTGTTCACAGCCCATCACTGCACACACAGAAGGGGACAAGAGGTGGGCACAGCATGGAGCTGGGAGTGAGCCAGGCAGGAGGGAGAGCAGAGGCAGGGGGTCTGTTGAACAGGAAAGATGCGGTGCTGTAGGTCAGACTCGAGAGCAAAATGGGCTTAGTGAGATACAAGTGGGAAAAGCAAGATGCGGTTTGGAAAAAGCAGGCTAGAATGACTAGAGAAACATCATTTGAAACACAGACACTTAACTGTGGAGTGGGGAGAGAGAAGGAGAAGCCAGCAAACTGTGATAGCAAAATGGAGTTAAAGGTGACAGTAGGTAGGGAATCAGACACAAGCTTGCAGAGAAATGAGAAAGGGGCTTGCGCGGGATTAAATGCACCTAGGCCACAGTTCAGCAAAGCACACAAATGATTTGAAGCCACTTCCTTTGGCCAATGTACTTGCTCACTTAAAGTAAATGCTTCTGTGGTTCACTGATTGGCAACCTCATGCAGCACCATCTTACAAGAAACGTGTTGAAAAACTAGAGGTAGGAGTGAACAGAAATGCACTGGGGGGGTATCAGCAGCTGAGATGAAGAATTACCTGTGCCAAAACTAGGAGGACTGAGATGGCGTATTTTGCTGTAGACCCTTGAGGACTATTTGTTCTCAAAAAGTAGGTGCAGCTAAAGGAAAGGTGGCTGAAACTAGAAACTAGTTCAGAAAGACTTCTGTGAAATTGTTGTTAAGTATATAATTATTCTTGATGGTATGTGCTTTTAGACAAATCTCCCAAAGGGAAGAGTTGGAGTCCACTGTTTATTTCTATAGGTGACCGCAAGTCATGCATTTGCACTTCATGCATGAGGTTAAGTTCAGCCTGGAAAGAGACTGCTGGGCATCCTCATAAATGCAGCTTAGCCTTCAGGAGCACACAGCAGCAGCTGGAATTACCCACAGTCTTTGGAGCAGTGCAAGAATATGCATACTGCTACTGAACTGCCTTCAAATGAATACAAGTAGCTGCTTCTTTTTTCTTTTTTTTTTTTTTCTTTTCCCAGACACATTCCTTTTTTTCAGTCCTGTGGAATTACAAATTTATGCCCAGAAGATTTAACTTTTATGGAAATTGGACTTTCCTGGTCAACTCTATGCAATATGGCTAGATCTGGTCTTCAAAACTGTGGCCAGCGCCCAGGGTAGACCAATTCAGCAATAGCTACTAGGAACATGGCCCAGATGGGACAGTGAATGCTGGGAAAGACCAATAGTCATTCCTCCAGACCCCCTAAACTGATATCTGTGAGCACCTCAGTGTTTCACTTGCAAGCAACATTGCTGATTTTGGGCCTGTGACTGAATTTCTTTGGCAAGGAACATGAGAAACCTGTTTAATTAAAAACAAAGGTAAAACTTCTATGGGGCATCCATAACAGTCTATCATGAGCTTTACTGTGAGGTCCTTGAAAATAAAGGCTTCTATCACAGGACAAAATAAAGCTACAAAGAAGCATGGCTTTCAGCAGCAGATCTGTTGCCCAAGAAGTGTGGGAACTACATTTCAGGATTCGTGTCCTCTGTTTCCCAACCTCTCTGAGAACCCTTCCTACACCGGGTGAGTCCCAGCCATGGTTTCAAGTACTTCTGAGCCAATACGTCTATGTATGCCATAGCCTGTTTTGAACTCTCTGCAAGATGCTGCTCCACAAGTGGTTGATCCTGTAAAACTAATTTGCTTTTCCTGCAAAGGAGGCAAACACATGAAAAACGCCAGGATCGTTTAGCTGCCTCTGACGTGCCGGCTGTATCCATGCTGCGAGGTTCTGGAGAAGCGTGTACCTCTCCTTTCGGAGAGCAGCTGCTGTTTGCCTGCAGCTGGTGGGGCCAGCTCCATCTGGAGACCAGATCAGAACCCATTAAGCACAGAGGCAGACTGCTTGGAAGTGGAGTTTGCAAGGCAGGGAGGCAGGCAAAGGGTTGGCTGCAAAATTTCACCTCTTGTACAGAAAGGAAAGGGAAAGGGGGGAAAAAAGCAACCCACACAGCCTATTGAGCAATTGTTCCTGCATAGCCTCTCCAGTCTAATTGATTTGGACACCACAGCTAATTTTCGCTCAGACATCTGTTAGCACACATTAGTGCATGTCATTAGACAGGGAAGCACAGATTAGATGGCGGGCAGAGCTCAAAGGCCCTAGTTTGGGATGCTGGAACAAGCGAGAGGGAGAAGATGTTTGTGCAGGGCTGGAATAGTTGGAAGGAGGTTGGAGTAAAGGGGAAGGATTTGGCTGGCTCAGAGCATTCTCACCAAAGAGTTGCATATGTTCCACCTGCTTACCCATGCTACAAGCACGCCCCTTTCATTTACAGGCATACCACAGAGGTCCTGGTCCTCACTAGCACAGAGGCAATAAAGCCAGAGCTCCCACGAGGAACCCTGAAGTGTATTCTTCCATGTTCTTGTAGTTTGCAGCTGCTTTGGTTATGATTAGAGGTCTCGGAGATAAAAGAAAGGGACAAGAGAAAAAGAAAATGACCTTTCTCCCCTCACCTCACTCCAGCACGGTGTCAGGTTGCTCTGGAAATATTCTATATTTAAAGCTTTACAGATATGATGAGTCTTTCCTCTGGAGCAGCAGAACTATATGAAAGGTACTGGCTAGGAGCATGGGACAGAAGGGAGACAGTAGGACATCAGCAAACCAAATAACCAACAGTCACAACCTTCCTCAGGGCTGTTTTGCAGCCCATGAGTGGATGCAGTTCATTTTTACCACCCCTGACACTAATAGGTCAGAGAGTTGATAATTTCAGTCCGGCTAGGACTGGGTGCACACCAGAACCACCACTTGATACAGCCTAATTTGTCCACTGGTGAGAAAATATCTTGTCCTCCTACCCAGCTATTTCTTTTTCAGGAACAATGTAAACCCTCTGCCTACTGGCACTGCAGCAATATGGAGGCACATGCTCAAATCCAAATCCGGCCTGCATAAGCAATTCCCCAGCTGAAATCCCACAGCGCAACGTTCCCATCAGGAGTGGCTGCCACCGCAGTCAGCACAGGCTCTGCAGCATACGAGGTGCTGCGACTCTGCTGGCAGCATGTCCCGGCTACAACAGGGCTCTACGTAATTTGGAAAGGAGCTATTTGGAGTTATACCTGTTCATGTACGTGGAAGCAAAGGTAAAGATGAAGAGCGTAATGCAAGTTTCTCTGAGCATATTTCTGGTTTCCCACAGCTTTCCCGTGAAAGGTGGAGTTGCTGTATTGATTTGCTGATGTCTGGAAAAGGGCTGAGCTCATTCTTTCATGTTTTTGCTCCATGAAGGTAATAAAAAGAGCCTTTCTTTCCTTTTGGGTCATACTTTGCACAAAACACATGGGAGCCCTAATAGCCTTGAGGCTTTTACTCCTCCACCAATTGTGGTGGAAATTAGCCAACAGGCTTCTGGGTTCAGAGACTGATGGTCACCAAGACTATGCAATATTAATTTCCTTTGAAACAACAAGCCAAAAGTTGATGAAATGGCCTTGTTTTGCTCTAACAGACAGCCTGGGAAGGAAGGAGAGGCAGGATTTGTCAACTGAAACTCCATTGCTGGAGTCAAGAGATCAACATCTATTATAGGGATGATAGAGATGAAGGTAAGCCTGTCAGTCACAGGGTGAAAAATGAAGCCCCCACCTCCCGTCTAGTGTATAGTACCTCTGCTTTGTCACAGTGAGTCTCATCCTCCATTCCCTTGCACTGTTTTTGCTTTGGCATACCTCCGCTGACTTTAGCAGAGTTGCTCCCACACCTTCCCAGGGATCGTGCTCTGCCCGACTTTGACAGGCATGTCACTTCCAATTTAGAGTAGGACTGATGCATAAACATCTGCACAGCCCTCTGCAAAACCACCCCTCTTGTGCAAGCATCTGAGATCTGCTAGCTGAGAAGCTCCAGCCCACTAACAAAGCACTGATCAGGGTGGTGGCAAGAGGGGAAAATAGAAGCCAATATCCCCACCCCAAAGGGGTGACTTGCTGGAAAATACCAGGCAAACAGCTCTCAGGCCAGCAAACTGCTGTAAAAGCACCCTGATTTTGATCCTCTGATGAGATAGAAAGCACATGGGAAGAGCTAAAAGAGAAATCATAAAACTGAGCAGTTAGCCAGTGACCCGCTCGGATTTGCTTTGCTTGCCCCGCAGTTGCACAGAACACACAGATATCTGCACCATCAGGGGGGCAGTGCTGGGCTGGCACCTTGCAGACCCCTTTTTGGGCATAACTGTCAGGTTTTGGTCGCAGGGGGGGAACACAGGGTGCCCTATGTGGAAGAGGTCAGGGGACGCCCCATGCTGGTCCCAGTCGGTCCCATCAGCTCTGCAACAGCCAGCACTGACCCACGGCACCCCAATGCCATGGCCAGTCAGAGAAGCCCCAGCCCCACTGCCCCAGCAGGGGAAGGGGAGGGTGGCACCACTGGGGCAGGGGGCTTCAGAGGGGCCACGTGGGGAAATCTGAGAAGAGAAACAAGAGGAGATGTGGCAGGAGGGGTGAGGACACAGAAAAGGAGATGCAGGAGAGGACAGAGAAGCAGATACAGGAGGATGCATGTGGAAGGGGACATTGCTGGGGACAGGGCTGGGAACGGCTCTTGGAGGGAGGCATGCTGTGCTGGGAGGTACCTCAGGGGGACTGTGGCTGTGGGGACCCACACTGGAGCAGGGACACCCTTGAAGAAACTGTGGCACATGGAGGACCCAGGCTGGAGCAGCAAATGAGTGAGAAGGAAAGAGCAGGGGAAGAAAAGAGTAAGAAACCAGGAGCAGCAGCAAGAAATCATCACATACCGACCCAACCTCCTGCGCTGCTCATTGGTTCACATAAGGGACTGGCAGGGACTGAGCGTAATGTGTGGTCAAAACAGGGGGAGAGGGGGCGTGGGGGGGAGAGGTGTTGGAGTGAGGCTGAGCCTGGGGAAGGGGCTGGAAAGGCATTTCCCTTGGTGTTTGTTTCATTGTTTCTCTTCTTTGTTTCTCAATAGCCAAATAACTAATTAAAAGTTTGTGTTAATTGGCAGTAAATTAAATTAAGTGAATTTCCCAAGTCTAGACAGTTTTGCCCATGCGAACCCCCCAGCCTGGTTTCCAAGAGCCAGTTGGTACTGACAAGAGGAAGCTTTCTGTGGCTGCTCGAAGAACAGTAAGGCGAGGAAAAGTCTGGGGTTTGTTCCTCCCCCTTACATTATCTACTTGGACACCATGGCTACCAAAGTCTATGAAGTCCATCATGAAAGGGAACTGAAAATGGGGTTTGTTTTAGTCTGTGCCAGGGGCAGCCTTTATTCTACGGTGTGTTTTCTTACAGCCTGACTGCACGGGCTTCATTATCAGTGTGTATCAAGGACCTCAAAGCATGCTGCAAACATCATCTGTTCAAGCCCTGTAATTCCTGCACTGGTGAAACACCTAATTATCATCCTAAATATATCCGTGGAGAAATTGAGGCATTAATGAGGTAGGGTGAGGGAAGTGACTTACCACGAGCAATATGAATGAGTGACACACTGGGAATGGTACCCAGCAGCAACCCCCCAGGCTTGTACTCCAGCAGAAAGGGAAGAAAGAAAAAAAAAAAAAAAAATGGATGGGCAACAGGAAGAGAGAGAAGGAAAAGGAAAAAATAAACGCACAGCAGAGAAGGAGACAGCACACAGCGTGAGGAAAGTTGTCAATGAAAAAAAGGGCTGCTTCAGTGCATGCCAAGCAAGAAATGGAAGTGACAGCCTGAGCTGCAGAGCAAAAATGCCCCAAACTAGATGGGAAATAGCCAGAGTGGCCTACCATGACTTCCACAGTAGAAAACATACTGCATTTGGGATGCCTGAAGAGGAGGCAGGAATCCCTCTGACATTTGCATGCCTCAGGGCTTCCCTGAAGGGCATGTTTCCATTGGCAAGGAGTGCGTTTGGGACAGTTGGACAAGATGCTGTGAACAAGGCTTCCAGCATTTAACCTCCATTAGGAAGCAACAATTTACTCACTTGCTACCAGTTACCAGGCACCCGGGCTCAATTACACAGGAGACTTTAAGGGAAGGAGCGTCCATACATTATCACAGCAAACAAGTCAGTGTGACTTCGTTCAAGGGTATCATCCACCTTGGAACCTATTTCACATCTCGTTGGCTAGCTGAGTGAGAACTGATTGCACACGCTCCCTTGTTTCTCATCTGGGTGTACGGTGGAGGAAGACCCCAATTCATTAAAGGAAACAGAGCGAGGTAAAGAGCTGAGCCTCTCCTTGTTAACCTCTTCCGGAAAAGCAGATTACTGCATAGCCAGGAGTCTTCTAGGGAGTGTTTGCCTCAACAAGAGAGGGAAAAGCACTCCCCCAAACTGCTTGCTTTTCTTCAGTTTCTCCAGCATTACGGCACACCAGTGACATCATAGGATCTCTTATGTAATCCCCCTGCTGCTTAACTGAACTCTGTGAAATGCAGACGTTTCCTCCTCTGCCCTGCTGCACTTAAGGTGATTCTTCTGCCTCTTGGCCCCCATGACAGGGACTCCGGTTGGCTTTTCCTCATGCACAAAGCAGACTAGCCCCCCACGCCTTCTTTAGCTACACCATCACACAGCCTCTCCTTCCCTCGCTCCACCACCCAAGTAACAGCCCTAGTACCACTAGCACCGCTTTCCTGGGACATTCCTCCAACGTGATTCTCTCTGGAGATAAAGGATAGGATGGGTGAAGAACAAGAGGGTGGTATTTAGGTATGAGGAGGAGACTGGCCATGAGAACCCTTGGTTTCTGCTACAGCCTTCCAGTTAGGGCAGAAAACGCCACCTGCTTGCGCACTGGAGCTTTGTATGTTCATTACAGCTGCCTGTGATAACATGGGATCACTTCTGAGAACCTGCAAGGCCCACGCCCCTAGTCTAGAAGCCTTCTGCGCACAGCCTTACAAGTAAAGATTTGAGGCTCAGAGAAAACACCCCCAAAGCTACTTGGGAAGCCCGATGCACAGCACAGGATCGGACCTAGATACCCCCAGTAGGTACCAAAGACCCTTC
>NW_008824032.1:5915217-5929212 GCF_000699105.1 Pygoscelis adeliae | reverse complement strand
GGTCAGGCCTGCCTTGGCTTTCCTGCTGCCTTATCCCGGGAGCGGTCACCACTGATCCCCGCTGAGTATTTTAGCGGGAAGAGTACTGCTTGTTTGCACATTGCCCGTCACACACATTTCGTTTGCTCTGCTCCTCTACTCCCTTAGTGATGAGGCAAAGCTCGCCCACAGCTGGCATGGCGGGACAAGCCAGGGATGGCCCGGCTGCCAAAGGAGCCCTACCTCACCTTCACACTCGATGAGAAGACAGCACCAGGTAATAGGAAGACAACGGCAGCTGGGAGCCAGCTGTGTGTGCTGCTCTCCTGGCCAGCCTGGGTTGCTCTTCTCCAAATCCCACAGCTCACAGCAGGCGGTGTGCAGCCATTATGAGACACGTTATATTGTGATACCTTCAGGCACAGAAACTCTGCCAACAACTAGCTACTTGCTCTGGAGGAACAGGGAGAATGCAACTTTTTTTCTTTTCTTTTTCTTTTTTTTTTTTCCCTGTGGATGAGGTGCAACCTATTTTTTTAACCTATTTAAAGGCTTTGAATCTGCTATCTGTCACAGTATTTGACTATCTTCCACAACAGTCAACAGTAATGTGGAGTCCCCAGTAGTCTTCTTGGGGCCCTAGACAAATCAAGGCAAGCCTAACACAAGGAGAGATTTACTTCCTTCTCTTCTTTGTATTGGTTGTCAGTCTGCAATGGTTATGAGAGCAAACCCAAATATCTGTATGCCCTTTGCACCCCAAACAAGGAAGAAGTCAAGCCTCTTGGGCAGTCCAGCACCAAAGAATAAGGAAACAGGACTGGGAGCCTTATATTGTCAAATCTCAGAAGATTTGGCCCTACCAAAACCAAATCTCCTAGGGAAGTGGAAACATGCTGTAGGAGCTGCTCAGGGAGTTATCTTCCTGATCGTTCCTGAGACTTACTGCTGACACTATACTACTGTATGTAGGGGGCTCCAGTTAAGGGTTTGGCTGAACATTTGAGATGCATCTCTTCTTTTGGCCATGAGCTGCTGAGAGCTCTATTGGCTCAAGCAAGGGGACCCTTCTTCTTATGTAAAGAGCCCAAACCCTTTTAACCTTGAAAGAGAGAATTACAATCCTAATTTTCACCCTGGCCTTCAGCAATGTAATGGTCAAGCACTGAGTCAAGTCCCAACAGTATGCTAGTCTCCCTTCCCTGTGGTGAATGTGCAGTGGGAGAATGGGGAAACCCTCGGGGACAGACAGCAAGACAGAGGAAAATGCTTCTAATAATTCCTAATAATATATGATGCAAGCTGCACCTCTACACAAGGTTCCCTTTGATGCATAAACCAGAACAGATATTTTTAGTGTTCAGCCAAAGAAGGACTAGGAGGCCCATAAGCACCTCATTAGTGATAGACTGTAAGGAGGAAGAAGCTGTTTTGTCTCAGGTTATTGGGAACCTTTAATGCTGATCCAGTCCTCCTCCCACTTAAACAAACATAACCCTATTTGCTCTCCTACAGACAATCAGAATCAGGCTGTTGGTAGAGGCATAAATACAATTGTCTTAAGAAAACAAACTGGAGTACAACTTACACATCAAGTTTAAGCTGGTAAGGGTGGTGGTGGTAATTCACCTCAGTTAATTTACTCTCCCAAAATAAGACACTTAATATAAGTGCATTTTTTAACCTTACCCTACAGCCAATGAAGAAAGAGAGAGATTTTGAGAGGTCCATTCATTCCAAGCATTTCCAAGAGTAACCTTAGGTTAGATACCTATTAGAAGGATACAGTTCAGTGAGGTAAGTCCCACCCAAAATTTGCACAGTCACACAGCTTGCACTGACAATGTGCTGAAAGTGACCATGGCAGTGTCCTCACCAGTTGGGCATAGTCCTATAGGATCTGAATAGAGTGGGCAAAGCCAGGTGCTGGTATGATGGTTCATCAACAGATCCAGACATGGTGAGGTGGTGAACCAGATCCAGGGTCCATACAGGAAGACAAGGCCAGAGACAAGGCTAGAGATAAGCTACCTACCACATAGGTCCAAGGTCCATCCAAGAGATGGTACCAGAGACACAGCTGGAGACAGGTACACCCAACATGCAGATCCAGGCCTGAGCTTACATGGAGCCCCTGGTCAGAGGGTAGGTGCATACCCCTGGGGAGACTGGTCAAGGTCTAATTAGTGTACTCAGGGCCCAGGCAGACAATGCATTTCCTGAAGAAGTAAAAGCGGCTCCCAGTAGGGAAGAAGATGATGGAGCTGTCCAGAAAACTACATGGAGCACATGACATCTCCAACACTAACTCAGCATCAACTTTCGTGTTAATAAAAATATCCAGTGGGGATGTATTTAGTTATACTAATGTCTTTCCCCACTAAAAGTAGCGTCACTGTGAACACTTTATATGCAGAATGACTAATTGGAATAAGCTGTGCAATTTTCAGCTTAAACCAGCTCCTTTATGCTCAACATCCGCCCAACATCTAATGACACAATTTATATTTTCATTGAGGATTCAGCATCCAGGCGAAAAAGAGAAAGCTTTATGAGTCCTCACTCTAAGTCAATTAGAATTTAAATGTAGGTCGAATGCCAGGGAGAAGAATGGGACCTGCAGCAATTCAGATCTCAGATGTTCATGTACTCTAGAGACAGAAGAATCATTTGCACACTTATTCTATCTTCCAGAGCTGGGGGCATTCAGAAAGGCAGGTTTGTTCTCTGCTGCATATCTAATAGTGTTTCGGCCAACTAGCCTTTAAAGTTTCTGGGAAATGACTCTTCTACCTTTGCCCTTGGGAGGCTATTTCACAGCTGAATACATCCCATTCCTGATCTGCCCTTGTTAGTCCTAGCTATGACCTCCATAGAGAAGTACACAACTTCTTTAAATACTTGGTGAGTCTGATAGTTGTTTGCAGGGTGTTTTTGAACCTAGATCCAATCCAGCACACCCCAGCACTAGCCTGGAATACATCAGGAGCAACTTCTGTGAAGTCACTGAAGTTGCATTGATATAAACCAGCTCTCAAATACTACATCTTCCACTGCATTATCGTTTAAGCAGGATTCACAGATTTCCCTCTTTTAAATTTTAGCATATTTGTCTTTGCAGTTCGCTACAATTCTACTTGTATTGGTTGATGTCACTGGAGAACAGACAGGAGGAAGCCACTGAAGAAAGAAGGGCCAGGATGCAATCACTCACATGACAAAGTTCCTGGAGAGGCCTGGCAAGCCACACGGTTATTGCGCACTTCATTTCGATACTTCTGTACACTAGCATGGCACATGTATGCACACACGTATGTATGTCATCCACTACCAAAACTATCACTTCTAGTCTAAACTACTTTCTTTTTTTTCTCCTCTCCACTCCCTCTGCTGCTCATTAAAACTCATCTCTCCCACCTACAATGGTGAAGAGTCAGCAGGCTGCCTAGGTAGCATTAGCTAATGGGAACTGACAGCCTGCCACCATTTTCCAAAGGCTTATGTTTTTGATATCTGCCTGTCTTCCAGCCTAATTCCATCGAATACTTTTATCACAGGGAGATTGACCTCAGGCAGGAGGCATTCTGTGTCACTGTGATCAAGTGAAGTGAAGACACAATGGGGATGGCAAGAACTCACTAGCAGCAAAAGGGAAGGAGAAGAAAACTGATGTATGACAAGATGTGGATGCCCCATCCCTGAAAGTGTTCAAGGCCAGGTTGGATGGGGCTTTGAGCAACCTGGCCTAGTGGAAGGTGTCCCTGCCCATGGCAGAGGGGTTGGAACTAAATGATCTTTAAGGTCCCTTCCAACCCAAACCACTCTATGACTGTATGATTCTATGAATACCTGCTTTACCATGGCAGGCAACTCAGTGATCGGTCCTCTAATGAACAAATTCACTGAAGAATCTGCACTGTGGCATACTTTGTGACCCTGTAAGATGCAACCTTAATTGATGATAAACTAAAATACCAGTCAAGTTATGAGAAGCATTTTCCCACTGATTTACGACACTCTGGATCCAATTAAAGAGTTTCTCCTTCCCTCTGCCAGCTAGTGCCTCATGAGGTTCATAGGCTGCCTCACAATGACTTACGGGCACACAGTCTGGAATACCTCTATACTTGGGTTTTGGCACATGTAATGTAGTAATTTTTGCTACATTTTATGACAGAGATGTGGAAGTAAAAAAAAGTAAAAATGTTCACAGCATGGATACCTGTTCATACTTACAGAAAGTAAACAATGCTGTTACTGTATTTCCCTGCTGAGGTGCTGCGTCCCACAGGAGCTTTAGTCTGGAGGACTCGCTATCCTCTTTATTTCCCAAGCTCAACATCCCTGGCTGAACTACGTTCCTCAAGATCCACTTCAGCCTCCTCTCCAACTGAATGGCAGATCCATCCCAAGAATCACAATTTCTTCCCATTCAAGGCTTCTGAGGCTGCCATGAAAAGAAAAAGCTATTCATCCAAAAATAAGACATTCCTTCTCTCTCTGCATGGTGTCGAGTGTGCCCCAGTTATGCCTTTCAAAAAAATCAGGTCACTCCGCTGTTAGCTCTATAGTACTGGGCTGGAAAACTCCTGAGAAGGCATGACCGTACATCTCCTAAGAGCTCAGGACAGCTCTTTCCATCAGTGGTCTGAGCTTCCCCTTCCAGAACAGGCCAATGGCTGAGCATGCCAGACCAAGGAGGAACAGAAACTATAAAAAACTGGGAGGATTAGCATCCATGACAATTTCCTGTTTCACTTGTTCCCTTTATGTCAGGCACCATGAGTGCATTTTGCCTCTGAGCCCCCTCTAGATCCTAAAGAAGTCTTCATGCACCTAAAGCTTATGTGTAGCCAAGCAACTACCCCTTGTGGGGAGCTCCAGATCAAAAATTTCAATGAGAACAGATACAAGGCTTCTATGTCCCCTGACTTCTCCACAGACAGATGAACGCCATCACCACTTCCCTCCCACCTGAATGTGCCTGCATTGTACTTAAACCTTCTGTTCCAAGATCCTTCTCTACATCAAGTATTCTGCTTTGGCCTATCTGCTGGATTTACTGCGTTCCCAAGGAGACATGATGCCTCTTAGATGGGCTTCTGGCAGATACATACAAGACATTTACCCTCATAGATCCTCTCCCTCAGGTTGGGTGGCACAGTCAGCTGTCTCAGTTTGCCCTCATTAGCAGCTACTGTGCAGTACAAACCATCTGAGTTTGCAACCTTTCATCAAGATTACGTGTTCACTATTTCATTAGTGGGCCAGCAGACACATAGCAACATACATGGTGCATCAAAAGGTGGGATTTGCTTCCTTAGGAAGGGCTATCACTCAGAATGGGCTGTAACAATCTTTGAAGAGGCCAAGTGCCCTGTAGCATCAATGAGTAAGGAATAACCAAGTGGTTGGGTAGAGCTGCAAAGCAGCAATTCAAATTCATACAATGCTGAGGGAGGCCTATCTCTGGGATAGTGGTTTAAGCTCATCTTGAGACAGAGGAATTAGGGCTAGAGTAGAAAAGAAATTGTATTTTTTGTATATTACCCAACACTGTTCACTCATCCCTGCAATCATCCAATATGCCCTAATTGCTTCAGTATGTCCCTGCAAAACAGAAACTGAGAGTGACTTGGTAAGAGACATACAAAGACACAGATCTAAGATGTACACAGAAGCAGTCGTCCAATAATGATGACCAGCTGTCTCAGGCAGCAAAAACCTCCTGGCAGTTGGCACCGGCGAATTTTCAAATACCCGCTGGTCACTGCTACCCCATTAATTGTGGGCACTTTGCCCAGTCTACATTCCTGAACAGCTTTTTTCTTTCTCTTCTCCCTCTCTCTTCCTCACAGACTTCTAACACAGTTAATAAAGAATTTATCAGGGCAATGAAATAAACAGCGATTTGATTTGATCTGGGAGCCAAAGAGAGGAGAGTTTCTGCTGTTCAGGTGCAGACTCGGGAGTTTCTGCAACTGCTGGCAGAAATGCGCCCACAAAACCAATAGGATTAGAAAAATGGAGATGTAGAGGGGTTTTTTGTTTTTGTGGGGGTTTTGTTTGTTCTTGGTTTTTTTTTTAAGGGAGTTGAAAGGGCTGGCAGGGAGACCAGTCAGCAGTGTGCTCTTGAACCCCAGGAAGAAGAGGGTAACACTGTGAAATCCATAGGGAGTAATGGACTTCGCAGCACCAGAGATGGAAACAAGCATGGCAGCACCCAGCTGTGATACACAACAGTCACTGCAGCTCCCGAGAACTGCAGGTGCAAGTGACTAAACATCTGGAGTTTCATTTTGAAATCTTATATAGTTCTCCCTTCAGGGAGAAGAAAGAAGACAGGAAGAAGCATTTGGGTCTAACACTAGTGATGTCTCAAAGGAGTTCAAGGGCTAGAGAGACGGGCAGCATGAAATCCGGGAGAAAAATGGAGTACCCTGGAATAGTTTGGGCTGGAATAGCATTACTCATCTAGTGAAAAATTTAACCTGTGCCTCGGGGCTTTGCTGGGCTGGTGGCTCTGGGAGCAGGAAGTGCAGAAATCTCTTCAGGGGAGTCCCTTACCCTCTGGCTCAGTGGGAAATGGCAGGCAAGAGTATCCAGACAAGGAGATGGCAACCTTCCACTGGGAGAGCTTGCACAAATTCATGTCAGGCTTAAAGCAAGAGATTTGGAGGGGAATGCAGCTGCCCATTGCGAGGACAGGTAAATATATCAGGGATTATAACCAAAAGCATTATCCAGTGTAGAACAGATTACAGACTAAAAGAAAAGGTATTGTTATACTATTTAAAGCCACACAGTCCAGATTATGGCAAGAGAAGGAGTCAAGACCAGTCAATGCTGCCGAGGAGACAGTATTAGATTATGGTTAATGCTGGAGTCTCTAGAACTAGTCTCTTACACAGTTTCGTCTTTCCTGCATAGACATACAAGGTGGATTCATGACACCAAATTTTAGACATTGAAAAGTTTGCTGTGTAAATCTAAGTTAGTCATTCACATTCCTCCTATAGTCCAAACAGAGAAACAGGGACTTCCAGAGGATGATCCATCACATTATCTCGAGGCAGACAGCAGAAAGAGTAAGATGCCAGCTTCTCCCAACAGACTACAGATGAGGGCCAGATGACTAGCTTAGATTTGTGCTACTAACACTTAGATATCTAAGATTAAGTGTGATGAATCCCACCTGTAGTATACCACTTCTGTTTGCATAAGTGTCCATACAGACAAGAGATGCAACACCTTAAGAGAGTTACACTTAAAAGACTGACGGAGATGTATATCTCTGGACTTGGATTTTAGTCCTGCCTCTGATAGGACACCTGTGCAATTTATCTAGCAGAACCATGTACACACCCTGGATTTGTTAAAACAAGGTGAACCTTTTATGACCTTGGATGTCAGTGTGGTTTGTTCTCTGTTGCTCCAGAGAGCAAACCACAGTCTCTCAGTTTTGCTCCACTCCTTTGGACAGGCGTGCACACAAACATGAGTTCACTCCCAGGCTCTTTCCTGGAATGAACTAGTGCATCCCCTCTCAGAGGAGGAGCAGGCACAGCTGACATGGACAGCCCACTCCAGACATGCAGACAATGCCAAGTTCAGCTTCCTCAACCTGTGAGTCCTCCAACACCAACTCCACAGGCCCTGGGCTTTCAAAGTCCTCCATGAGCTCTTGTGCCATTTAACACACGCTCTTGGCATCAGGTTATAAAAACACTAGTCTGCCGGACTGTGTCCCAGCCTTCTCATTATTTCAGGCACTTTTAACCAGAAAACGTAACAAATCAATCAACCAAAAAAGAAGCATGTCTCAGGGCCACAGGGGCACCACAGGGAGCATGGAGGAGATCAGGCCCCCTACCAGTGCCCAATGTAATGTGGACATGATCTATCCATTCCAAAAGGTAGTACCATCAAGCAGCACGAACACGAGCCAGACTATGCCATCTGGCCTGGAGTCCAGGGCTTTCTCTGATACTATCCACAGAGGAAGTATAGGCATAAACAAGGTGTCAACCTCAATTGCAAAGATGGTCCACAGGCTTTGCACAGCTGTAAATATTCTCCTGAAACACAGTCATGCCATGAATTACATGAAACTTATTCACAATAGTTAAAAACACAGCAGGAGAAGCAGCCGCTGCCACCCTGTTGACACTCCCCTCAAACAGGTTAATGAGGGGTGGTCTCCCTGTGAACTTTTGTTCTTAACCTCTTTCCTGTAGGTCAACTAGTGGATTAATCTTTCAGGTAAAATCATGAATCGGGAGCTCTATGCATTCATAATCCCTAAGATCATTGTTGGATTTGTATAGTCAAGGTCATAAGGCTTCTACCTTGAAAAGTCTGTTCTGTGGTTATTTGGGCAGATTTATCGCACTTCTGTGCAAAGGATTTTTTCTTTTTGCATTCAAAACAGGAACATACCCAAAAGTCACATTCCCATCAGCCTAACAAGGGGACAATCATTTTGAAGAGACTCTTCAGACTACAGCTGCTGCTGTGGCACCTGCGTGAGGGCCATGTGGAATTCAGGTTTAGGATCTTGCTTCTTGGCTTCTCTCCCTTTGAAAGGCTCTTTACTCTGTTTGTTTTACTTCACCTGTCTGCACTTAACATATTAATATTCATACTTGCTGTGTACCAAAGCTGAGAGCTGAACCTCCCAGTTAACAAAACATGAGTAGATGTCCCACTCACCCACTAGCTCAGAGCACAGTTTACAGTACTCTAGTCCTAACACACAACTTCTTCTGGTGACATAGTTCTGGTCTCCTTGCAGACAATTTTGTCAATGCATCCCGCAGCCAGCTCGTGACTGCCCCTGCAGGCAGAGCACTATTAACCTCTCTTATGCCCAAGTCGACCACGGCCAGATGCCCCAGGCCCACCACATCACCCATACCCTGTGCATAGCTGAGTATCCGTATGCCAGGATGCTGTGAAAACGAACTCGCTGGTCTCGCAGCCTAAGCTGCTCATAAGCTGAGGGCACCCAAAGGTGAGATGCCACTACGTTAAAACCACTGCACCATGAGAGTCCCTTCCCCACACATTCAAAGGGAGTGTCTCTTTACCTTATTAAAAGCAAAAGGCTTTTCTTATACTGCTGACAGAGAAGACTCAGAAAGGAATAAAGAAGTTAATAGGCTGCCAGAGGCCCAATTTATGCACCCCAAAATTAATGAGTCATTCCAATTAAATTATTTGCCCTAAATTAAAACTTATCACCAAAATCCAATTCTCATTTCATTAAAGAGGACCTCCCTAGTTATCAATTTTTTTTCTCCACAGATTTTTTTTAAAGGTAACCTTCATGGAATGGGAAGAAAAAAATGTAGTTGTAGTCTACTTTTCTGTTCGAGGAGCCCCGAAAGTTTTATTTCTTAAGAGCTGTTCCTCATTCCTGTATGTGGCCACATAATAAATTAAGATGTTCCTAGAAGATTCTATGGAAGACCAGAGAAGTACAAGATCATGCCATCAAATAGACGGTGTGAGGGAAATCTGATACATGAAGAAGAAGGGAATTTTAAAAGTAGCATTGCCCAAGCCTCAGCAGCCTCAGCCTTTTGATATCAGAACTGAGAAAGCTCGCAACCCCCATTTGGGGAACTCCAAAGGGTCTTTCAGCAAAAGTCAGGCAGTCAAATGATGGCACTCCCAATGTGTCTTTCAGAAACAAACCGATCTTTTGATCTTATTCTCAGATTTTCATACACTACTATGACTTCTCAAGCAGGGCTTGGTTCCACCTACCACAGGTCTGCCCACTGACAGCCTGAGCTGTGACAGGCAGAGACCCAGCGCTGCTGATGAGAGCGGCCACGTGCTCCCGCTCCCTCAGACTGCCCATGCCAACCTTTGTTTCCTTCCCAGGAACAACCTTTCTCCTGTTTTCTGTCGGAGATTAGCACTTTTTAACCTAATATTTGTTTTTTAAAAGACATTTTCAAAACCTGTGGTTGGGTTTTGAGAAAGTGCTCCCTGCCTGTATACTCTGTAAATGGAAGCCATATGTCTATGTATCTGTTTCTTTTTTGTCTATTTTGCTGTGTGCACATTTGGAAAGTTATTTTTTCCTCTTAACTATCACATCTCAGGCTTTATTAAACCAAGCTGCTATTCTGTTATTTTGGAGGTTTTTTCCCCAAGCAACCGACTACTGACATTTTAGCAGCTATACAGGAAATGTGATATTAAGTCATTATTTTCTCAGAATGTTTCCTCACTTTCTGGTGAGTAAGGAGCTGCTACTGGGGTAGCAATTCCAATGTTTCTAAAGATAAAAAGAAGAGCTGGAGCTCTGAAAAAGCCATCAAAATCCAAACCCTGAAAACCTATTCCTTAATACAATTTATCATTCATTGTTTTTGTGGAAAGCAGCAGGAGGCTTATCCTACAAGGCATACCATGCATCCACACGAAAAAGACAGACTATGCATCCGTTAAGGAGTGATGAGGGCCAGCAACTGGACAGAGACAAATGGTAGGAGCATGCGGTTACCGTGGGTTGGCTGGGGTCAATACACACCATGCAGACACAAGGATGTGGTGGGAAGGCACAGCACAGAGATCATGCCTACCTGCCTTTCCCCACTCCTCAAATCCTCAAGTCATTTTTAAAAGGACAGTCTCATTTTAGAAATATTATCTCCTTGTTCCCTTTCCTGAAATGCCAATTTATTTCTTTCTGCAATTAATTCATATTAAATAGTAAAATGGAAAGCTTTTAGAGTAGGAAATAAATTTGCTTCTTTCTACAAGTCTTGATGTTGTTTTTGAATTGCTGGCTCAATTTAGGTTTATTTTACAATCTGTTTCTAGCCAATTCCAATTTCAGATGAAAGCTTGGCTCCAATGAAACAAAATTCCCTTTAATTTCAGTGGAATCAAGATTTTGATCCAGGTTCTCATCCACTAACACACAGCTATGATGAGTGTAGACAGTAACACAGCAGCCAAAACCATCGAACATGAGCTGGTGGACCCCAGGAATCTGGAATTTCATCCCATATGGAGTTTTGAGCATGGTAGTTTTGCAGTATCGACTCCACTGGCACCAGTGAAATAAGAAAAACGGACAAAAGGAACACAATGTTCCACGAACGCTGGAATTAGCAAGGCCTGGTTTACCACAGCTACATGTCCTAGGTCCTGATGCCTCATACCTCGGAAAACCTTCAAAGCTCTTGACCAGTTTTCGTCAAGGTGGCACCCACCAGCTGGCATGCGCGTGGCTCCAAACCAACTTGCAGCCATACAGCCTTTTATGCATTCCATTGGTAAGGGATGCAGGAGGAGGCTGGGGTCCACTAGTGAGAATTTGAGGGGCAGGAGCTCTTCTTGGGGCAAGGTCACAGCAGGTATGAGGGGTGCTGGAGTGAGCTGAGCAGAGGACTGCCAAGCAGAAGGGCAGGCAAACGGCATAACCATGCAAATAAACCCATACACACTTTGTTTCCTTAGGAAGCCAAGCTACTCCCAGTATCTCTAGGGTTTGGATATAATAAAAGCTCAGCTGAGTGAACCACAAATCTGGCTAACCTCAACCTGGCCATATTTCTTTCAAAAGAAAAGAAGAAAATAAAATGGACAGTAAAGCTATGGAAAAGGTTGATCTGAGACAGTGAAATGTGGAGCATGATTAACCTTAGCTTTCATCCATAGTGCAAGTAAAAAGACAAGCTGATCCTAAAGTTTCTAGTGGAGACTAGCTATGTATCTTTTCTCATTATTTTGGGTTAGAAATCCAAAGCTTCAGATCAGATCTTTTTGAGAATTTTTTTAAAACACATTTTTGCTCATTTTCAAGCTACTAAGCAGTTACAGGCCTGCTCTGTAAAATGAGTAAGATATTTATTCCTAGTTACACTAGCACTTTTTTCCTGCAAAAAGATCTCAAGAGGATGTGGCAAAAAAATTGTTCACTCACTACTGACAAGACACTGGCCATCATGGAGGGAGCAAGCAATGGGAATCTATGACTTAGGATGTCCAAGGGGTATATCCTGTTGTGGGCAAATTGGGTCAAATTTCAAGGCTTGCAATAGGTCAAGGCAACTCTGTTGTGCTACCGTGGCCACTGCTTTTTCATCAGTGGGAGCAGCAACACACTTGGCTTTACAATTAATGGTCATTTGCACTCTCTCAAGGGTTAGAAGATTTGGTGGTGGGACTAGGTTCTTGTTGTGTTTGGAGTTGAGAGCAAAATATCGTCCCTACTCCACTGTCTTACAGTCCAGGCTAAGACTTGAGACAGTAGACTAAGACAATCAGACTGAGAAACAACAAGGCAAAGTCTTTCACAGCACTGGTCTGAATCTAGAATCAGCTGATCAAACAAAATCACACAAAGTCAGCTGATACTGCTCTAAAGAGACCACTCAAGCTAAGCTGATTTATATCACTAAGGAGTTGGATTATCATATCAAGATCCTTCCTCCCAGCCATAGGAAAGCATCCCATGTATTTTATGCAATACTTCTTTCTCCAAAATAAGTAAGCATTTTTTGAAGTATTCTGTTTTTGTCTCCTGCCTGCACCTGCAAAGCAAGCACCAAAATATTTCCAGAAAAACCTCCTGATTTATGCACTAAGAAGTGCTGAGATCCAACCTGTATAACAGAGCCAAACCCTATGCTGCATCGTAACATTCCAGCCATGCCTGGAGATAGGAAAACAGAAGTTAAGAAGCATCAGGACACTATGGGGAGGCCATAAAAATACTAGATGGGGAGTGGCAGGAAGTTCCTTGGGAACCTATGAAACACCAGGTGCAGTTTCCTGCAATTTATGAGTTTGGGCAAAACAAACTAGCACAGAAAACCTAGAAAGATTGCCACCAATACTACTGTGTGCCTGAAATTCTGGAATTATTTTGCTGGTAGGAAATTACGGTCCATGGTAACAGCAGAAGGGGGGCAGCAAGATCTACTGTGCTTCAGTTCCCCAAGATGATTCCCTGCTCTGTGAGGTTATTTTCCTCATCAAACTGATCTGCTGTCACTTCCTTCTGAGCATACTGGTCCTGTCTCTCCCAGTCCCCCTAGTAATCTGAATTTATCTCCTCCCTCCAATCTTCTCTTCTACTCCCCCACCATTCCTAGTAAAATGATCTTTCTTCTTCCTCCCAGAAAATTCATACTCCCATGTTATCTCATTATTCTTTGCAACAGCATGCCAAATTCGCTGTCATTTTCCCACTGGGGCTATGTCCTGAAAAAGACGAAGTGCTCTGTGCTCATTCTTACCTACTGCAGACTCCCTGGAATTGAAAACGCTACAGTGTTAGTGCTCAGAAAGATCCCTCCGAATTCTGGGCTCTGCGCCCACAAAGCAGGGAAGCAAACATCTCTCGGAGAACAGCATCTGACTCCAACATCCTTATTGTCTGGCTAGCAAAGGAAAAATAGCTTCAGCTCTCTTCAAACTGCTCTGCTTCCAGCACTGGCTGAAGGCACTGGTGGGAAGGCCAGGCATGCCAGGGGAAGATCAGCTCCTACCACAGCTCTGCTGAGCTCAAAACCAGCCCGACTCTGGTCTCCCAGTGACCTGCCGCAAGCACTGACAGCCACCAACCCCATATTCTGGCAGGGAATAAATTCCAGTGGAGAATGATAGAAAGGGGTCTGGGAAGACTAAAAGAATGCATGGCACCATACGGGCTGCTCACCCTGGGCTCCCCTCTACAGCCAGTGGAGGGATGCTGACATTTCCATTGGTCAATTCGTCTGATGAATTTTGGATGGCTACTTTAAGATGAGCTGAACTGTGCCTGAGAAGAGCCTGCTTCTCTTCACTAATGCCAAAGGGAGTCCAAGGTGACCCACTCCAGTGGTAACATCTACATTTGGGCGGATGAACCCCACTCTGGCTCATTGGCTCAGGTCCCAGGCTGGTGACCAGCAGAAGTTACCTCCACCTGATATCTGCTTTCAGGCTCCTATAAAACGCACTCGTGTACCTTGCTCCAGTTCTGCTCAGAAACCCTTCTCAGTCCTG
>NW_008824032.1:5907538-5915165 GCF_000699105.1 Pygoscelis adeliae | reverse complement strand
CCTCAGCAATGAGGGCAAGGGCTGAGCAGATGGTGGACAACACCCTCCCTCCTCAGCCCTAGACCCAGCTCTTGCCGAGGGGCTCGCTGGCAGAGCAGTGCTTACACAGGGGAAGCCTGGCTGACTTCAGCTGCATTTCTGGGTAAAGGATTTCTCTGCAGTGCTTTACCATTCACCCGCACAAAGTCCTTTAATTTCAGGGGAGTGTACTGAGAGGGGGCACAGCTAATCTACCACACAGAGTTAATAATAAATTTTCTATGGTTAAATCCCAGCAACAACAAATACATCTTTATACCACTTTGAAACAATGAATGGTCAGTCTGAGTCTTTGCAAGCAAGGAGCTCTACAAAGGCAATGCATAATGGAGAAAGGCTACCCCCTGTGGTTCTTTTCACAGGCTAATGCCTACCAGTTTGCAAGAAAACTGTAGGATTTGGCCTTTAGCTGATATACATTTGACTTTGAGTTTGTGATTAGGGCTGGGCAGTAAACAAGAATTCCTCTTTGTGAAAATTTGCTGCAGATGTTTCCAAATTTGTTTCTGTTTTGCCAAAATGACAAAGCCCTTTTGATTTTTTTTCATGAAATAAACATTAAAAAAAGGGAGAGCCCACATTCTTTGAACAGCCCATAACTGGGAATCGCAAGAAATGTTCGTGAGCCTGCAGGAGTCCCAGGCTCTGAGCAAAAATGTGAACGTGAGTTCTCCATACCTCAGCTGAATGCTCCAGCTTTTAGATAGGCTGTGGCAATGCTATACCTTTTTATCTTCCCAATTCTGACCGGAAAAAGCACCTCAGACCTGTAAAACCTTCCTGATTAAATTTGAATCAAAGCCAAAACCAGTGAAATGTTTTAGTTCCACTGAAAAGTTCCCAACCACCTCCATTCACAATGATGCCTTGCTGTAAAGGCTCTGGACAGCAAATACAGCAACCATCTGCTTGCTCCTAGTTGAAAGAGTTATTCCTTTAGCCTGACTTAGACAGGCCTAAGTCTTTATTGCAGAAAATTTTAAACTCCATGCCTGCTACGATCTCTGTGCTTTTGTGCCTGTGACCCTGATGAGACAAGTAAGCACTATAGGGATTTCTCCACTGATATTTAATGCCTGAGAAGGGCTTGAGGATATAGCCCCTAAAAGAACAAGAACCCAAGGTAATGCCAGGAAAGGGGCAGCCACCGTGTCCCCGTTACGACTCATTCTCCTGGAACAAGTCACTCAACATACTGGAACGAAATATTAAACATCCCGTTTGTAAGCACCTAGGAACGCCTCTCCTATGAAGAAAGGCTGAGAGAGTTGGGGTTGTTCAGCCTGTGGAAGAGAAGGCTTCGGGGAGACCTTATTGCAGCCTATCAGTGCTTAAAGGGGGCTTATAAAAAAGATGGCAGCAAACTTTTTAGCAGGGCCTGTTGCGACAGGACAAGGGGGAATGGCTTTAAACTGAAAGAGGGTAGATTTAGACTAGATATAAGGCAGAAATTTTTTACGCTGAGGGTGGTGAAACACCGGCACAGGTTGCCCAGAGAGGTGGTGAATCCCCATCCCTGGAAAGATTCAAGGTCAGGTTGTATGGGGCTCTGAGCAACCTGATCTAGTTGAAGATGTCCCTGCCTACGGCAGGGGGGGTGGACTAGATGACCTTTAAAGGTCCCTTCCAAACCAAACTACTCTATGATTCTATAATAATACAGTAAAGGGAAAAATAAGCAATGTACTTTTGGCAAGCACATATATCACACCAGCCTCATCCCCTTTTTTTGTAGGATATCTGGCATAGCAGATAATGCAGGAGCAGTATGTGTGATGATGTGATCTATCTTGACTTCAGTAGGCCCGACAGTCTCTTGAACAAGCTAAGAGAATATGGCAGATGTTAAATCACCATCAGGATGCTTCAAAGAGCTGCAATCAACAGATCGCTATTCACCAGGGATGGAGGTTTTAGTGGGTTGCTACCACAGTCCACTTTGGTGCCCTGATCTCTTCAATACTTTAATTAATACCTTCATGGTGGAACAGAAAGAAGGCACCTGACTTTCGCTGATGACACCAAGTTGGGGGCAGTTGCAAGTGCTTTGGAGACCAGGATCATAAGTAAACTGAAGAAGTGGTCTCCATGGAGAAACCAACCAGATGGCATCCAACAACAGTGAGCACAAAGCACTACGCTCAGGAAGGGAGGAAAAACAATTAACGCTCAAATACAGAAGTGGGGAATGAGCTGCAGACTGTGCTGCAGACCAGTTAGAGAGGGCTAGAATGCAGCAGAGAGACTGAATAAGCGAAAGCAATGAGGCACTCTTATAAAAAAGGTCAATCTCATCTCATTCCGGGGTTAGATAAGTGAAGCATGATATGCAAAACACAGCTGGTACTTTTATCTGCATGACTGAATCCTAAACTGGAACTCTTGCTTTAGTTTTGGACAGTACACTTAAGGAAACATGTAGACAAATCAGACAGTAGTGAAATACATATGACATAAGGATTGGAAAATATGACCTGTCAGAAATAGTGAGCCTGTTAAGCTGGACTAGAGAGGTCTGAGACACAGGGATTAATGGGCTTGCAGCAGATAAAAGGTACTTTTGAGGAAGAGGAGGAGAAATTACCACCATGTGTCCTGGAAGGACCAGAAATAATTGGCAGCAAAATCAATTTGGATCATATGTTAATAAAAGCTTTCCAAGTGCAAGGAGAGTGAAATAATGGCCATGCAGTGGCTATGCAGGCACAGGGTGTCTTCAAAAAATACGTTAGGAGCAGCTACTGTACAGCTGATCTTGTCTCACTGCATGGAGAAGGACCAGACCACCTCTTGTGGGTCCTTCCAGCTCTTTGCTCCTCTGATCAGATACCAACAGAAATATCTGGGGTTGCAAACAGACAGATTCGCTAGTAGCCGTTACACCCCAATTGAAGTAGCATGAAATGCTTTGAGTGAGGTGGTGGTTCAGAGCAGTCTCTTCATGCGTTCACCCCAGTGCAGAGAGCGCAGTACCAGCATCTGGTAGCAACTGAGCTGGGCAAAGACAGCTGCCTCCAGTCCAACCCACCCTGCAAGCAGTGCTGCCCACCTAGGTCAGAAAGACAGAAGAGATGGCCACAGTTATGTGAATGAACCTTTTGGCAGTGAATGCCTACTTCTACCAGCAGAGCTGGCTAGAAGTTCGAAAAGGAGGAAAGACTTATGAAGAGGACTTTTTCTACTTTTAGCTGTCTATCAAGTTGTGATTTTTCCTCTTAAGTGTCGTTTCACTACCCCCCTTTTAGACCTCTGCAGTATGCCCCAGCTGAGAGCAATCCTATCAGTGGACGTACACGCTTAAGAGAGGAAAGGAGCAGACCGCGTAGGCTGTCCATGCAGAGACTGGTGCTGGCTCACAAGGCAGAATTGACTCTTCCCTTGGAAATACTAAAGAACATGGACACACACATTAGAGAGGTGATGTCCCTCTTTCTGTGGTATACTCGTGCAGCTCTGGCCAGCAGAGTTCACTGAGCAGAGCTGACCCCAGGGAAAGCTGATTTTCTCAAGGGAGGAAAGGACCTGCTCCTAGCATGCAACTCCATTAGCCTGCAGTGATCTAAACACAGTGAATCCTTAGGATACACCGAAGCCCATCTATTTCAGCTGGAATTGTGGACATGGAAGTGGTCTTCCCTAGTTATAAGGGCTCCAGCACCACTCCAGTATCTGCCTACCTGTTTGTTACTCTCCGATACAGCTATCTCATTTGTTTCTAGGGGTAAGAGGGGCTGGGTTTTCACAGTGGCTATACAGATGAGTGAGTTGAACCAGGGGAGATTAAGGACTTGTCTTTGGTATACAGCGCAGTGGGGAGCAGAAATACCCATGACAGCACTAACCGAGCAGAACAGGAAGCCCGGGCACGGCCCTAAGGCAGCCTATTGCTTCCAGGGCATGAGCAGCTATCATTGCAGGATCTTTCACTGACAAACCCAGGCACCACCAGCGTGCGTAAAGCTAGCAAGGAGTCTCTGACCCTGGCTTTTTTCGATTTCCCTGGGCTTGTTCGAAGGGAATCGCTGACCATCATTCCAGAAATCCTCCTGCCAGGTTACCACGCAGATCAGTTGACCACCCTGTTATTTAATTTTTCAGGAGCTGTATTTTCTTTTATTTATTTATTTTTACATTTGGGATGACCAGAGCTTCACATAGCTGATGTTTTTAGATTTATGAACACAAAAACAAGATAAGTAAATAAAATACATTAAATACATAAAACTAAAAAGCTTAGCATGACTCAATAGCCAAACTCCTTTCATTTGTACTAGCGGCAGACTATTTTTCAGGCAGACAACCTGCAAATCTGAGAATAATAATAATCAATATGAGAAAATGATACTCAGAGAGGAAAGAGATTATTTTCTAACATATACTATTTTCTAATGAGTTAGCTTTATTAGTTAAGATTATTTAAAATTAATTATTTGTTAGTTTTAAACTAATAAAAACATGGTTTAAAATGATGAGTCTAACTCTTTCAAATTGTGAAGGATATTTTGCTTACCTTTTTTTTTTACCAAATGGAATTTAGTTTTAGAAAAATCAAAGCTATGAGTTTCACCTAATTACAGGATTACAGGACCTGGGGCTTTAAAAGTAAGTACAATATCATAATGGGTCTTTTGCTAAATCTGTGGCAGGCGTTAAACAAAGATTATCCACAGATACCTTGTTTACAATCCAGAGTTGAGGTGTGCTAAAACCTGAATTTTCTCATCCTCGGGTGGCAGTAGTTCAGAGCTGAACACCCACACATTTAGGTGAAAGCTAAGCTAGGGAACTCAATTCCGCTGCTTAGGCCCACATCTAACAGGCACAAATAAAATTAGTAATACACGTGCATGGCTCTAAAATTCATTTGTACCTATATTTTTCTTGACAGGTAAATGGAAATTGTATGCTGTGAGATTTTACCAGCAATAAACCACCTACAGCCGGTTAGCTATGCACTGCTATAGCGAGCAGCGAGGCAGGGTACACCTCCAGGGCTGGCGAGTGCATTTCACGCCAGGTGCACTCCAGCAAACACTCAGACAAGCTGGGAGAGCTGCTCTGCCTGCTGGCGCCGCTGCTCTTCACGCTGCTGGGGGAGGATTTTGCGCAAGAAGACAAACGAGGAACCTTCTCACTACACTCGCACGTAAAGCATCACCTCTGACCATACGTCCAGACTTCACCTTGCAGACAGACACTTGGTATGTTAGTTAGCCCCCAGCTTGCCAAGTAATACCAGCAAGAGGAAGAGTCCCTTCATGCATGCATTTATATCCAGAGCGATTCAAACACTTGCTGGGGGAAATAAAATCCGCAGCCTTTTGGGTTACCAGACAAATCAGGAGAAATAACAAACTCCTGCCTGAATGATAATGTAGAAGCTGAACATACCCGTAATATGTATCGAACACATTCATACATACCTATCTATCTAAGCTGCTCTATAAATATTTTAGATAAATAGGCAGATAGACAGACCGGCATGAAGATTAAAAGCAAAGCAAAATAAAACTGAGTAAACTTGCTTGTTTGGTATTCTGGTCTGGACAGGATGGAACAAGTAAACTCCATAATGCCCTTACCAGTAATTGGTGAACTCCTTAATGTGTTTACTCTCTGTTACACCATGTATGCAGGCAGACAGATAGGACAATGCTGGTTCAGATCGCCAAGTTTCCAGTTCCCTATAACACACACAGGAGGAGGGTAGCTAAAAAAGGAGAGGGCAACATAAGGTACGCGGCAGCTACCTCAAGTACCAGGCTTCACACATGCCTAGCAACAGTACACCCTGCAAACCAATGACGCAGCACAGAAAAACACCCAGGAAAATTAATTCCCCAGCCTTGCAAAGAGTTGACAACAGAAGGCCAAAAAACACAGCACAGTAGCATGTTCATACAAGAAAAAAGAAAGGAAATCTGAGGAAGGAGGAGGCAAATAAACCAGAGGGCTGTCTGGGAAGAGATGAGGCAAGCATGACGTTCTGACAAGTATCATTATAAACAAATGCTTTCCCCTCAGCACCAGAACAACCAGAGCCAGGACCCAGGTTTGCATTATACCAGAATATGTCTTGGCATCATTGGTGTCCCCCTGCTCTGTCACCACTTTTGAAAGGACAAACTGACAGCAGAGTAAAGCAATGCCGCGCTGCAGTGGAAGGGGACAGTCCTGCTGGCTCCTGTTGTAAACTGAAGGGATACACAGGCTACTGACCCTGGGGTTTCTCTAAGAAGGATACAGATCCCTCCACTCGCTGCGTCTTTCACTCTTTGCTCTCTTCTCAGGCATGTTGCTTACCTTGCACGATCAAGTAAACCTGGGAAGTCTTGGGGTGATGCTGTGTCTGCACTGAACACGTATAGGACCCTTCATCGTAGACATCCACTTTCTGGATTCGCAGGCTGTATTCCAGGGGGTTTCTCTTCTCCAGCTCTACTCGAGGGTCCAGGGACCACTTGTCCTCTCCAGCAAAAATGATGCCGGAACGGTTTAACCAGGCCACCTTGGAGCTTCTGTCTTCTACATAACACCTGCAGAGGATGAGAAAGGTGAAGGGGAGATTAACAAACCTCTCCACCATCTCCACTGATTTTTTGAAGAGTTTCAGGAACCCTTTGGTTCATGAAACCATGGGATTTGGGGCGGCCATGCCTCCTGTTCTCTCCTCCTTTTGTCTGTGGCCTACACCTGCACCAAAAATTACTTTGGAAGGCCACAAGAGATCATGGTCACCAAATCCCTTCTAACCCTGCCAAAGGGAAAGGACAGAAGGAGTTCTTCCCATGCTTCTCCCTCACCTTCAAAACTTAAGTATACAAAAGAGTTATGATCCCAGCCCCCTGCCATCCTGGAGGGCAAAGGTTCAGGGCTCCAGCTTTGTCAGCTCAGGGCACAGCTGCTCCATCCCTCAGTTTCAGCAGCACAAGGGGAGGGAGCTATAGTGTATCTCCCCTCTCCATCCCCTTGGCAAAAAATGGCTTTGTGGAAAGAGATTCACTCCTCAAACACCAACCCCCTAACACACACACACCCTCGCCGATGCACATCTGCCCGCTCCTGTAGGCAAGTGCAGATTTCAGGCTGAAAAGGAAAGGCCGCGGGGGTGCCGCTGCATCCCTGTGACACATTCAGCCTGTCCTGTGAACATCCCACTTGTGACAGGAGAGGAGGAATAACAGCTAGGGGTGGCAGGCAGAGGAGCGGCAGCAGGACCAGCAATTGCCATATCCCCGATTGCCAACCGTTGCAAGGCAGAGGACAGACTAACTCTATTGCAACTGCATGATAAGCATTTTGCTCCTTGACAGAGAGTGGTGAAGGTGCTGCGAAGACAAATGCATTTTGGCCAAGGCACCTGCTCTATACCACTTCCCACCTCCAGAAAGTGGTTTGCACAGAAGAGATGAGAAGGTGCCGATGAGGAGGCACATCCTACTCGCTCTCAGCTGTGTCTCATTTGAGAGGTCCAGGGCTGAAGAAGACAAAAAATCACAGAATCATAGAATAGTTTGGGTTGGAAGGGACCTCTAAAGGTCATCTAGTCCAACCCCCCTGCCGTGGGCAGGGACATCTTCAACTAGAT
>NW_008824032.1:5904355-5907078 GCF_000699105.1 Pygoscelis adeliae | reverse complement strand
GCTCATGTCCAGCTTTTCATCCACCGGTACCCCCAAGTCCTTCTCAGCAGGGCTGCTCTCAATCTCTTCATCCCCCAGCCTGTACTGATAGCAGGGGTTGCCCCGACCCAGGTGCAGGACCCTGCACTTGGCCTTGTTGAACCTCATGAGGGGAGGACATGGGGACACAATTCTTTCACCCTAGCAGCTGTACCCACCAGGGCCAGGCTCAGACAGGCTGAGAGGGTTTGCCCTGCAGCAGCTCACACCCTGTTTGCTCTGCGGATAAATAGGGAAGCTCAGTCTCCAGAGCTGTTGCTCCTTCACCTCTCAGAGCTCTGCCCACAGCCTCCCGGCATCCAAATAACCCAGCACCTCTCCCCACCACTATTCATGCATGTGTTGTATTTGAGAGAGCAAAGAGAGAGGATAAAGATTATTGCTTCAAGATAAGACAAATATTTGACAGTAGGCTTTCGTACAGCCTCTTAGCACAGGTCAGACATTTTCCAAGTTCCTCTATTTGAATGCATTTCATTCATGCTGCGCTACAGCTGCCATCCCTTGCGATGTGACCCAACCATTACGGCTGGCACCTCTCACCCTCTCCCTTTCGGCACACTGATGTATGCTCTCTGAGTTGTTCTGGGGTTACTTGCAGACAGGAGGAAAGCCAGGCTGCATGGGCATCGATGGGAGGCATGCCACGCTGCTGGCCAAGCTGGAAGCCAGCTCTGTCTGATCTGACAAACAGTTGCTTTAGAGAGCAGCCCAACAGGCCTTGGCCAGCACTGCCGCCGTCCAGCCAAGGGAGGGGAGCAAGGGTTTGCCCATCAGTCCAGGGCCCACCCTCCCAGCCAGGCAGGCACTTGACCTGAGGTGAGCTCTCAGCTGTGATCTGCGTTTTGTTTTTAAAAAGCTGCTCTTTGTAAAAAGGAAAGGGCCAGGGGAACCCATGAGCAGGCATTTACATGTAGAAACCAGCACCACGGTGACGTGGTGGTGCCCCAGTTCGGTTGGCCACCCCGGGCTGTAATCACCAGTGATGGGAGCTGGAAGCAAGGACCTGGGGAGGGCTCTTTCCTCCAGGGCTGGGAGCAGTGGCCCAATGGGGACACCCAGACTGCCTCCAGAGCCGGCTGCCTTAGGGTTGCCAGCCTTCTCATGCACACGTTTCTGCGTAGAGCTGTAACAGCACTGAGAATCGGGGGTTAGGTCTTTTTCAAAAGTGTTCAAAGCCCCTCTCTGCACATTTTGGATTTGTGAAAATCCCGAGGGGGATGGCGGTGAGAAGCTAAGCAGATTAACCGCTGAAGCTGAAGTCAGTGGGAGCTGAAGTTTCTTAGTCACTTCTGAAAATCCCCCGGCACACCTATCAGTGCTGCTGGGCACCAGCAGATCCAGCACACTGCACAAGCCCTGCCGGGCTGCTTTCTGGACCTGTGCTGCGGCACTACGTGATACTGCGCCACACCCTGGGGCTCTGCCCTGCACCCGGTCGTTACATGCCTCTGCTTGGAGGTAGCAAAGATGCCCCTGCGATGTCCCTCGGCTCAGTCACAGCTCAGCGGCACGGCTGGAGCAAAGTCTCATCCTCTCGCTCCCAAGAGGACACTCACCCGAGGACCCTCCCTCCTCTCTGCTGAAGAGAAAACGTGTGTCATAACCTGTCCTACACCCCCCGAGGTCAGCTCTAGGACGGTGGTCAATAGCTACAGTCAGACAACCTTGCAAGCGCCCCTGAAATAAGTTAGCAGGTGCTACTGAAATAAAGCGAGGAGGAGAGAGGAGAGGGAAAAGAGGAAAATTGGAAGACTAAGTGAAATGGATTTGAGCTGCTCTTTCAGCATACCTGTTCCTCTCAAACTGTCAGGGAAAATCAATGTACAAATGTGGAAATTCCAAGTCCTGGCACACTCCAAACATGCATCCACGTGGATGATGCATCTCAGTGTGTCCGTCTGCACACACGCACCCTCTTAGTCTGCCAGAGATGCCACCCAGCTGTATGGATCACACTTTAATAAGGATTTATGGTGATGATTTTCACAGCGTAATAAGTGCTAATTCAATACTAATAGAATATTAAATGGCACGTTAACTGACATTTTAACTGCAATGCAATGGGAGCATGGCATCAGCAAGATATCAAATGACTCTTATCGTTCACTAATAATCAATAATCAAGTTCACAGAGACAGTCAAATGCTTTTCATTAGGCTTATTGAAAGTATTACCATCAGCATCAGTGAACGCTAATAAATGATTTGTGATCCATCCATTTTGCTTTTCCTTACGGTTTCAGGTTTAATTTCTTGACATCTGCTGATGCAGCTAATGAGAAGACCAGCTAGCGGTGATGGTCACGCCTTGCACGACCAGTGCAGGGACACAGGAACTATTGATCTTAGCACCAACTCAAACCATAGACACAGAAGGACAAAAAAAACTTGCTGCCATGTCCCTTTAGCCCCCCTTGCCCTCTCGTAAACAAACACAGCAAAGTTTGGCACCTGAGGTCTTTTAGTGTCTGCACCATTTTTGGCTGCTATAGATGTATTTCCAGTTCTCACACAGTGGCTAACAACCGCGTAACAACCAGCCAGGAGAGGATGGATGGAAACCGGACGTGAAGAAAGGAATCTGGGCCATCCTTGCACGCCTCCCTTAGCCTTGGTTTCCCCACACGCAAAATGCAGACGATGGGGCTGAGCCATGCCACGGGAGGGAGGGGAGGGGGTGAG
>NW_008824032.1:5836585-5904226 GCF_000699105.1 Pygoscelis adeliae | reverse complement strand
GGGAGGGAGGGCTGCCCACCACTGTTCCTGGCCCCTGGATTTCAGGCCCGGAAGGGACATCAGGCAGCCTGCAGGCAGGGGGAGAGCAGGAGCCAGGAGGAGGCCCGGCTGCTCGTCCCCTCTCCTCCAACACCTGCCAGCCTAACGTGCAGCGCTGGGCCGAAGCAGTGCTCCTGCAAACCTGCCTTTCGTAGGCTCTGAGGCAAACTCCATCTGGGTAGGGAAGATGTCTTTTTTTTTCCCCTTCTTGAAAGCATTTGGGCTTATTCCTATGAATAAGTGGGAAAGCGAGCTAAGAAAAGGAGAGGGAGGCTCAGGCATCCGCATCTCCTCTCCCGGCAAACACCAAGGCTGGAGGCCTCACTGCCTACTCTGCCTCGCTCCCTTCTTGGTGCTTGACTCCTAGCCCCAGCAGCTCTTGCTCCTCCTTCTGCCGAGGCACCGCCACGTGGTGCATTATTTCCCAGCATGTTGCTGTAACACTTGTCGCAGTTGATGTTGTGCCTGTCACTCCAGCGGCTCTCGCCCCTAAGCTTTCCGCCCTCCCTTCCCTCCGGCAAACAGACAGGCACGCTCCTGAGAGGCGGCATTTGGTCGGAAAGCCCTAGCACGGGCTCCCTGGGCTGGATGTGCCACTGTCAGGGTGACTAATGCACGGGGTGAGGAGGAGGAGGAGGAGGATGCACGAGAGCTGGGGGTTCACCAGAGCACTTCCTGTTCTGCCTCAGGAAAGCAGCTCAGCAGCTACACCCCTGGGCTACGGAGATGGAGTGGGGTATTTTATTGCCTTTGGGAGGGTCTCTTCAGGGTAAGTTCAGTGGTGTTTGGAAGGGGTGCATGATATTTAGAGCCTGCAGTGATGAAAAGGCAGGAAGGAATCCCTGTAGGACCTGGTGAAGCTGCTATTTAAATTATTACTTTAACACGGTGGGGATTTTACAGCATTATTGATGATGTATTGGGTCGCCTTGAACCCAGGATAATTGCTTGGGGTTTTTTTATTGTTGTTGTAATTCCAAATAAATAAATTCTTTTACAGCAGACCCAATCCCACAGTTCTCTGCCAGAGCCCTGCTAGTGAGAAGAGGCAAGCTGCTAGGTTTAAATGAAATATGGCATGCTGCTTCGCCAGCAAGCCACAGCTCTTACCTCATTTGGGGGAAAAATAAATAAATAGTGTGGTTTCGGACTGCATTTTCTGCCCTCTTTCTCCAAAGCACATTGTGGCGACAGGTCTGTGTCATAATTCCCACACTCCTCTTTAATCATCTTTCCTCCATTAACCCTTTGATCATCTCTTCTGTAAGACAATCTCTGTGCAGCAGTCCAAAACTCGGCAGCCTGCTGCACACATAATTAAGCATCTGGAACCCACCCCATTGCACCCACAGAGCAACATGACCCCCTTTCACCAGAGGATGTCACAACCCGCCCTGGAGCAGATCTCCTGCCTTCCCCTCGGCTCTGTGATGAGCCTGCTCTAATCTTCTCACTTCCAACACAGTCGCAGGATCCATCTAACAAGTTCCCCCACTGCCCTCTACCCCCAGCAGCAAAATGGCAAGAGGGAAAAGAGAGATGGATCAAACACGGCTTGTTCGGCACAAAGCAACGTCAGCTCCCGGCTGCCAGCTCTGAACACGCAAGACAAATTCTCCGTTGTGTTGCAAAGTATGATCCTGGAAAGCTAATGCGATGGTTAAACACAAATCTGCTTGTGTGGAAAGCTCAAGGGTGACTCATGCTGGTGCTGTTTTGTCTTGTCTTCTCGTGCTCTTCAGCCCTTCCCTGCATGGCAAACAAGGACTCGAACACAGCAACGGTCAGCCGGGGGAGCGGTAAGAGCCCGACCCCTCCACTATGCCCCAGCAAGGACGTGGGCAGCAAGGGCTAAGGACAGAACACGGGCATGCCAGCCCTGACCTTCCCAGGCAGGGCGCTCAGGGGAAGAGTCCAGCCAGGCCCCGCAATGCCACTGCAGTGCCGGACCCTGCCAGCCTCAGATGCTACAGAAGACAGCTACAGCTGAATGTATCTTCATCTCTGTGAAGGCAAGGGCTGCCTAAGTGGATGGCAGTGGGAGACTGCATCAACCGAGCGTCTGAAACTTCCTTTCAGCCAAGCACCAAAAGCCTCATTTTACTGAATTTGAATACACATGAGCGTGAAGCGCTGCTCAAACTTCTCCCTCTTCTCCCTGCTGCCACTGCTCCTCTCTTTCCCCAGCCTGCTCCAGCTGCTGCTCCTCTCCTGATGCGCCATGACCCACAGCAGGGTCACTGTTTGAGAACAAATGCTGTGCTGAAGCAGGATGGATTCCCAAAATGTGGCATAAATAGCTCCTGAGCCACCACTGCCAGCGTGATAACACAGACCCTCGGAGGGATTTAGAAAACTACTGCTTAAAGCCAGTCCTGTGCTGGAAAACTGGCAGGAGGGGGAAACTGCTGCATCTGTTCAGCCCATGCTTTCTTTCAGTCATATTATGCTGTGACCTTGCTCATCACATCTGTCTGCAGCTCCTTGGGTATCTCAGCACTTAGGTGACAATTTCAGGCCATCCCCGTGTTGGGGCGGTGCAGGGCTGATAGGATGCCTGCACTTCTGCTCATCCTCTTTAGTAAATTGCCACTTTCGGAGCACGAGGCTAGGATGGGCTTCCCAGGTCAGGGAGCCCTGGCCTCTGCCAGCATGGCTAGCTGTACCTTATCATCTTTTTCAGAGACGTACTTTATTCCTACTTAAGCCTAGTGCGTTTGGCAGGGGGTACCCTCCCCCTGCTTCGTACGGCAGGCTGTTCAAAGTCTTTCTGCTCTGCTGATTAGAAACTTTTTTTCTAATTCTAAGTCTAGATTTATTCATGGCTGGTTTATATCTATTCCCTCTCAGGCCACCACCATCCTTTAGCTTAAATAGCTCTTCTCTCTCCCGGGTGCTTATTTTCCAGCGTGTTCACAGAGAGCAATCATATTCCCTCTCAGCCTGCATTTTGCTGGGCTCAACAAGCCAAACTCTCCTAGTTTCTTCTTGTGTGATAGACTCTCCATTGCCTTAAACATCCCAGTAGCCCTTCTCAGCACCTGCTCCAGTCTGAATTCTTCTTTCATGACCAGAATTCGTACCCAGCTTTCTAGATGAGGACTCCCCAGTGCCTTGTACAGAAACGTTCCTATCTCAGTCTCTCACCCATCAACTCTTTTTAATGAAAGCAAAAAGAATTGCAACCAGTGAATATGACTATCAGTGCAGAACTGCTCACGTGCTGTGAGCATCCTTGTCTCTCAGTCCATGTGATACGCATGGAAAATGAAACCCAAGGGAATTCACCAAAAATACACCAGCCTAAAAAGACAGCTAGCTGCATGGGCTCTCACTAGCAGACACACAGCTGGTCTCACATGGGTTTTCTTTCTGTTAAGATGACTATTTAAGACTATAGGTACCTGTTTGTAGAGAAAAAAAAACCAGAAATCAAGCCCAAAATTATAGTAATTGTTATGCCAGTACTCTCCCGGGGTGGATATAACTATATCGGAATAAGAGAACCTATACTGGCATGATTTATTGTTCTTCCTATCTTCTGGGGATCAGTATACCTGCATAAACAACTTCAGTCCACATCCATTCCAGCAGAGGTACCTTCTTAACAGTATCAATATGAGCTGCTATGAACAAAGTTAACTCCACTCCAGCCACATCCCAGCACAGTTTAAAACTTAAAAATACAGAAAAAGCCTCAGATCAAGGTCTACCACCACGGTGCTGGGTTTTCCTATATCCCACCAGACCTAAGAAAACCCCTCCATTTCTTTACAGCATAGTCAGAAAGCCCTTGGACAGGTCTTCGCCCACTCTGAGGCGCGTATCTGGAGTGACTGTCTCCAGTTACAGGGCTCCTGCCAGAGGAGACTTGCTCCCCATGTATGCGCAGAGGGGCTGAACTGCTCTCTGGCGATGCTTGCAGAAATGTCAAATGCTCTGACAGTTTGCATCAGGGTCTTGCACCGAGACCAGTCAGGAGGATGAGACTGCTGAGGAAACAGACCCTGAACTCCTTTTTTTTTAGCTGAGGACTCGTCAGTGTCCCTTTTCGGTCCAGCCAGAAACCTGGCTCTGATCTTGATCCAGCATGATCAGCTATTGATCACACGGCCTTAGTGAAATGTCCAACCAGGAGCGTATGCCTTGCTCTGCTGTCCGCAGCTTCCTGTAGCATCACGGGGCTCCTGCACCATCAAAAGGGAAAACCAGGGAATAGCAGAGATGATGCAGAATGGCAATGGGGAACATTGCCAGATGATTTGCCTTCTGGTTGCACTGCCCTTATACTAAGGACCCTGTGCTTTTGTCATCACTAAGACGTGGGCTGACATTTAAAAAGTACCTGTGGTCACTTAGGAACTAAAATTCACTGAAAGACAATAGTAATTAGTCACTTATGTGAACTGGATATTGGCTTCTATGCCGAATTTGTAAAAGGACCAGAAACCAAACAGCTACCGACGAGTCTCTGCACCATTAGGACATTTTTTCTGGTTGAGGGATACACCAAGAATAGGAATGGAAGCACTAATAAGGCGCCCATACAGACTATCATCCCATTTATTGTCCTTCACAAACTTCAGTACTAGAAATCACCTATTTCTTCTGAACCCCCAGTGCCTTGTAGGTAACTTTCACGTGGTCACCACTAGGTAACTCCAGAAAAGCTGCTTCCAAAATTTTCCCTTGGATTTCTTAAAAAAAAAAAAAAAAAAAAAAAAAAGTGAAGTGCATTTCAGAGATGTGATCTCCTCCTCTGACAGGAGGGGAGGGAGGGTTTGGCTGGGAAGTCCACGTGACTCTGTATCTGGTAATTATCCAGCCGCAGAGGCAATCTGAAACGTTCTGTGCTGTCGCGGAGAATGACAGCACCTGGAGCTTCAGCACCCAGATAAAAAGCAGAGAGACAATCGGGCAGATGGAGAAAGGCAATGATACATCATGGGGTGGCAAGGGAGGGGAGAGAAAGGCGGGGGGTGTAGAGGCAAAAGCTGGCGAGAAACATCAAGGCAGCCGGCACAGCTACTGGAGAATAAGATAATGCCACAGATTAGTAATACAAAGGGCAGCCCTGAAAGAGGGGGAAGCAGAGAGAGAAACGGAGTTGAGAGCAGGTCAGGAGAGAGCGGGTGCAGGAGAGGGACAGTGCGAACACAAGAGGGAATGGGAGAGTGATGCTAGAGGGAGCTTCAAAGCATTTTGTGTGGTCTCAGGTCCCTTCCTCCTCCCCCAGTCACAGGCTAAAAATGCAGGAGGTATCACCAGAGGCTGTCACGGAGCAAGGGGGAGATTTACAAATCAAATCCTCACAGCTGAAGAGAGACAGGGCACTACAAATAGCACTTTCCAGCTTGTGGATTCCAGTTGTTTGCTCAGGGAAGGAGACTACCCAACTTAAGATCAAAATAATTAAGACTGGAGCTTTGGGGCATCACCTCGTGTATTTTGTATGGAGGAGAGGTGAGAAGGAGGTGCACTGACTCTCCCTCTCACAGTCTCACACACAGAGGCACATGTAAGCCTGCAAAACAGTCCATGTGATTGATGCCGTGATGCCATGGCCCAATTCCAAAAGGCAAGGCATCGTACATGCCATCCCACGCAGCCACGTGACAGTGTCAGCATGTGCCCCCAGGGCTGTTGCAAACGAGGGGCATACCCACAGGACTGGCAGCAGCCTTCGATGGGTCAGGAAGAGATGACTGCCAGGTGGCTCGAAGCCATGTACCACCTCTGGGAAGGTTTCTGACATGGGAAAATACAGCCAAACAGACAATCAGATTAGGGCCAAAGGCTTGTCAGGGACTGATGTTGGCCACCAGCCTCAACACCTGCTGGGGTAGTGACCAAGGTGTTGGAGTCACCAATGGATCTGCAGTGGCAGCACCTCTCCATGGAGGCAGGAGGAACTAAGTGCCCAGATGTCCACACCTGAACGTTTGGGGAAAGAAATGGGAACAGTAGCAGCAGCGAACGGGTATCACAAGGTCTGAGGACTGGGCCACACGGTCCAGTGACCACCCTCCCATGATTAGTGACAGATGTTTCAAAGCAAGGTGGAATACCTCCTAAAAGGACAATGTAAATCAGCATCTACATAATTTCATGATCCTTTCCAGCCATAAAAGCCTATTAATCTAGACCCAAGCAAATGTAAGTTGGCCTCCTCTCCGAATGACAGCTTGCATTCCACCTTGTAAGTTTGTACTCTGCCTTTCTTATCCCCAGGCATTTCTCAACCCCCTGCCCCCTTTTTCTTTTTTTAAACTCATTAACATCCTCATCTTGGTGATACTTTCTGGCTGAGAATTTTGTAGGTTAACCCTTAATTGGTACAAGGCTGTGAAAGAATATCAGATTTAAATGTTAAGTGAAACTGGCAGGTGTCTCCTGTGTTTTGTACTATATGAAACAATTCCTTCCAATACCTGAGGAGCACACTACCTGAAACCCAGGAACGCGCTTTCTATTTTGTGGACCCTAATGTCCATTTCATCTCATACTGCTCCTTCTCCAAAAGGGAGAAGAGAATATTGCATCTGCAGTATTAGCCCTCATCCTGGGTGGGTAGGAGGGAAGGACCCGTGCTGAGGAGGAATCAGTCTTGCAATTCTTTGGAGAGGCAGATCAGAGTGGGAATGGGAGCAATATTAGGGAAAATAAGACTTAACTTTCCCTTCTTTTCTGAGGTCATGAGAGTATCAGAGGTGGCTCAACCAAGTTATCACCCTCCCTTCCAAGCGTTGCCCTCGGACCGCCAGCAGCTGACTGTGAAGGGTGGCATTTCATGATGAATGGGAAAGTGGGCCCATCCTGCCTGCTCACTCCCAGCTGCTGCATTTCAATGAGGGACACCTCCTTGATGTGCAAACACTCCAGTTATTATTTACAGCTGACCTTTTCCCCTTGCAGCTCCCGCTGCTGCAGTACTGCTGGTGGAGTCAGGGCTTGTAGACATTGCGGAGATGATGTGTAGCGAAACATGTTAGCTTCCCTGCCTGTGCCAGAGCTGTCATCAGTGCCACTGTAGATTGAGCTGCACTCGTGCAAGCAACAGTAGGAAATATATAGAAAAAAGCCTTATGTAGACAAAGTCTTTGAGGAGCTTAACCCCTCTTCCCCTTTTCCATCTCTCTCCCACTTGAAAGCAGAGAACAACTTCTGAGCAAGACGTATGCTCTCATTTCCATATCTAAAGCCAGTCCCGAAATACCATCGTGAAATAATGCTTTCAGAGAGGAGACCACGAAGCAGATTCCCTTTGAGAGATTCTGCTGCTTCTCTTTTTAATTCCACCCAAAAACAACTGCCACCAAATACTGAGCGCACCTGGACCAGTGCAGTCAATCCCAGGCACCTTGTTACCAGAATGATACGGGGAAATTGGAGGGAATTCAGAGGCAAGCAACAACAAAATCCATCAAGGGCTGGAAAGGGATCAGCATCTAAGGGAAGCTTAAAAATATTAAATATGTATAACTTGACTAAGAGAGGACTTAAAAGGGACATGTTGACAAGCTATACCTCTTTGAAAGCTGAAAGCACCGAGGGAAGAGAGGAATTATTTAGCAAGATGCATAGGGGTCTAGAAAGGAGTAACAGGTCAGAAAAAGAAGAGAAATAAGTCTGTTCAAACTTGAGGAAAAACTTTTTGTCGTCTATAAGTGCTAGTCTCATGAAGAGTCTCCCAAGGAAAGCAAGGAAGACCCTATTGTTTCAGACAATTAAAACAAAGTTGGGCTGAGGACCAGAGGATGTTTAAGCTGTGCAGGGAACAGCTTCACAGTGGCTGCAGGGAGAACAAACTACAATGACCTGGTCTTACTACTTTTACCACCTACCTGGCAGAGTTCAGCAATATGTCAGGAGAAGACAACTCCTCTTGCAAGTTTCTTTCAGACAAAGCAATGTTTTTTAGCTATTTTCACTTCACATACCGCTGAATACTTCTTGGCAAGACCTTAGACCTCTATATACTGTACTGGAATTAGCTGGCACAGGTATGGTTTTGCTTTCATAAACTGGATCTATTAGAAGTCATCCATGGACAGGTTAAAAACTACTGAAACAAAGATTAAAAGTGTTATTATTTCCAAAAGCCACTGACATATGGTCATATCCCAAATGCGCTGCACTGAAAGGTGCCAGACACTTAGAAGTTACAAGTGAAGCCTGATTTCTCAAAGTGCTTAGCACAGAAATTTAGACCAGATTTGTCAAACTGCTTTTGGGCCTACCAGCTCCCAGAGTAACACACAAGAACCAAATTTTCAAAACAGCGTTTGGCACAGTGAGCTCCTTTACCAATACAGCCACTTCTCTTGCTGCCTAAAATTACATACTTCTGAAAATCTGTCCCATGGGTGTTTTACAATCGTAGAACAAAGTGCTGCAAACTTCAGACTCACATGCTGTATTTATCTTGTGTGTTGAAGAACTCCTTTAAGTGGAAACCACAGCAAAGCTGTAACAGCTAGGCAATGCTCAACTCCACTTTCTTTCCTTTATTTGCAGCTTTCCTAAATTTTGCCTTTCCCTAATGCACCACTTTTGTCCACCATCAGGCCTTGTGCAATGAGGCATCTGAAAAAGACTTGCAGGGAAGGTAGACAGGAGAAGGTGCTGGGAGGGAGAACTCCCAAGAGCTTTGATTTGAGCCTACCTTTATCCCCACACGCACAATATGCCTTGCAGAGGAGGACACGTTTATAAATAAATAAACAGCAGAGGAGAGGGGGAAGAGTGGAAAAAAAGAAATGTCAAGATATATTTGACAGAGTTTCTGCTGTTGGCATGAAAGCCAGGAGCTGGCTTAAAACCTCATGTTCAGAAACAGAAGGGGAGGAAGGTACAACTCATTCAGAAAGGGGAGCAGGAATAATTCCCACAGCTTCATCTCCATGCCATCCTACTAACCATAATAATATTTTGTGCTGTCTTTCCTCTGAGACCCTTGCAGGACTTGGTCTTGCAAGGCAGGTCAGCACATGCTGAACATCAGTGTTTCTGTCAAAGAGACTGAGCACTGTGGAACTGGAGCTCTTGCACTTTGTGGAGGAGAAGTGTAATGATGCCTGTTTTACACATACGGAGACACTGGAGAAGGAAGGAAAGAGGTTGTGCAGAGTCATACAATAAAATAATTTTACAGCCAGAAACAAAACCTGACAGACCTGACCTGTCTCATACGGAACTTTGTTTGGTGTGTGTTGGTTGCACCGGGGTAGTGACAGTTCGGCAGTGATGGCTGCAAAACAGCCTTCACAAACCCAGGTGCCACCTCCGAGCATGCCTATCTTAGCACTACTGCGAGAGATAATGCTTTTCTTTCTCTCTAATTGGGATCTGCCCTGGGACATGCAACCAGCGCAGAAAGGACTGGCTGAAGCACAAGCTCTTCTTCCCTACGATTTGAGGGCAACCGGCTTGGGTCACTTGGCTCTGTGCTCTGGAGCCTGAACTCCAGCCCGGCTACCGACAGCAGTGCAGGCATAACCACAGGGACTGCTCTGATTGCTTCTGCACCTTCTGACCTGCAGTCTTCTGGCACTGGCAGAACAAGCTGCGCAAATTGGCTGGAACACAGAACATAAACCTTTTTCATTTCTTAGCGAAGACAATGTTGCTTAATCCTACTGGAAGCGTTTACCCAGGGATATCTTATCTGGATCCACTGACATCCCTGCCTCTTCTCCCAAGAGCCTGCTGTGAAATGAAACCTCTCCCCCATGTACAGCTTATCCGCAGTACAGATAAACCATCTCCTCACGGAGTTCCCTCCTGTACAGCTGTCTAACTGGTAGTTTAGTTTCTGACATGGCTGGGTCTAAGGCTGCTCACGTGGGCCATGGCTGGTCCGAGGCTGGATTCCTACTTCTGTTCTTCTGGCAGGTCACTTGCTCTAAATAATTTCCAGAAGTCCAGTACTGTACGGAGACATGCCAAACTGCGGCTTCAGCTGGCATAAATCAAGGGTCAACAAGGCGCCGCTAAAGTAAATGGGGAAGCCTAGATTTACACTAGATGAGGATCAGCCCTGCTTCCTTGCACCAGACTCTAAATGAATTCATTAAATACAGCACTTCAGTCTGCTCAGCTAAAAGCAGCTCCAGCTGGCAGGAGGTTTCACATCCAGGGAATGTTTAAAAGATGAGGATTTGTAGCCTGTTCTGAGTTTACACTTGGCTAGAGGTAGGCTTTCATCAGCCGTGCAGGGGAGATGACATCAGGCCCACCTGATCGGTTTCTGTGCATCCCCAGCGCCTGTGCACAGCGTGACATTTACACAGGACCTCAGAGCCTTGGGGGGGACAATCTAGACCTAAATTCTCCTGTGAAGATGCTCAATTTATAGTGCTCCAGGGCAGCAGAAGAGGGGTCCTGCTGTACCTCCACCAGACTGAAGGGATTATTTTTGTTTTTTCATTCTTTTAAATTTTCACTTGGGGGGGTGGGGTGGGGGTCTGCACTGAATTTGAATCTGCAGTAGGGTAAGCACCAGCACTGGGGGAAGTGACAGCAGTTTGGGATTTGTGAGACAGGAGAGAAACATCAGTTAATTTTGACATTAAACCCTAAATGAGAGGATGTTAAAGTTATTCTTAGCTTTACGAAAAAAGAAGCTGAGCTGTGATTGTCTGGCCTGCTCTCATGTATCGTACAGATCTCGTGATTCCTGCAGTTTAATCCTTTATCCGCTCACTAAAACAGATGGTGTTGCAGGCTCTTTGCAGACTCTGACAAATATGACTGCACTGGGAACTCTGTTCATATATCCACACTTGCCGTACAACCCTCAGGACAAGATACAGTGGCTTAAGATGAAAGTTCACATCCAAACCACAATCTGAAGCAAGGAATAGATCCTATTCCCTTTCAGCATTGCTGCTGAGGTCTCTAATATGCACTGTCACACACAAAACATCTTCCTATAGACACGTATAAAGGTCAAAACAATGGGACCCTCCAAAACCTTCATCCTGAGCTCCCAGTCAAACCCCCTCTCTTTGGCCACGACCAGAGTGTGCGTTGTTTTCCCTCAAGGAACAGATCTGCCCACTGAACAACGATACCTCCAATAAGCTGGAAAATAAGAGACCCCAAACTCAAATGGACCTGACACCAACCTCTCCCTGACTTTACACTTTGTTCCTTTCTTAGGCTGGGAAAAGAGGGTCAGCCCTGGCCAGCCACTGAGAGGTAGGGAGAGCACCCAAAATCATTCATTCATGCCAGGCTATCACAGTTCTTCTCTCCATGATGCTATCTTGTGTGTGTGTGATCAGCCAGTACTCGGAAAGACAAGTGAGGTTAACCGAGCTACATGCATTGCTCCCACTAGAGCAGTATAAAATGGTGATAAACCACAACTGGAACTGCTCTGCAGTAAGTATCTGGCCAGAGGTGAAGCATGAGGTTACGGCAGCAGCTCCACTCCCCTGTCCCCCTCCGCCTGATGGATCCTTGGTAATAAACCACCCTTCAGCCTTTATTGTCTTAAACCAAAACTGCTGGGATTCAGGGAAGATAAAGATTTCAACCACCTTTCAGAAGAGCCTTCGCAAGAACTAAAAGCCCCTTTTGGCATAAAAGCAGACATGTAATGGGCTTTCTCTGTCCCTGAAAGTAGTTTAGCACCGCAGGAACCTGCAGTCCTTTTATCTCTCTCTTTTTTATTTAACTGAAGTCATTAAAATAAACTGATTTCCCAGCCAATTAATTATCAAATATCTGTAACAGCTTTCAAGCCCTGCCACTACTCAGTCTCAGAGGCCCCCACAGGCAATGTTAAGCTACACTCTCCTTACCTGAGTAACCGCTGCTCCTGCAAGTCTGCTCCCGTCTGCTGAGCTGACAGCAGAAAAGCAGCACAGAGGCCAGCAAAACCCCGGAGAAGAGCTGCAAAAACATCCCCCCGCCTAAGCAGCGACTCCAGCTACGTGCAAGCCCTGAGCCGGGAAGCTTTGCCGCACCGCTTGACCAAGACTCAGTTACCAGCTCTCAGCCACCCGCACACAGACCCAGCCCTGCTGCGGGAGCAGATACACCCTGTCAAGACACCTGATACTGCCAGTGGGATCGGTTGGTACCTGACAGCAGACGCTGCCCGCTGAGATGAACTGCAGATGCCGAGTGCCCCAAGCTCAGCTCAGCGCGGGGCATATGCTTCAGATAAAAGCACGCGCCAGGAACCAGCTGCTCGCCCAGACATGGACAGGGACAGCTCCTGCCATAGCCATGTTACCTACTGAAAAACCAGTCTTTACCTCTCTGTTAACTGGAAGGTTGTACTTGCCATAGGTACATTAGCAATGCCCCTGCCATCTATTCTATAAGCAATAAACTGCGCTCATATGTCGTTTCAATTAGGAGATTTCAAATGAGATTGAAGATAATGCATCACATAATTACTCACCCTTCTCCTCTCTAGAAACTCAAGCAGAATCATTTCCAGGCCAAAATGCGGTCTCTCTTGATTGATGACGCTAATAAAATGGCTTTATTGTGATATAAATAGCCTTAAAAACGTCTTGGAGAGTCAATATCAGTGCTTGATGGCCTTACGCAAGCAAGGTCCTTATCTTACGGTGTACTAAAGCTTAACGAGTTACGCTGCTGAGAAGTTTGCCATTGGATTTGGGCACCAGTTTGGGGAGCTACAGAAGGGTAGCTCCCAAATTAGACATGCAAAGCGGGAACTGTTTAAACACCTTTCCTCTTCCGTGTGTTCCCTATCAATAATCTCTTCGCTTCCTAGCTTGCCTGGTGCCAGTTCAAACACAAGCACCGGCTGAGCCCAGCAGGAGCCATGGGAACACTGTGCTCCAGCGTCTCTTTGCTGGAAGGTTACCAGCCACTGCTATGGCAATTGGAAAACCTGAAATTTCTTCTGAATCGTGCACGCTCCAAGCCACTTACGGCCCCTGCAGAGGTGCGCGGCCATTTCCAGGACAAAGGGCCTAAACCGGCTTGCTCTGAAGCACATCTGTGGCCCCCATCGTGGTGGCCGATATGCTTTCATTGCCCTCTTGTCAGGAGAGACCACGCAGCCGTCCCCACCATGCAGTTGGGAACGAAGCGCTTGGTGCCTCGGGCTGCACTGGAAGCTTGGGGGCGGCAGAAAATTGAAGTAATTTTTGAAATTAGCACCCTCTGTGCAGTAGCCCGCTCCAGGAGGCCAAATACAGAGCCTGCCTCAGAGGAAGAGGGAGAACACCTCTGGGCATTCGTGAGAGAAATGCCAAGAGCGTTCTTCCCTTTTCTGAACAGCAGCGAACCTCAGTCCTTATAAAGACAAAATGCTGGTTTTAGGGCCTTATTTGAAAGTGGGATATCCTGAAAACATGCAGTCAGCTTCAGTGGGACTGTAATCTTCTGCATTCAGAAATATGAGATACTGTTGACCGTGCTCTCCAGTAGTGCTACCTTGGCTCAGATCCAGAGGCAGACTGGGTGCTAAAGAGCTTTGCTGGGAGTGACAGAAGCATATACACCTGTCAGAAAACACTGCTATCATAGCAGCCATGACAGTGATGTGATCAGGACCCGACAGACAGGCAAAAAGGAGAGGGAAGGATGCACGAGGAAGGGTGACAGAGAAACTTTAAGGGAGAGCAGTAAGTCTGCATGTGAGGGGATGCGAATGAGTGATGCTCGGTGCTTATCTGTGCGTGGCAGAGGGGATGAGGACTCAGGGACCGTGTTCTCCCCTCCACCTTAGTAGTGCTTCATGTCTCCAAAGACTATACAATGTCCCAGCCCTTTCTCACTCCCCTCTCTCCCCATCACCACTGTAGTTATATCCAGTCCCAGTATATTTGAAAGCAATTTTCCTCTTGGTAGTAAAGCCTTTGGAGGCACGTAGGTGGCTGTGCGTGTGTGCATATAATCGTCTGCAAGAGTGCGCAGGAGCTGGGGTCTGCTGAGATGAGAAGGTGGTTCTGTGTACACGACAGAGCAGGAGTGAGGATGAGACTATCGAACATGCGTGCAAGGATACGAGAGAGACTGTGCTTCACAGAGAATCAGACAGCGAGAGTGAAAATGAGAAGGTGCTCGTATGAGACAGGGTGTGCATGTCAGAGAGGAAGAAAGAGAAAGGTCTTATTCACAGCCTTCCTGTATGTGTTTGATGAGTATCACAAGTTTTAACCAAGAAAAATATGTATGTATTCAAATCAAACACAAAACACCCCTTTTGCCTGGAGCGCTCCTGCCTTGCTTGTTTGTTCTGTTGCAAGCTGCTTGTTAGAGGAACACAGGAAACAAGAAGAGGGAAAAAAACCCAGATTGACATATTTAAACACAGCCAACTACCGAGGCAGTAGCAAACAGCAAGAAGGGGAAAAGCAGGTGGGATAGTTGGAGAGCTACTGCGACGATGCTAGAATGAGAGATGCCTGTGAGAGTTTCTGAAGACCATCCCTCAAGAGGATGATGATCACGTTGACTGTGCACATACTGAGTTGATTCAGCAGCTACCCACAAGGAAATCACTCAAAAACCTACTCCTTATAGCCATTTTGCAGCAGAGAGTCAAAAGACAATGCAAGGAGCGCTGGTGTCCTGGCTCAATCCCCTGCAAAGCTCTCTACGCTGAGTCTAGACAGCCCCAGTTGTCAAAATGTGAACGGAGGGACAAAAGGACTTGAGCTGGATTTATCAACAGGAAGAAAAATAGTAACAACAGACTGAGTCCCAAACCTCATGGGGCTAAAGGCCTTTCTAGGACTCCAGGTCAGACAAACATGGGTATAGAGACAGGGACAGCTTTGAAAATATTTTTCCCTGTTCAGTTATGCTTTGTTCTTGCTGGTAAATTTAAACACCTTTACATGTTTATGGCTCTTCAACACTATCATAATCCACAGGCCTATGCTGCCCACAGGGAATATCCACCGATACCCACATCCAGTCAGACTTGCTAAGTAGCTTACGATGCCACAGGCAGTGCATGGGAAGAGCAGGAGCGTGCCAAGAGCTGACTGTAGGAGTGACGCAGCCAATAGACTGGAGACATCATGTTCAAGAGACCCAGGAAAAGGGTCAGAAGTGCAAGTGAGGCTGTACCCCAGGGCAGCTCACCCAAGCTTCACTCAGAGCACTGCAGATCACGAGAAGACTCTTCCAGGATAAAGGCAGCTGTGGGCTTTCTGTCCCTCCCTCCCCCCCTTTAAAATCAGAGTGAACGGCTCTGATTTACAGCTGGAAAGCAGAGCTCTCATGACACCGAGGGAGGGGAAATGCTATCTTGATGTTGACGTTATAGAGGTGGTGCAGGAGAAGGAAAATGAAAATGCAGTAGAGGGCTTGAGCTTGGGTGCAGCTCTGTCACCATCACCCCTCCAGCATCTAACCAAACCAACACCAGCTTTCTTTGGCTACTGAGACTAAAGCAACCAGGGCCAGCGCTGGCTCCTGCTTTCAGCAGGCACCGCACTATGCACAGTGGGTCCCTCCTGACTGGGGTCCCTGGGGTGCTACTGCATCCTCAGCAATAAGTTATTATTGTTCAAAAAAATTACTCAGAAACTTCACAAATCCTTCTGCAGCATTTGACTCTCTGACCTCCGGAGGCAGTGTGGATTTCACAGACTGACTACCTGCTGTGTCAAAAAGTGTCTCCTTTCATGTGATCTAAATTAAGCCACCATTAACATCTCCAAGTGACCTCTTGTTGCAGTATTACAGGAGGACAGAATAAGGAGGGACTGATCAGTTTTCACTGCACCCTTCATTAGTGTAAATAACTCAATTATAAGCCTTTAGCGTGTCTCTTCGGGGAGGCTGTGGATGGCCGGTGCTTGCCATCTCCTGTTGGAGTGGGCCAGGAGCGAGCAGAGGCAGTGTGTGCTCAGGGACGGTAGAGGGCACGGCGGCAAGACAGGAGACAGGAGAGCTAAGGGAGGGAAATGGCGCTTGCACGTTTTTGTGAGCTCGCTACAGTGAAAAAAAACCTGCTGTTCAGTCCAACTGACTGTCTCCTTGTAGGTAAATCTCGCAAGATTACTAACCATGCTTCACGGCCCTCTGGTAATTCTACACGCTGTCTTAAATGAGGGTGTAGCCAGTGTTCAAGATAATGTCATTTTTTATAACATATTCCCTATTGTTTTCCTGTCCCTTAAAGGCAACCAAGCATCCTCTATGCTTTTGGAATTGACACTACCCACTGAAGAAGCTTTTATCGAGTTACTCACCATGACTCCCAATCTCTTCCCTCCAAGGAGCCCAGGAGCTCAGCGATCATCACCGTACAGCTGAAGTGGAGACTATTTTTGCAGTCTGCATTACCATACGCTCATCCACATTGTAGCTCATCTGTCATCCTGCTGCCCTGTCCCCACGGTGCCTTTAAATCCTGCTGACTCACAGAGGCAGCAGCCCGTGCCTGCCTTTGGTCGGCAAGATGGAGGGAAGCTCCCATGAAGGTGAAGGGCGCTGGGGCAGGGGGAGGACCTGGCCCCAGGGAGAAGACCTCGGAGCAGCCAGGCCCAGCCCCGGGAGCAGGTCCTGCTGCCTCTCCATGGCCCGGGCAGCAAGCCCGCAGAGGATGTGACAGGGTGGGCCCACTCTCAACATCTCCTATGGCTTTTGACAACCCCGCTGCATTTCTCACCAGTCAAACCAGGAGTCGTCACCAAAGTACCAACATGCCAGCCACATAACACAGGGCAGACTAAACACTTCCATGGTGTGTACTGACTTCCACTCTCTCTCCATGCAAAGGAGCAACTATTCTTTGCTTATGAACGCTCGACTGGGTTTTAATCCATGACAAGACCTTGCCCCTTCTCCCATGGCTATTTATTTCCCTTCATAATTTTGTGTGAAAGGCCTTATCAAAGGCTTTATGAAAATCAAAGTACATTATGTCTGCTGGGGATCACCTTTATCTTATTTTATTAAACTTTAAAAAAAACCAAAACACACTTGCAGCTCAAAAAGGCACAATTTTCTTTTCCAGAAGCCATACTGGATTGACCCTGTCATGTTATACTTACCCGAATGTTGTACTAGTCTGTCTTTAATTAGCCTCACAATCAGTTTGGCTGGAACTGAAAGAGAGCTCATAGATCTGTAATTCCCAGGATGTCTTTCGATTATTAAAAAAATAACAGTAGTACTTAGCATGCCTGGAGCGCTCCCTCTCTGAAGATCTCAAAGCACTCCGCGCTAGGGTGAAGGCAGAGCCGGCTGGAGACAGCCCTTCACCACCTTCACCTTGCAAGCAGGGAAGAAGGGAGAGCAACTTGCCCATAAAGTCCATGTCACAGCTGGATACGGAGCTGCCACCCCTGTTCCTGACCCTCTCAACTGTCATCCCTCTTCTAAAATCACTCGCTGGTCCTGGGGGGCGAGGAAGGGGCAGTGTTTGCTCATCTGCATCATCTTGCCTGAGTGTGGAAAGATTTCAGCGTTTTTCTCCCCAAATCCGGCCCTGCTATTAGCAGCTCTGCACTCGTTAGAGAGATGCTGTTTATAAGGATCCGTCAGACACTGCTGTCAGTATATTTCATGCATTATTTACTTCAGAGCCCTGAGACTAATGCTACTCCAGTTCCAGTGATTTACTGCATTTGAGTTTCTCAAGCTGATCCATAACTTTGGGTAATAATAACAAAATACTTTGTATGCATATATCATACCCGTCAGCAAAAACCCGCACAGAGACGAGCATACGATGCCGGAAAAGCTGCTGCTCCAAAGTACCAGAGCGTCAGCCATTTGCAGGTACAGCTGTCTCCTCACATAGATGCATCCCCCACACCCCAATTTTACGATACTTTGCCTTAAGACCAGTGCACATGGACCCTTCGAAGTCAGGGTCTGTATCCAGGGGGTTTTCCCTTGCCAGTGAAAGCTCAATGAGCCCCACGGCACATCCCCTGGCAAGGACAGCCCTGCTTGGGCAGAGGAGCCTCACGAGGCCATCCCAGCCCATGGATGGGGACCCTCTGCCTTGGTGAATTAAAAATCCCAGAGGGATGCTCAGCGCCTGGGCTGGGGACTCTGCAAGCAGCTCGGCTCAAGCCGCAGCTTGTTGGCTTTGGCTCAGCTCTTTAATTGTGTCCCCCATCTGTGGCTCCCCTCATCCTGCTCCTGGCACTGCGTGGCCACAGCCCCATCACCATTGCCTCTCGCTCCCCCAAGCTTCCTTCTCATTTACGCCTTGCCTGCTGTTTCATCTGACCCCTGGTAGATCGGCCGTTCATTAAAAGGTGCTTGATGAGCCCTAATAAAAGCCCACACTCTGCTGTGCGGCCGGGGATCCTCCCCGTCCCTTTTTCACACTGTGCTCCTACGTCCTCCTTGCACGCTGCGGCACGGATGACCTCCAAGCTGAGTCCAGTGCTTTTAAGGATTGTTCTTCTGGTTTGTTTGCTTTAATTTATTTTGCCCTTCAGCTTAGCATTCGCCGTTGTCTTTCTCCTCAAGAGTTTTCCTGCTGCCCTGTTTGAAGCTCTCCTATCCTGTTCACGCCTTGTGGGGGGCACCCCTAATGAGGAGCAAACCACCCCCTGCCCTCGCCCACATGACGCTGCTGAGTCCTCGGCACTCACGCCTCTGCACCTTGCAGCTACCGCCTGCAGCATCCTACCCGCTCTCCAATGTCTCCCCTGACACGACTGAAGCCTTGAGAAAAGGAGTGCTGTGTCCTGGCAGGCTCTTAATATGCCACAGGCCCCATAATAGTAATATTAATAAAACCCACTGAGAGATGTCTGCTCGCCCAGGCACGGCTCTGGCATGGAGGCCAACTCCTACCACTGCGCTGACACAAAATCACTGAGATCAATGAGAACGTCAACTAAGTGCTGCGAAGGACGCTTTTCTCCCTTGCCTTTCACATTTCACCCCTGCAAAAAAAAGCTTGTTTCTAGGAGCAGGAGTAACCCTTCCCAATGGTTTGACAGCTTTGGCCAGATCTGAGCAGGGGCTGCACGCCCTCATGCTGCTGGGGTAAGAGAGATGGAGGGCTGCGAAGCCATGTGGCTGCCTTTGAGAGGCACCAGCCCCAGCACGCGGCACCGAAGCAGGAGGGATGCTTCCCTTGACGCTGTCCAGGGTGTGGGCACCACACACCTTCAATGGCACGGGCACAGGGACTGCACAGGGACATGCCCCATGCCTTGTCAACGCATAGGCTCGCGGCAGCCCAGACCCAGCTCTTCTCTGCGTGAGGGATGTCCCAGGAGTCCCACCTGGAGAGTAAGTACTGCTGAACAGAGCCCTAAATCAGGAGTTACATCTTCCCACACAGGCACCAAAACAAGCTGCTCAAAAAAGCTGTCATTTATGGTGTCGATAAATCGCCTCTCCAAATCATGCCCAGAAGTGCACTTCAGAGCCCAGTCACCTTCCCTTTTTATTCTTGCCTGCAAAGTGCTTTGCTCTCCTACAGCACTCCCTGTCTAATAAATCATGCCAAAAGACATTAAAAGCGCCCATTATTGTTATTAATTACTATTATTGCATTAGCAGATTTTACTACTTCCTTAATCTCTCTAATGGCTGAAACCGTGCGCTCACCGAGGATGGGGCTGGCGGGTCGGGATGGGGAGCATCTCGGGACAGGGCCCTGCCTTCAGGGCTGCCTCCCCTCAGGGCAGCTCTTAGCCCTGCACCATGCCATGTACTAACACACATAACCCCTCCATGGAGCAGGGTTGACGGTGGCTGGACAAACCTCCATCCCGGACATTTCCCTGATGCATGTACTTGGGGCTAGTGCTTTCTAGATCCAAAAAGCCATGTGAGGGGAGGGGTGAAAAGTAAGCTCCCCAGCTTATCTGCAGGCTGGATAATATCACAGCACAGTGAGCTGGGCAGCCCAGGGCATGTTTATCACGTTGTCCTAATACTCAGCAAACACACTTCTACTCTCAGCAATGGAACTGCCTGAACTGTCAGCTCAAGCAGGCCAAAACATCCCTCAGTCTCAATTTTTTTTCCTGTCCTTTCTCTGCCATGTCTATTTAATCTGTATCCTCTTCCAGGTAGAAGGAGCTTCTGGAAGCTTCTACCTGGAAGCTTCTGGTTTTGTACCTCAGAGGCTGGAGAGGGCCTCTGGCTTTCCTCACTGTAAATCACAGTAACAGAAGCATCATGAAGTTTTCTGCTTCTTCTGCACAACTGACCAGAAAGAAGGGTACACCTGATCATCAGTAACCTAGATGATAGGACAGAAGACACCCTCATCAACTTCACAAATGAAACCAAATTCAGGGGAGTGGCTGACTCGCTGGAGGGCAGAGCTGCCATTCAAAGGCCCTCAAGGACTCGGAGAAATTGGATGACAGGAACGTCATGAAGTTCAACAAGGACAAGTGCAAAGTCTTCCACCTGTTGAAATGACTCCATGCAACTCTACAGGGTGAGGAATAACTGCCTGGGGAGTAGCTCTGAAGAAGACGACTAGAGATTCCCGGTGAGCAAAAGTTGAACATCAGTCTGCATAGCTGGCTGCAATGATGAGAGCGTATCCAGCAGACCAAAGTAAATTATTATTCCCCTCTACTCAGCACTTCTGAGGATGTATCTGGAACAATTTTGGGCTCCCAGAATGTTTGGTTGGACATAAAAGAAGAATATTTTCATAATGAGGGTGGATCAGCACTGGAACAAGTACCAAGACAGGTTGAAGAATCACTGTCCTGGGAGATTTCCAAAATTTGACTGAGCAAGGTCCTGAGCAACCTGATCTAATGTTGAAGTTAGCCCTGCTTTGAGCAGGGACTTGGATGAGAGACCTCCAAAGCTCCTTTCCCACTGAAATTATTCTGTGATTTCAAGTAGGATGTTGTAGTTTTTAATTCTGTCTGGGACAGCTGTGGTTTGAAAGCTGAATTCAGAAGGGTTCGATGGCAGATTCACCCCACATTAGTCCCCAAAAGCCTCTCGGCAGAGCTCTGCATCTGGCAGCACTGAGTGTGCAGGGGGCCAATGCGCAGCCCAAGCAGAGCTGGCTCTTTCCACCCTGCTGTTTGCCTTTTCCACCACACAACCTCACCAAGGAAGCGGTTGTGAATGGGCTGGAAACTCCCAGGCACACATCTGTTTATGCAACCAGAGGATTTCTGTGCATCTCTGAAGGCACATGTTGTTCTCAAAATGTGGAGGGATCCCCCACTAACACGCAGGGAATTTTCCTGAGAAGGAACTGCAATGGACATATAGAAACTGGCAGATGTACCCATACCCAAACCCAGAGAGGCCTATGTCACGGTCGTTTCACTTAGCACAGAGAAGAAGCCACTTCTGGGTTAGATCACAGCAGCCACATAACACATTTTGGTTCAGAAAGCGAGACGCTAAAGCCACCAGAATGGGATTGACAAGTAGGTCAGGCTGCAATTAGCCACTCTGAGTTTAGACCTGACTCCTGGGATAACAATCTGGGATTTAAAAGAAACTCAAAGAGATATTTAATAGCTGAGAGAGGCGAGAATGTTGATTTTACATCTCCTTCAAAACACAGCTGTCCGTTATTTCTTCCTTCAAGTCATCACTCTCCTTTTATTCCCTTTCTCTTCCATTCACAAACCTGAACTCCCCCTCCCTCCTCAATTTCCTCTGTACTGTCCCCTCTTCCAGCTGATTTCCACAAGTCGCTTCCTCATTGCTTCATCCCTTGCCAACTTTTCAGCACTACCCTCCCATCTCAGCAATGCCTGCAAATGACCACAAAGCTGCTTGCAGAGAGACAAATTAGGAGGACCACTTGACAGGAGCGGGGCCAGCACTTTCCCCTGGCTGCAGGAGGGACATGTGGCTGGACTCTCTAATGTGATGAACAACATATGAAGTGTGGAGTGTTGGCCATATGTTGTAGTAATTCCTTTATACACAACGCCCTCTGCAGAACAAACAGCCATGATGGAGGGCACTGATAGTGTGCGGGCTCACGGAGGGCTTGCACACGGGCACCCACTCTTCAGTGACAGATAGTAGAGAAGGAGGAAGGGTAAAATTGACTCTTGGAAGCGATTTACAATCATCTCTGGTTAGGTCAGACTGCAGATGCATATGTTTAGTAAAAAAAGAAGAGTAACTTCCAGGGAACGTCCACTGATAGGGGCAGATAGGGAAGACCAGGTGACCCTCCAAAATCCCTGAACAACCACATAGCATGACATTTCAAGGGCTTCTGAAAGCTCCCAGGCCCATGCCCACATTTTGGCACAAGTGCTGTGAGTGACAATTACCTCTGCCGCTATTAGCTTGTGAATGACTGGCAGAGACCCAAAATTCTCCTGAGTCACCTTCCCCAGCAATTCAACAAGCCGAGGACCAGAAAAAGCACTTGATGTAGCTGGGATTTCTCTGGTGACAGCAGGCAAGGAGAGGAAAATTGAGATTCTAGGCAGATTTCATGGGCTGGACCAGCTCCAGTTCTGCTTGGAAGTGAAGGGTATTAGGGTATATTTTCTGTGCTGCACAAAAGAGAAGAGTCAGCACTTCCATCCAGATGCTTAGACCCCTGGGCCAGGCAGAGAGAAGACAGCTCTGCTTCATACTTGGGCTTGCACAGAGAAGGAGAAAGGTAGAAAAATCACTTGCTGAAGAAAAGGCAAGGAAGGAGGGGAAGATGTGTCCTAAGAAAGAGAAAAGTAAAGACTGAGTGACTAATGGCACCATAGCTTAGTTATCTCATGTTAGAGTCTTAAATTGCCCACAGTGGGCGGAAAGTCACTTTAACCTCTCAATATGGCAAGTAAAACTACTGTTGGAAAAAAAAATGAATAGTGTTGAAGGAGTGATGGAAATGAGATTGTTACAAAGCTGACCGTACCAAGTTGCGGGTTGGAACTAGATGATCTTTAAGGTCTCTTCCAACTAAAACCATTCTATGATTCTACGATTCTAAGTTGGAGTCTTCTGGCGAGAGGTAGGTGAGAGCCTCCATATTAGCTGATATACTGGGGTGGGGACTGAGGACCCCAGAGCTGAAAAGTACCCACCACTGTAGCTTGAATGCTTCACCAAGGATTGAAAGAAGCTCACATCCTCTATGGGGAGAAGACACAGGAATGCAAGCCCTAACATGGTCCTTAGCCAGCTCTAGAAGAGGTGTTGCAAGGCAGCAGAGCATACAGAGCCCAGCTGGGTGGGTTTTATTTGATCAGATAGTTTTTGATGGCCCTAGGAAATCCACAATACCAAGGAAGGAGGGAGAAAGGGCATGGCAGGTTTTCACAGGATCAAGAAAACAGGAGTGGAAAGGACTGTAGGATGCCATCAAATGCACTCCCCAACCCTACAGCAGAATCAACTATGCATAAATGATCCCAGGGGAAGAGCTTTTCCTAACCTGTTCTTAAACATCACCACTAAAGGACTCCACACCCAGAGGAGTACCACATTCCCCTTCCACTATGTGACCCAGTATGTGAAGAGCTGATGGGCTCACTTCACGAGGCCTGGGGTAGGTGAGGCTGCTGCAGCAGTGGGTAATTTTAGTAAGATGTTACAGGGTGCACGAGACCATTCTGAAAATGAACAGGAGAGACTGTGCAAATAAAGATAACTTCAAGTTTTAAAATGTTTTGTGCCTTCTCATTTTATGTGCTAGTAAGGATTCTGTGGTGAGTTGGCAAATAGCAGATAAAGTTGTTGACAGCAAAGCCTTCGGCTCAAAATTAAAGCTCATTCTGTAGTTGTAAAAAAAGAAAAAATGTAAAATAAAAAGATGGCAGGTTAATTGTGATAACATCATTAAATTTGTACCCAGTCCTCAAAGCACATCATAGTTATTTAGAGGCAAGTGATCTGGGGAATCAGAAATGCAAGTGATTACGGCATTTCACCTCTTGGGGTCTGTTTTGCAATGAGACACAAATAAACTGAGTTTGGCAGACAGAAATATTCTCTGACAAAATATTCTCCTACATCCCCAAGCTGATTAAAGGAATGAGCTGGAAGAGAGGGGTCAGTGGGTAGGCACACAGTTAAGTGATAGATAAGATGAGAGAAGACAGTGCTTGAGTGTATGTAGTCAATATCCTGGAGCTAATAAAAGTTCCTTACTGCAAACAGCTTCCTCTGCATGGCTTTTCACATCAGATCACAGCAGCCAGTGCTTACCTTTGGCCACTTGTTAGATTAGGTCCCATAGCAGGTAGTTTGCAGAATCTCGCATGTAATTCTCCATGTGGACCCAGACAGATTCCCCACAGCTCAGAGAAGGCACAGATAGGCAAGTAAAGACTTCTCCACCCAGATCTTCCCACCTTTCTGGCAGCTGCCAGAGAGCAGTGACAAGATTTCTGGTGTAGAGAGGTGCCGAAACCCCCGTGCTGTCTGGACAACGTACAGGTTTTATCCCTTGTCAGCAGCTGTATTAGTCTTGCCAGGGTACACCTTAACCAGAGCTGTCCCCAGAAAAGAATGGGAAGAGGAAAATGTTTTATGTAGTTGCAGCCTTTGATCCTCTCATGCAGGCTGGGGATATAAGCAACCCACTCAAGGTGCACCTACGCTAATATAACAACTTGCTCCTGACAACAGATTTCAACAGTGACTCCATCTAGGTCCAATTAACTGGTAATGAGAACTGGCTGCCAGCACAGGAGGGAGTAAATTCTTCTCTAACATCATTAAACATGTAATAGATGACGTTTCACCAAGCATCAAGTTCATGTTTGGCCCCATGCCTGCCCCTGCCATTCAAACTATTCCCAGCAGCAGTGGAGGGGCACAGCGTGGGGTCTGCTGTTGACAACCACTATCATGAGTAGGACGTTTCACTTGTGTGAATGGACTATATGTCTCTTCCTGGTTTCCTACCACATGAGTGCTTCCAGTCTAGTTGAGATGATATGAAAAGAGAAGAAGGCACAGAGCCAAATGCTGTGCTTTAGCCACTTGCCAGTCGCTAGGGCTCACTCTAACTGAGCACTACAAAGGTACTCTTTGGTTTGGTGGAGTTTCCAGCCATTAGCTCCTCTCTTCAGCATAGCATACAGGGTAAGCATCGACACCAAGCTCAATGGGCAGTGTCTAGAATCCCTTCCTTCCCTTGTTACTGGGAGTTGGGTACCCACATGGGGTCCCTAAAGAGGTCCTCATCATGCTAGGCTTTGCATGTATGGGAAGAATGATCCCTCCCACAAGCAAATAACGAGATGGGGAAAAAGCAGGAAGCTTAACAGGGACAAAATGCCATGTCCAACATGGCAAAGGAAGCCTAGGCAGAGCTGGAGTGATACTCAAAACATCTGAAGATGCCACTTCTAAAACCCCTAAAATAGGCAGGGAAAGTTGAGCATGGACAATGTGTGCAATAAGGAAAGGCAGGTTTTGCATGTGGTCCCTGTCCACAGAATACAGTGGTGCCAAAGGGAGGTCTTTAAGATCTAGAGCCAAGAAGACAGCCCTAATAACCCACCCACGGACCTACCAAACAAACTACACCTGACCTTCACTCTGCCTTTCCACTGCCCTGCATGTCCCCTGGGACACCAGCCACTCCTTGCCAGCAAGCCACGCAGGGACTGGCAGCAAGCGCCCCTGGCAGAACACAGGGAGAACAATGCAAGATAGCCAATATGCTGGCTCTACTGCTGCATCCCCTCTTGTTTTAAATCAATAGTTTATGACATCTGCAAGGGGAAACTGTAAATTTAATTTTGTCCCCTGCAGTGTGATTCATATCTTGTTTGCCGGAAACATAATGAATGTGTTTGCTCTCCAGACCCCTGCCCAGTAGACCAATTTAAGGATAAAGGGAGAGAAAACAGCAAAGTACAATTAGGGAGGTCGATTAATGCTGGATTAATCGGTAGCTTAGCTAAAGATAGCTTTACAACATTTATACATAAGGGGCCAGGGAGAGAGGGAGACAACAAGCCTGCAGAAGGAACAGAGAATCAAATCATTTTTCTTAGCGATAAAAACCCTACAGATGACTTCAAGGTGCGCATTGCTTGCTAAATGACTGATAGAGCCCTGCATCACCTGCCAGCATAAAGCCACAAGACTGCAGATGCCTTGCCCTACTTGATGCTCATCGGGGTGATCTAGAGTATGAACCCAAACTGCCCCAAAGGCTGGAGATACACAAGTTAAACCTTGCTGAAACTTGTAGGCTTAATTGCTCCTGCAAAAGCTACTTGAGACTGTCACCGTAGTAGTTACAGTGAGCATGAGCTTGGAATTGCTAAGGAAACCTTGCTGAATATGCAAATGGGAACCAAACAATGAGGGTAGAAAACGTGACAGCACGCTGAAGCTAACAGAGAGGGGAGCACTGAAGAGCAATGAAGATGACCCAGCAGATGGGAGCCCATGGAGAGTGTTTCTCGCATCAGGGTGCTCACTGCAACCAAGTTGGAGCAGTGGATGAGGAAACCAGCTCTGACTGTGTGCTCCCTGCTGCACAACAGAAAGCAAGACTTGATACGTTCTTGTGAACAGACTTTGCCAAAGAAACCTGACTTCATTGCCAATTTCTTTTTCCAGCTGGCATAACCAACAAAACTCCAAATTAGTTTGGTTAGGTAGATAGGGCAAAAGGAATAATAATATTTTTGGCCAAAATCTAGTGCCAAACTTTGCAAATAGGTCTTAGCTTTACAAAGACGTGAAGAAAAAAAACCAAACAAACCTAAAGAAACCAAAAAAGCACCAAGCCACTAACCTGCAAACAGGAGATCCAAATGCCAAGGGATTTGGATCTGTAAAGGCATAGGCTAGAGCTTTCAGTTCATGCCTCTCTACTTGGTGGTTACAAAGGAGCTACTAATATAGTGTGTCTAGCAGGACTTTAGTGCTTCTGCTCTTTGAGTTAAAACCAAAGAGTGCAAAAATGTATGGAAATAAAAAAAAATTAATCAAACTCTCAGCTCTCAGAGAAGGGTTAGGTGAGGGGCTGAGGACAGCCTTGCTATTTCTGAATTGATCTGCCCCTCTCCACTTTAAAACAGCTTCTTTTCCTGCTTTAACTACCTCTTTAAAACACTCTCCTACATTCAGCTTCAGAGGCAGCTCCCTATGGATAAGCATTTTTAGATGGATACAGTGTGATCTTTACCAGTTGCTGCAAATTGGCTCTGAGGGCACCTTTACATGTCAGTTCTGCCTATTTTCTCTACAAACAGAGCGACAGGGATGGAGAGGATGGGGGGAGAGGGCTTTACAAATAAAATAAACGATAGGAGAGCAGAAAGCAAAGTCACAGCAGAGTCATGCATTCAGACCTGAATCCGGGGCTACTCATCCCAGCACCATAAACAATCTCCCTGACATCAATTACAGATGCTGATCAGACACGCATGTGGGGAGCTACATTCATACACAAATCTGCAGTTTGCACTGTTTGGGAGTGACCGGTTTGCGACACTCCCCCCAGATCATAACCGACAGCTAACAAGCTGTGGGGAGGCAGCACATAATTGAGCGTGAAAAAAACATGGGCATCACTCGGTTTTACTTGCATGTAAACTAGCCATGGGCAAAGCAGCTCAGGTCCAGCCCCCTCCCCTTCAATTCATCCTGGTATCCTCAAATTTGCCAAACTTTAAAGACATCATATAAAACCAGGTAGAATGAGGGAAAACTACATCCATGTTCAGACCTCAAAACAACATAATGTTCTGGTTACAGGTATCTTAATCTGTGCTCTACTATATTGCTTGAGGCAAGACTGAAGGGAAACATTAGGGTTAGGATCAGAGAGAACAGAGACGGAAAAACCTTATAAGCGTGCAGGGTTTGTAATGGCAAAACACAGCTCATCTCTACAGAGAAACTGCTTGGTTTCAGCTCATTGAAAATGTTGTGCATCATACTAGACAGTGGATGCAATCACTGCCTCTGGGACTGGAGCAAACATTACTGTCAAAGACAGTGCTACAGTAAAGCCTGGACGGACGATACAGCTGTAGCCTGTGCAGGGGTACTGCTGGGATCAGGGACAACAACAGGAAAGTAAAGGCCCCAAATTCTATGTTCAATAACAATGCAGAGTCAGGGCGTACATTAGTACTGAAATAAGGACAGAGAGCTAACGGTTGTCTGTGTAAGGAAATTTAATAGTGTAACGCCGCTGCTGCCCTTGCACCCCATGTTGGTGTTCATTCCCTTGTCCACACAAGGAGCTATGTGACTATGCATTTACAGCGCCGGCACTATGTTCCTGACGTTGCCTGAATTGGCAGCTTCTCCTCTGTCCCTGAAGTTATGGGTTCAGTTTAAGGATGATTGTGTGGAAAGGATTTAGGGGGAGCACGACTTTTATCTCCTGCATATATTACTATGTGGGAAAAGCAAACTCTTTTTTCCTCCACTGCCCCCAATCTCTCTGTCCAGCTCTTGTCCCTCATGCACCCACCTTCCCCTGTCCTTACACTGCAATTATGTTTTGTAGAGTTTTGTCCTTCCAGGGCAATCTGTTTCCTGCCCCTTTCGAGAATGAGCCTAACACACTGATTAAACACTTCTTGGTCTTCACAGCCCCATACTTTCCAGCACTGACAGTTTAATTTCCAGACTCCAAGTTTTTTCTGATTCAAAAAATGCCAGATTGTGCATTGTCATGGCTAAAATCAAATTGTTCCCATTTATTTCCCAGAGTTGGACAGCTGTCTGAAGACTTTTTTTTTATTAAGACCCAAAAGACTATTTCCTAGTATCTGTTGCAGTTTGTAACTACACTCGACATCAACAGATTCTCCAGAATTAGCCATTAAAAAAATAAGACTTATTAAATTTTTGGGGTTTAATTTTTTTTTTTGCTGTTAAGTAGTATTCAAAATTGCTTCCAAACGTATCCACCTCACATATGATTGACATCCAGGCACTTCTTCTGCAGAACGTGGCCATCAGCCAAACAGCACATAATTACCAACATAATTACCAATGGTGATTCTGGTTAAGAACCCAAAGTACCAAAGAGAAGACACAAAGAGAATATAAGCAAAAGACAAATGTTACTCCAACATCTTTGTCCTTTTTGGAAGGTTTCTGACATCTGGTAACAGTTGGCAAGGGCTCTTATTTTACTTCTCTTTTGGTGGATAATAATACACTGTATTAGGTGAACAGAATTAGGTGAAAAGAAAATGCTCCTGATTTGTTAGCAGTTTCAAAAATAAAAGAGCTGAGCTTGAATGGCTGTGATTCATGCACTCGCGGCACTTGTTACTTGTGAGCATTTGACTACTTGCTGGGTGTCAGTGAAAATTTGTGAACTGCCAAGGTTTCATGCTTTGTAACATGAAGGCTGATTCATACTAGGCAGCAAGCTATTTGTTATTCACAGGACTGGCCAAAAAAAAAAAAAAAAAAAAAAAAATTAATTCCATTGCGTGCTAAATTTTGAAGTTCTGGAATTTGTTCCCATGTTTTACCACAGTCTCTTAAACTTTTTCTTTTATGCAAGAAAGAGGCACTCCCGAGCAGATAACAGTCTTGTCATAAAGCTGTTTGGGACATGAAAGATACAGGCACAAGTTTCTGCCTGTTTTCCGTACAAGGGTTGGCCAGAGTTTTCTACAGCCCAAACAAGGTCATAGAATCATAGAATAGTTTGGGTTGGAAGGGACCTTTAAAGGTCATCTAGTCCAACCCCCCTGCCGTGGGCAGGGACATCTTCAGCTAGATCAGGTTGCTCAGAGCCCCGTCCAACCTGACCTTGAATCTTTCCAGGGATGCGGCATCCACCACCTCTCTGGGCAACCTGTGCCGGTGTTGCACCACACTCAGCATAAAAAATTTCTGCCTTATATCTAGTCTAAATCTACCCTCTTTCAGTTTAAAGCCATTCCCCCTTGTCCTGTCGCAACAGGCCCTGCTAAAAAGTCTGCCGCCATCTTTTGTATAATCCCCCTTTAAGCACTGATAGGCTGCAATAAGGCCTCCCCGGAGCCTTCTCCTCTCCAGGCTGAACAACCCCAACTCTCTCCGCCTTTCTTCATAGGAGAGGTGTTCCATCCCACTGATTGTTTTTGTGACCCTCTACTGGAGCCGCTCCAACAGGTCCATGTCAATCTTATGCTGAGGGCTCCAGAGCTGGATGCAGTACTCCAGGTATCCCCACCCATTAAGTTACTGACCATTTTGACCATTTCTATCTCTCGCCTTTTGCCCAGAATTTAAATGCCAAGCCTGAAAAGCTGAAGATTACTGCATGTAAAACCATACATTCCTGCAAAAATGTTTCCATTTTGACATATCGGTATTTCAGAGGGAATAAAATATCCCAACAACTTAATCTAAAAAAAAAATTTGACCAATATTTTAGTTACCCAGTTGAGAAGGACAACAATTAGCAAGATATTCAGTTAACCAATAAAAGAGTGCAAATAATGAGCAAGTAATGATTCATTGAAGCAAACATTTTGTAAAGAACAGCTGGAAGCCTAAAAATTACTCTTTTTAGTGAGCACTTATCAAGCACTAAAACACTGGAAGAAAATTTGAAGCTGCTTACAAATTGCTTATTACACAGTGACAATGCTCTAACAGTCCTCTGATTTCCTCATATCCTTATTCTTCCCACCACCACCTCTGAGTGAAGACTTCCCCTGGTATCAAGGTGCTGCATGCTGCAACAACAGCAGAACCTAGCCCTGACAAATCAGATTTGTAACTAATATTTCAGGCTTCTTTAACACTGGGCTAGAGGGTCAGTAGCAGTTTATAAGGACACAGTGACACTACCGAATCAGTCCACGCGTTACTCTGACTCCACTGATAAGTCTCACAAGTAGCATCACTCCTGCTGGAGTCTACCGCAACAAATGTCTCCAATCTCTGAAGAGAAAGAGACAACGTGGCGCACGCTAAAATGGAGCCGCCAGTGAGCCCGTGGGCATGGGCCAAGGTATTTTATCATCCTGCTGAGAGCAGGCTATTACCCCAGGCCCTGCTTGCAACGCTGGGAGTTCTCACTTTTGGGGCGCGTACTGAAAGAGCATGCCTCATGCCATAACACCCCCACCCCAAACAAGACAGTGCTCTGTCCATCAGGTGCCAGGAAGGGTTTGTAGCACTTTGCACCTGAACTGTAGAAAGTAAAACCAACAAACTACAGAACAGTGGGTAATTAATTAATGCTCGTGCAACATGTTGGAAGGACGCAAAATGCTCTCGCTGCACTAAGAGGCTGCTCCAGGGTGCCGAAGTGAAGAGAGACTGCGGCTGTGCTCAGCCCTCTCCTGCCTACACACACCAGGCCTAGTCAGTTGCTATTTCATCCCGGCTGAAGGGACTCGGGTCACTTGTCATCTGAGGCTGGCAAAGCTTGATTCTTTACTGAGTCAGAGGAAAGAAGAGGCTGTCCCCAGAGCACAATGAGAAGGCCTAAGCAAAACACCTAATTCTCTGTAATGACTGTAGGAAGGTATAAATCCTTCCCTGGCTAAGCCTGTCTCAGATGCCTGGGCAGGCGGGCATCTGAGCAAGGCCCCAGCTCACACAGGATGCATGGAAATGAATTCAGATGTCCCAGGTCTCAGGCTAGCAGTATAATCACCACCCGTGAGAACGTCTTCTCAAGGATGTCTGTTCTGTACTGCAAGGCACAAAACAGGTTTTGGGACACATCATCTGCTCTCTAACTTCAAAAACTGCTTTGGAAGCTCAGTATTCTCCATACAGTTCGAGCTAGTCAATAGCCCTGCTACCAAGAGGCTGAACCACCCCTGTGGCACCATATGGGCAAGCACCGGTTCTCCAGAGGTACCCTGACAGAGAAGAACTACAGTGGTCTAAACCCTGGATGGCTGAGACTCCAGTGACCATGTGAGACTTGCCTACCAACTCAGAGGAAATACCCTGAGAGTATAAGCCAGTGCCTAAAGGGAGAAGTGCCCATCCTGGAGACCCAGGAACCTGCTAGACAGGCAGTTTCAGTGGGGAAGCCAGTAGTCAGACAGGACCCTCTTCTCATGTCAAAGCAGAGTTGTTTAGGCAGAGAGTAGCACAGGGAAGATGCCAGCTGGCTGCTGTCTTCTTGGATCATGAAATGAGCTCTGTCTTTGGCATTGCTGATCTATTTCTGGTCAGGATGAAACGCATTTAAATGTGATGTGGGGATTACGTGAGCAAGCCACTTGGAGTTACACATGCCACTGCTGCCTCGGACTGATACTTCATCTCCTATCCAGGCAGAGGTTTGAGAAACAAATGATACGTGCTCAGGAGCCAACCTCCAACAGCAGGGGACACAAGAAAGACCACAACTCTCAGTGTAGAAGCTGCAGGAGGACAACAATTTGCTGTGTTTCCACAGCCAGAAGAATTCAAGAGAAGAACCTCATTCTTAAGTTTGCCTGTGGTTCCTCCTTGAGTCGGCGATTTATTGCACTCTGCCAGCACATCTGTCTTACTCTTTATTCCTCTGTTGCTCTCCTGGTGTTTCATGGTTTCTTCTCTGGCCTTGGAGGCTATTGAGCTTCACCTGCTCTGGTGAATGAGTCAGAAGCACACCTCTGCACTTTCACAGCTAGTGACTGAACCTGGCGTTTTGAGAGGCTTTGTTTTGGGAACAGAAGAGCAGTGTGGGAGGGGGAGGAGACTGCACTCAGGTCCAGAAGGAAGAAGGAAATGCCATTGAAGGTGATAATCCTAGGGTAGTGAGCAAATCAGATTTGTTCCTCTTACTGTGGTTTCAGGGCAATTTTGGTGTCAAACACAAGAACAAATGGTGTTCCTCTCTCAGAGCCTTTTGCCTTATTTAAGCCTGTGTCCCAGCCAGCTAGCCCATCATCCCCACTGCCTGAATAAGCCAGGATGGCAGCTAGCTGGGTTTAATCTCCTGAGGCTCCAAACACAAGCCCTTGCCCAGCATCTCCAATACCAGAGTGGACCAGCAAGTTCTCAAGTGTTAACAAAAGCTCTGCCCGGGCGGCAGCCCCCTCCTGTTTCCTGCAGCATGACCTCTGCGAATGGCTCACAGCTCTGTGTATCTCCTCCGGGGGCTTTTCAGAAAGGTGACAGAGAGGACATCAGAACCACCTCTCTCTGCAGCTGCTGCCATGGAGAGCCTTGTAGGAACAGCTCATTTTAATAGCTGCAGGTTAATATTTGTCATATCCTACTCAATTTGCCTGTGATCACTGCAAAGGCAAATGCAGAAGCAAGTCCCCAGGGATGGCCATCTTGTGTGCACAGAAATAAATACTGGGGAAGGGGAGAGGACAGTGCGCATGACTTTGTGTGGCAGCACGCTTGCAAGCAAATACAGGTGGGGGTATGGGGGAGTGGCAGCGATGTAAGCACACTGAGCGGGTGCAGCTGGGTGTGCTCAGGGGTAGTGCTGGGAAGATGCATACGGACAGGTCCAGAGGATCGCTAAATTCAGGTAAGGGTGTTCCCATGACCGGCAACAGGAGTGAGAGCAGATGAGGGCAACGTGTGGAGGGTGGTGGCTGCGTGGGGTAAGTTACACAGCGAGGAGTGGCAAGTGCTTGTGGTGGTGTGACAGGGGAAAGTATGAACATGCAGCAGAATTTTTTTCTGATCCTTCCCCCATAAAATGCTGCAGTGAAGCACAGGTTAACCTGTTTGCTTGTGGGCATAAGTTCTGAAAATGTCCTTTCCCTTGAATATTTCCAGCACACAAAAGCTAATTCTTTAGGCTGTGTGGGGAGGAAGAGGAAAGAGGATGGTGAAGAGTGACAGAGCTCCAAAACGTGCAAATTCTGAGAGCAATGCAGAACATCTGGACTAAATTGTTATTTGCAGACTGGCACCCAGAATGCTTTGCTCTGCAACTTTGCTCTTAAATGCTGTACTTTTAGAGGTCACCCTAACCTAATTAAGTCTCTGTATCTGGTTAAGGCAACAGCTGCACAATACATGTGAGTTCAGGGACGGCTGAAACCGTGTCCTACATTTGTTTCTCTAGCCATGACTGAGCTGACCGGGGGGAGACTCATTTTGGACAATTGCTGGGAAACCAGATTTGTGTTTTGGTACAGTTGTGCAGCCAGTGTGGCTGGGAACATGACGTTTGCTGTTAACTCCCAGCATGCCAAATGGATGTAGGCCTTGATCGTCCTGTTGGCTGGAACAGGCAACACCTGGTGAAGAGCCACAGACAGCTGCACTTGCATCGTTCAGTTCTGGCCCTTCAGGAGGTGACCTTGAATACATGCCTTGTCTTTGAGTTCCTGTTGTAAGACACCATGGGCTTGGAGCCCCTTCCATGTCACCACACTTGCTGAGATAAGAGGTCCTGACAAGAGGAATTTCATTGTCCTCAAAAGAGGAGGACCAAGAGCATACAAGAGAGAGTTGACTGTAATGCATTGTGTGACATGCTTAGCATTTGTAGGACATGCATAGAGCCTTTTGTGTGGAGCACAACAGTCACATCAGGGCGTCCCATATGTCTCATTTGCACCAGTTAGCTTGGAGCAGATCTTGACATCCCTTTTGTCTCAGCTGGTGCTGCCTTCTGCCCAGGACAAACAAGAAACTACCAGTACTATACCATACAGGGCTTTATGTGAAGAGATAGCTCAAGAAACCCTCTCAGCAACATTGCATAGCAACAGTGGGGCAGTCTTGCTGAGAAAACAATGATATGACCACAGCCGTAAGAGGCTCTGCATTAGGATGTACCAAAATTGTCCTGTCAGAAACATACAGATGATGCACCGAACCATCCTGGAGAAAGGAAATGGAGGGAATGGACAATTTCATGTAATCAGCTTCCTTGCAGCGGTTTCCTTCTCCTTATTTATAGCCACTCTGTGATTCAATCAGGCTGGAACTGAGACTGCAAACACGTTTTCTTTGCTCCAGGCTCTCCTTGGACTTCGTTTGCACAGCAAAGCATCACCCAGTGCCAGAGATTTATGATACGCTCAGAGCCCAAACAAGGCTGGATCTGAACAGCCACATATCTTCCAATTTCATGGTGGGAAAAGTGCCCCTAGTGGGTTCCCAAACAGTGCATGGCAGGCTCACTGATCCCAACTGCAGTTGTGCATGTGGAGCTGCCGCTCAGTCTGCTCCGAAGAGGCAAAGAATCAGCAAAATTGAGCTTAACTTCAAACCTAGGAAAAGCTCCTGGATGGATATAATCTTTTGTCAGCAAAACTCCTGGGTCTAGAGACTTCTAAACTTGCACAGACTCAGATCCAGTGCCAAACTTGGTAAATCAAGTCCTCATGCTTCATGCTTGTAACAGTGGGTTGAGCCAAAAATCATAGTGGCCATCCTGTCTCTTCCTGAAGGCTTTTGAAATTCTTGTCTTAGACTCAAAGCTTCACAGCTCAGGCTGCTCTTCATCAGGATGATCCCAGTCTTCATTGTTACTATATGGTAGCGCCCTCTAAGCTTCAGCCCGGACCATGAGGTTGTTCTCCTGGGGCTTGTACGAACAACTCAGCCAAAGGACATTTCCTGCCCAGAACTAGATTTGGTACTACCTTGCTCTAAGCTTACAGTTATTCACAGTTCCCTATACTACAGACACAAGTCTCTCTTTCCTCAACTTCTCCCCACACCTACCACAGCCCACAAGTGATAAATGAATTTATAAGAAGAGGAGTCTGTCCATCTCTTTTTTTCAAAGCTGGAGAGAAAAGTAATGATCTTGTTCTGGAAGAAAATCAAAGGCTGCCGACAACAGCATGAAATGTCAGCTCTTTTAATTTCATTTATTTATTTATTTAATCCAGTTGCTTTAATCCTTGGAGTTTAAAGGCAAAGAATGAATGCAACGTGCTGGAAAATGAAGAACATGTGACAGTATCAAAGAAGGAAACCAAAGGAAAGGGTGTATGTGTGTTGGGGGAGCCTTGTTAGGAGACACATTAAGGCAATCCAGCTGATAGATGAAGCCTTTTATAACTGAAGAGTAAAGCCTTCATGTCACTCTCTATCTTGCCTTTTTTTTTTTTAACTGTTGTCTCTCTCTCTTTCACCTCCCCCTGCTTTCCTATCATACCCCTCCTGTTGTGGTCTCCTCCCACAGTTCCCACCTCACATTTGAACTGGAGGGCTGCTGTGGCCATGGCATCACAAAGTCTCCCTCTGCCCTGCTGAGGACAGCAGAGTCTGTGCTTCAGCAAGCCATGGTGGTACCTGCCACTGTGAGACCATCCAACGAGACTAAAATGCACCTTATTCCAGTCAGGCTGGGATGCTGGTTCATCTCTGTCTCTTGGACCTATAAACAAGGCATGGAAACTCAATCACAGGCAATGGGAGCCTGGCCTCCAGAGGATTTTCGCACCGGGGTGGGATAAATGCAGCACAGAAAAGTTGCTGTCCTGCATGTAGAAGTTGCAATAGAGAGGTAGGTAGAAGGAAAGCAACCCAGAACTGCCTTTTATCCTCAAGACAGGAGCAGAAAGACAAGGAAACCAGATCATCACATTCTTCTCTTTCTGTCATAGATTTGACAGCCCCAGGAAACAACTCCAGTGGAGAAACTGCTGTTGGGTACTGTTTATGATGAGATTCAGCAGAAGTGACTCAGTTCTTATTGTCTCACACACACACACAGAGTTTATTATCTGTGATCTTTCTACCTAGTGCATGTAAATGTCAGGCCTGCCTCCTTTGAAGCCTCCTGGGCTTGGTCAGACGGGAGAGTTTTACACAGACCCAATTTCCACCAGTAGCCTTCCTGCCTCGCTGTGGCTGCTCTCTCCTAGCAGAAGTCCCACAGCACAGCCTCACACACCAGCACGCACTTCTGACTCTGGTGGTATCCAAACAAGGAGTTCAGACCCCAGCAGAGGCCAAGTTGTGACGTCTCACTGCTCGTTGGCAAGCAGAGTTGGAGGGGACTTATCTTCTCTCCCCCTTCCAGAGATCACACCTTCAAAAGCACAAGACAGAGTCTAAATTTCACCCTCTGCCAGCCTGAAACTTACTTGACCCCTATCCCCAGCAACGTTCCTGTGAGGTCTCAAGGCCACAGATCCATTGTACAGAGAGAGATACAGAGCCGAGTCTGTTGAGTGACTGAGCAAGCGCATGATGCATGGCTGGCAGTGGCTGAGATTGACATGTTGCAACGAGACCCACTGGCAACCCCAACTCCTCCCTCGCCAGAGGAGCTCTTGTGATGGGGACTGGTGAAGGCACACACAAGGCAGGTACTTTACTTCTGTCAACATCGGGCCTCTGGGTGAACCACTTTTAACCACACCTCTGACTCCCCGATATCATGGGGAAATGTGACTCTCTGGCAGCACAGATGGGAACGAGCGGGGTGCAACCAATGGATCGGCAGATTCTGTGCTGAGGCTACTGGGCTCTGACCAATCTCTCTGGTTTTCTAGTTCCTGGGCTGTGTTGCTTAGGATCTGTATGCAAGGTCTCCCAGTCCTAAAGTAGACTAAGTAGACTTCAAAGAGACTGCTAATTTCAGTACAACGATAATAAAACTGGTCAGCCTCACAGAGGGAGAGCAAGCCTTACATTATTAATTCTTGCAAGGTGCAAGAGATCTGAGATTTTTGGATGAAAGGAGGTGCAAGAAAGGCCCAGAATATTTATTATTCCAAGGTGCAGTTTGCTCTTCTTTCCCCAGTCCCAAAGGAACAGGAAAAAAGAAAGAGGAGAGACCCGACTACAAATGCCACAGAGCAGGCACAAGTCAGGTTGGACTTAAGATGACAGAAAGGGCCACTGGAAGCAGAACGGAGGGAGGGACTTGTCCCCCCCGAGATTGGAGTGGAAACGCAGAGCACGCCAGCGGCATGCAAATGCATGCCGGCAGGACCTGGGTACCAGTCTTGGATCACAGGTCACCATTTACGTGTCAGACATTTTTTATCTTTTCAATTCCGATTTAAAAAGAAAAGGGGGGGAGACAAAATTTTCAAAACTCAGTGACTGTCAAGCAGGAGTCTGGAACAATTAAATGTGATACTTAATTAAACATCTATACTCCCATGGAATGCAAGATTTACCTCCTTTCTCCTTTTTAGTACAGGAAGCCCAGAGATAAAACCTTCAAGTTACGAGTAATTATACCCTGCTGAGAAAAGTGATGGAGTGCTACGCTCCAGAGAACTTAACCAGGCCCCAGAAAATGTGGAGTTGACACTTACGGGGTTTTCTTATTATTACTGTTGTTGTTGTTATTATTATTATTACTATTACTATTTTCCCTGACACTAAAACTCTTCTCGGCTTGTTCCCAGAGGGAGATAAACAGCATGTGCCTGCATTTTAATGGAAATAAATGGGGCCACTCTATTTTCCTGACGCATGGGTCCAAATACTTTGTTCTAGAGGAACTGTTGAAAGCAGGCAAACTTCAGTGGATGCTGGGGAAGGCTGTAGGGCCCATGGATTTTTTTCAGGAGAGAAACATGAATGTAGGCCTTGGGGCCGCATGATCAGGCCTCGGCTCTGCTACTGACTTTGTGTATGAGCTTGGGCAGGTTACTTAGGTTCCTGTCTTCCGGTTGCTTCCTTGCAAAACAGGAGTTATAGCATGATCCATGCTATCATTATAGCATGGATCACTGGGAGGCAAGACACACGGCTTTCTTGCCGAATATCCCCTATTCCAGGGACATCGTAAGAACAAAAGCCTAAAAGTTTTCAGGCATGGTGATAAAATGGATCAGAGGGTGATGTAAATACTTCATACAAGGTGAGAAATGGGCTAGAGAGGAGTTTTCCTATATTGCCTGATTAGATAAAGCTACAATCAGAGACTAGGTGCAAAAATCAAAGGTGAGGAACCAAAATCTTAAGTCTTTCAGTTAGTATCATCATTTATTGTGGCCAAGTGAAAAAGGCTACCAAAAGAGTATGAGAAAGATAGCTTCCTCATCTGTATTTTACTGCCTTAACGTGGATAAATGATTGTGCATCGAATGGGACATTGGAGTGGAGAAAGATGACAGGCATGGCCCAGGTCATAAGAGAGCCAAAACTCAGGTTGTGGATTTCAAGCTTCAATAGTTTCAAATGTGATTGGAAGTTACTTTATCCTTGGGGAAAAAAAAAAAAAGGGCATTGATGACATCCCTGTTGATGTGAACAAGAATCAAAGATCCATTTGCTTCCCAGGGGGCCATGGAGACAAAGCCTGACATAGCACAGAACAGAAAAGCTGTTGTACAGGTTAAACAAATAGTCTTTGTAGCCTTGTGTCTTGCCTCCCACAGTGACCAAAAGCTGATGCCAAGGGAAGCCTAGAAGAAAAGGGGAAGCATGCAGGATACTTTCCTTGAGTATTCACCCACCTGCCAGCCACTTTCAAGCTCAGTGAGATTTACATGCATTTAGTTGTAGATAGATCATATTGCCTGTTCCAGGGATTTTGGTGGGCACACTCCAGACAGAGAGCAGTGTAAACAGAGTCTCCTCCTGCCTGCAGCGGGGGTCAAGTGCTCGATAGTTTTGGGCAGTTGTGATAAAACACAATTTTCTAAAGTTGTAGGTCAAGGTTTGTTCTCAACTTGCTTTGTGCTGAGGTTTAATACGAAGGTAGCATGAAGCGCCCTTCTCATCTTACGGTACTTCTCTTGTGTTTTCAGTGCCATCTCTCTTTACCGAAGATGTCTCTTGTAGCTTAACTGACTTCCCTGCCACTCCAACCCCTTCTAATACACAGGACTTTGTAAAACATCTTGCGCAGGAAATACCTTGTACATGCACCTTATCCTTATCGCAGACCTCGAGCCCCTGTGAGTTCTCTGAAAGCGCTGCCCGTGACATACTAAAAAGGCAGAGGATAAACTTGGTAGGCTTTGTTCCCTTCCTCCCCTCAGCTACTTGATTTCCTGTCACTTTGCAGGCTGCGGCAGCCATTAAGCCGCAGGTTCAGCCATGGGACTTGGGACATGGGGTGAAGGAGAAGAAATCTCTCCTTCTGGGCTGCAGCACAACATCCTAATCATCCTCTGCTCTTCAGAAGTCAGAGGGTCCATTGGGCTTGTCCTTGGACCTTGCCAGGACAACAGTGGTACTCGGGAGCATTCCCTGATACTGCCTTCTCCCAAAGCTGTTTGCTGGACTAACTTCTGGTGTACACCAGGAGTGCACGCTACGCCCAGATTCACCTTTGTGAGCGCCCAGGCGCTGTGGCTGTGGAAGTTGCAGAAGGACTGGATTGAGTTTCCCTGTCCTCTGAGACAGAAAAAGTCCCACCCGTTCACTAGGTTCCCCTGTCACATCCCATCATATCCACTGACTTATCTTCAGTTGTTGTGAAAAGAGAGCTCTCTCCCTCCTCTTGGAGACCTGCTCCACTACCAGGACTCGAGCCAATCTCATCATCAGGGCACTTTAGCATATCTTCTTTCTGTAATGACACCTCATGTCTTCCAATTACACAGCCTGGCACCCCCGTAAGAAACTCATGTCCTTCATGGTGTTTACCCTTCGAATGCTTACAGTCCATGGTGGGAAGCAGAGCACTCAGAGAAGGTCTGCCAGGCATACAGAAAATGGAAAATGCTGTTCAGGAGAGTACAAAATGCAGCTTTTGTTAGATAACTATATTAATAAGGGAGGGGGGATACCTAGCAAACCAGCAGAAACAACAAGAACCACAAAAAAGCCTTCAGGGATTGCAACTGGAGTCATGTTCTTCCCAGCATGCTTGTCTAATCTCTGCTGATGCTAGTTCAAAACACACAGAAGGCACAATCCTCAGTGGTGCTGAGCAGACCCTGAGAGCATCCTTTGCTCCCAAGGAACACGAAAGGCACTCAGCTCTTAATAGAAATTGCTCATTATGACTGAGCCTCTGAAGTACACAAGCTGCTCCGATGGGAGGCAAAGCCATTTTTTTGCTGAGTTTGAAACTAAAAGCTCTGTCTGTTTGGCAGCTGCCATTCAAGTCACGATCAGATCTGGCCTTTCACAAAAATGCAAGCTCATTAAAACATCCAGCAGAGCGTCCGGAGCTTCTCTGAGGAGGGAGGGAGGGGAATGTGGTGCAACCCTCAGCTAGTGGGATGAAAAGAGCAATCGCAGTCAAAACCAGGGCTTGGTAAACTGGTTAAACAGCAAATCAATGTGGAATAGCCACTAAGTGTGGCCACAGGGAGCAGTTAAAGGCAAGCAAGGGGAAGGGATGAAGGGGACCAAGGCTAGATAGCAGCCACGAAATATTTCCTCTAGCTGTACTGAATGAAAGCAGAAATGGGCATTTACCTTTAGTTGTTCTGGGATTTTTTTTCCTTTTTGTTTGTTTTTCCTGCCTCCACAAACACAGCTTGGCTGCTGAACTCCACAGCAGAGGAGATGTAGAGCTGGCGGGAACTTGTGGCCTTATTTAAACAAAGGCTAGATAGAGTTATCTAGATCGATTGAGCCAATGCTTCCTTGAGCACTATTCAGGCCAAACAACTGCCACTGAGAATAAGCTCAGCTGACCTCGCTGGGAAGTGACCAGGCGAGATGGAGACGTGAAGAGCAGCTTTGGACACGGATGCCAACAGGGACAACTTTGCTTCCACGTGAATGCTACTTTACATAAGCAAAGAGTGGTCTCAGACTGGCAGAATTATCTCATTACAGCCCTACCTAGCAACCTAGCTTAAGATCAGCCCTGCCGGCTTGGAACAAGGGCCTCCCTAATCCTTTTTCTGAAAATGGGCAGTAAAGTATGCTTAGGGTAAAGGGGTTATCCATCCCCACAACATCCTCTCAGCTTTCAGCAATCTGCTTTGAGCAGGCCTGCCTTCATTTTAGCTCATACAACTTGGGAAAGGGTTTAAGCTGAACCGAATCCTCCCATGCACTCCCATGTATCAGTGTATGAGACTGCTCTGTTACACAGCCAGATCACCCAATTATCTCTATCTGGTAACGCTTCCCTGTGTGCCCCTGTGAGCTGGGGAATACACCCCATTAAGCCACACACTTTCTTAACTCCCTTTCAGTCATTAGTGCCACTTGAGACTTGGCTTGCCACTTCTGCTGACTATTTAGCGCGCTGGAGCCTGAGTCACTGCCTCTGATTCATCGTTTTATGCCAGTGTGACTCTCTGGGTGTAATGGAGCAATGGTGAATCAGGCCCTCTGTATCTCGGCTGGCAACAACTCAGTAACTCCCCACCCTCTGCTCCTTTCCCTCCTGGGACCTGTAGGAAATGCAGAAAATGCTAAGCTTGTGTCAAGAGCTAAGCAAGTTCAAAGCAGGGGTGACCAACCACATCCCAAGGAAAGAAAGCACAACTTGTGAAAAAATGCAGGGTGAAGCTTATTTCAAATTATGCCATTTTGCAGAATCCTATATTTGTACCCCAGGGTCTAATCCTTAGCATAATTACTGGTTCAAAACAAATTTTACGTCTGGCGCTACCTCACCTGCGGAACAGAGGGAAAGTGCAGAGGCACCACCATCATGAATCTCTAGAGGTCAGTCCAGCTTCCCAGCACCTTGGTTTCCAAGACAATTGAGATCTGCAGCCTCAGTTTAGCCCATCTTTAATTGTGATGTAAAAATCACTGCCATGGCAAAACAGTTCAATAGCATAACCCTCTCCTCTTTCACAAACCCACTGCAAGTCTAAATGAAGGAAGACTGGAAAGTCCTCTTTTATAACAAGAGGACCTTTAACTGTGGACAAGATGGGAAGAACTCACACAAGATGCTAGCAAAGTCACAAAGTCAAAAAACTCCTGACAGAGAGCAGCTCTGAACTTTTGTCTCCCAGCGACTGACAGCAGCTTCGCCCCTCCTCATCCCCACACACCAGCGTTGCAAAGCTGTGAAAGTGCCATCGCCAGGTCAGTGACAAAAGCCCTTGTTCCCAAGCACAGTACAGTGCTGAGTTACACCTTTAAACATCTGTTTAAGATGCAAATTCATTACAGGGCTGTGGCAGCCCCTTCCTCCGAGTCCTGTGTGCTGAGGGGGGCAAGCAAGCAGCCCCTCTGCCCCATGACCTCAACAACGCATAGCGTTGACAGGACAAGTGAGAAGGAGGGATGCATGGGGAGGGAGGGGTGGCTTGGTCACAAAGCTGGGGTGCGTGTCCATGAGCGGCTGTCCATCTCCTTCTTGCTTTTGTTTTTAGGTAAATATGCAACCAAAAGCCTGTCTGAAAAGCAGTCTGTGTTCCTTCTGCCTTGTCAAACTCTTCAAGGGAAACATTATCGCCTTAATTGCTTAATTCCAATTTGCATAATACAGCGCTCTGACAACTGCAAAAACAGGGATGCAAAAGGAAGATTAAGAGCGACATATGCACACTGCCAGCCTTTCGCAGTTGGGAAAGCAAAGCTGAGGACCAGTGCTGGGATGAGCAGCCCCGCAGGCTCGCCCACTCCCACCTCCCTACTCCCTCTCCAGGAGCCTCTCCCACCCCTGCGGCCCCCAGACACCCGCACACACAGGGTTTTCGCTGCCCTCTGGTGGGGTTTCCAACCGTACTTCTCCACCCAGGAGATTTTTCATCCAGGGACTGTCTGGTCCAGAACCTTTCAGAGGATCCTGGTTGGACAAGCTATCCCTCAAAAAAATGAGACAGCAAACAGGCATGATATGCTGCATGCCTTGGGCACAGAGTCTTGCCCTTTGCCTTGCATGGCGACCGATCGAGGGCAGAGCACAGCAAAATCTAAGCCTGGACAAACCAATTCCTCTTTAAAATATCAGTCCTGATATTTTAAAGATTTGATTCATTTTTTATTTCGCATACCAGTGCCTTTCTGAATCCATGAGTGAGTATTAGATGCTGGACTTCCTAGATACTCTCAAGAAAGTCTGTTCTCCCAACGCTTCTATCTTGACTGGGAGCAGATGTAGGGAATCTCATGGTAGAGCAACCTATTTCAGAAGACCCCCAGAACCACAAGGTTCCCACAATTAGAAGCACAGGACATCTCCTGGAGCCAAACTCACTCCCACTTCTGAAATAAAGAAAGTGCTTCACTTGCAGAAGGCAACGAAACCATTTTCCTACTTCAAAAAGCCAACAGCCCCAGAGACTTCCAAACCCAACTCTGGCAAACACGCAGCAGGCTGACAGGGAGGTCTGAATTTTCAGCATCGATTCTGGCCATTTGATATTTTACCTACAATGTCTTCACACCTTCTTCCAAAACACAGCACAATCTTACAGAGTTCTGTGCAGATCACAAGCTGTGTCTTGTGTCTTGTTGTTTTATTACTCCCTCTCTTCCCCCAAACAGCAGGCCCATTCAAAGCTGAAGATTTATGTCGAAGTTAACAGAAGCAGCACTGATTTCATGGAAAGGAAATGTGGGATTGATACTTCTGTGGATACAAATGGGATAAAAAACATAAGCTGGACTTTGGCTGTGGGAGTGTATGCCTGTATCGGAGGCTGAATTTCATAGCACTTAGGTTTACACGCTATCTTTGGAGGCAGCCTCCTTCTAGACCTGGCACTACTAAAGCAGCTTTGAATGGTATGGAATAACCCTTAAACGTGGGCACAGTGATACTCCTACAAAGGTATTTGTTGCTTATCCCTCATATATTTATATCGTTGTCGTGGTACAAAAAAATCGAGGCAGCCAAGCCCTTGGGATACAAACATCCATGAATTTCTGATCTGAATTTGCAGCTTGTGCCTGTCTATACGTAATTGAGACACTAACTGAGATTGTAACAATACAGAATAAAACTAAGAAAGGAAACATGTTCCCAGAGGCAGGATTTTGCTGCTTCTTGACACAGTTTGTTGAAAAGCTATGTAACAGCCAGAGGCTATTCCTGGTCTGGGGCACCTGGGAAAAATGAGCCATGTATCCTGACTGATAAATTAGGCTCGAAGTTAGGGAAACATCTCTAGTAAGAGTCAGCAGTGGTGCGACCTCTCAACTGAAATAAAATAACCAGCACACAGGCAGAAGTAAGAAAAATTGGAAGCCTGCTGGCTTTGCTGTTTGTAATAAGAAGCTACACTGTTTTAGCTGGAGTACAGAGGAATTTGCAGTAGCAAAGCAGAAGATGCTTGCGGAAGAGGTGCAAACAGCACTCATTTAGCAGCTGGGTATGAAAAAATCAATGAACGGAGACGTGAACCAAGCGGATAAGTCAAGATATACAGAGCAGGTAAGCGGAGGAGTTTTAACAACAGCCAGTCTCAGAGGAAGGGAGAGGATCGGCAGACACTTGAGAATGAGGAGAAACAAATGGGAGGGAGATAATGAAAAGACCAAGCAGATAAATGTGACTGTCAAATGGCAGCAATCACTCTGCATCATAGCAAGGAGACTTTTCTCTCTTTCACTCTAAAAGGCATGGGAAATAAAAAGGAAAATTGGACCCTTAATATCTGTGGGCAGAAGGAGGGAGCTACCCTTAGTGGGCTATAAAAGCTGCAACATCAATCCCTGCCATGCCAGAGTAGGAAGGAGCCGTCTGTCTTTGCCACTAAGCCCCTTCTGTGAGAGATCCTTGAGGATTCAGACAGTGTGCGGATGAGTCAGGATCGGGAACTTCGGTGGGACGGCTATTTAGCATGGATGCTTTTCCAGACACCGTTCAAACTGCCCATAAGGTACAAACCTCAATAGCTGCCTCCAGCACCCTCCTCCCCTCTTCCAGCCAAGGCCCAGAGTGCAGGAGCAGCACCAAAATGGTGCCTCCCGCGGACGCTGCAACGCACGTGCTAGCAGCCAAAGCAAGAAAAGGAGGGCTTGGGTTTTGCTTCAGCTTGGAGAGAAAGCTCCCCGGTCCCTGCAGCGGGCAGCAATGGCCCTGAGAAAGAGCTGCTAGGAACATGCCCTTTCAGTGACTGCAGCAGGCCAGGCCTGCAGCTTATACATCACTGGTTTAAAAATTAAATTCATGAGGTGTCCCATGGGTTCTGAGTAATGAAGGGGCTTTGGCAGGCTGGAACTAAGGTAGGGCACAAGTGGAGATGTGGTCTTTCAAAGGCTGTGTTTAATTACAAAAACAGGCTGCCAAGAAATTATTCCCACGTTGGAATGAGAGCAGAATGGAGAAGTAGCACTGGAAAAACACTGCTCCAAAGTGAGGCCCCATAATATACACATTCTCACCCCTTGTGCACAAAACTATTGCTGGTCCTGATGCTGTTGTAGCATGTCTATGGGGAAGATGGGTTTTACACTTGAAGGACCTGTGCGCAGTCTAAGGGACCTCTGTTATTTTAGGAAGCTGCTAGAATACCCTGTGAACATCCAGGGGTCAATCAGAAGTGGGCCCTAGCCAGACCACTGTGGTCCAAATATGCCTCTACGGCTGGGGAACTTCAACCTCCTCCCCAAACTTTGCTTTCACCCTGGCATCTTTAATAAGCTGCAGCACAACGCCACAGCCCAACAACCTCTCCTTCTCATTCACACAGATGCATATACCTATGGCTTTGATCAAGCTCAGAACCGATGATTGCAGATCCTGCATAAAGCATGACCCTATTTAATTTATTTCTCTCTCTCCTCCCCACCCTCAAGCACTCTAGAAGTACTGCCCTCTCCTGGGGTATGGCAGATCTACTGATACAAACCAGACTGGGATGACGTGCATGGCTCTCCCCCACCGCTCTATCCTTCCTGGCCTCTTTTCTTTTCAGCTCTCATCTACAAGGTACCCTCTCCAGATTGCTCTTCAAAGTAAAATGTTTTCCTCCCTGTCTCTCTCCTGATGCAAAGTGTCTGAAACCCCGTTACAGACCTCGCCTGCAACGCCTGCTTGGCTGTAACTCACAGTGAAAAATGCCCCATCTCCAGCAAGAGTCTCCCTGAGCCTTTTACCTATCTCAATATGCTGCATCTCCACCACCCCCTCCCTGCTTTCATTTTCAATTGCATGTAATCAGTTTTCAGCTCTTTAACCTTATTCTGAGTGCTCTCTTTTTTAACAATTTGCTATTCCACCCTAAAGCACTCAAAGGGAAAGAAACACACACATTTTAATTAAATTTCTCTCCGTTTTTCCCCCTTTCATTTGCATATTTATTTTTATTTTTTCCCCATTTCCATCCCTGGGGAAGATAAATAAATAAATAAATGCAAAAGGGGGAAGGACGTAGAACAGAAGTAGGAAGGTGACTGGGATGCAGATCACAGGCACAGGCTGGAGGTGGAGGGGAGGACAGTGAAGGGGAGAGAGGGGAGGGACAGTCTAGCAACTGAGCTGAAAGTAAGGTCAGGTATGGCAGAAATCCAAGGGTGCTCATGAAAATACTTTTAGGAAAGGAAGGAACAGGTAGAGAAGAAATACCTGTTTTGAAACGTTGAGAGTAATACGGTGATGTGATATGAACCAACTCCTCAGACTCTAATCTCTAACGTGTATTCCTGACCCATTTCTGCTCCTCCATTGGACTTGCAACCTGCACACCCAGTGGTGTGCACTTCGGGATGCTGGGCAGAAGCCATGCTAGGCTCCTGGACTAGAGGATGACAGAGCAATGCCCCTCATTTTGGAAATGACAAAAGAAAAAACACATCAGCCCAAAGTCTAATGTGAGTGACAAAAAATGGATGTTTCAGAGTGGGAAGAACTAACAGAGACAATTAAAGGGGAATACCAGAAGTGATTAAGATAGTACAAATGAAGACTTGATCATTAACAACAACAACAAAAAAAAGAATAGGGCACTCCATGCCCCTGGGATGATCTTTTTTTTAATTTCCTTTTTTCTTTCTTTTTTTTTTTTTTTAAGGTAAATAAACCCACGCAATTTGGCATCTAACTGCACTTGTTCCTATTTCCTTTTTGTTTCCAGGTTTTTGGTCTTAATTTTAATCTGGCAATATGGTACGACCTCCTGTGAATCTAATAAGGGTTGTCTTCTCGTAGCAGTCTCCCTGCTGGTTCTATGGGGTCTCATGTCATACCTGCTCTTTTCAGGTTGCTTCTTCCCCCAGAATATATGGCGGTACTGGGGTGAGGTTGAGGGAATACAAATTCCTCTATGGAGAACTGCAAGTCAAATTTTGGAGCTGCCAACACGGAATCTCTTTGCAATAACCTGGAGATCTGTTACAGCCCCATTCTGCACACAGTTTTGTTATTACTCACACATTACCCGAGGAGAGTGTCATCTTCTTTTCTCTACAAAATACATGCTGGGGCATTCAAGGTTCTCTTCTCCTCTGTAGTAATGACCAAGTCTTTTCTGCAATCTCTATCCATCCTGATTACCTCCTTAACTGACTCTCCCTGGGGCTGCCTACTCTTGGTACGTAAAGAATTTATTATTATTGGTTGTGTTACCTTTGGCTGTTTGTTCTTAAATTTTTTTTCTTAATCTCTATTTTACATCTCAGTGCTGCATTTTATGTTCCATCCTATTAGCATCACTTGGATGGAATATCCAATTTTTAAAGGATTCTTTCTCTGACTTGAACAAACCCACATAACTCGGTATTTAAGTGCATCAGTTTCTCTTACCTTTTTGCTTCCAGGTTTTTATTTTGAATTTCATTTGGGGGTATGGTGCTACCTCCTGTGACTCTAATAAGGGATTTTTTTAAAGCACTGTCCCTGCTGGTTCTTTGGGTTTTAATTTTATAACTTTTTCCCTTCAGGTTGTTTCTGACTAAGTTCCTCTTTTTTTTTTTTTTTTAAAGTCCTTTTTTGATGTTCTGTAACACAGAATTTCTGGTTGGGATAAGAAAATTATAGACATTGCTTTATTAGGGTCATTTTCACTCCTTCTTACCGTCTTTCCACAGCCGGGCTCTGACTGTAGGTTACTGAAAGGCAAGGCCATACAAAAACATCTCTTCCCATCCTTTCAGAGGGAGTTAGAATGAGACATCTTTTACAACTTAGGGGAGGGGTTTCACCATGGCAGGAACAGACAAGGTTTTAGCCAGAAACAGGCCAAAGCAAAACATGGCTCAGGAAGCGCATCTGAGAACTTCAGTTTGGGGCCCGGCCCCCCCTGCTCCACAGCACTTGCTGTTTTATCCCCAACATAATGGAAATAACAGAATAACAGAAGCAATCCTCCTCACACACTGCATCATCTCCCCCGGCCTCGATCAACTATGGAGGTGCCTTTCCTGTACCACCCATCCTTTCCTCCAAAGGTTACTCATTGCCTGGTGAAGTTGCAATGTACCACTGCAACATGGGCACACCCAAGCTTTCCCCTCCCTTCCTCTCAACTGATTCTGCATCCTCCTCTTGGACCACTCAGAAGAAAATAAAAGGTACCAGGCCAGATGCCTCCTAATAGACCATGATGGACAGCCAGGAGCCCTTCTCCTACCGCTGCCAATGCTGTTCACACCTCACCCTCCAAGCCTGCTTCTCTCAGAAAGCAGGTTCCCTTGGCACCTCTTTTCCGAGCCAGAATCCTTATGTCTGCACACATTTGACAGAGGCACAGCTATTTCTTCTCTTGACTGCCTTCCCCTGTCAGTAAGGGCTCCTTCATATGGTAGGATGTGTACACAAAACTCAGGAATAGTTTTTTAAACCTTTTTTGAGAAGTGAACATGCTTTTAAAGGGAAAAAAAAAATCCCTGCAGTGATGTGGTTCCTACTTAGTGGGGACTTCTCCCACATTCTCCTCCCAGACTTGCCATTTTAGTTCCTTTCTTTAGCCAGAGGGTCTCAGTTTCTGAGTTTTCAGTATGGGAACACTGAATCAGATCTTGATTTCCTCCCCCATTTCTTAATTTCACATCAGATGCAACAGGTTTTTACATCACGTCCTCCGAGTCAAACTCCATACATTACCATACGCTGTGCTTCATCTCAGTAATGGGCTGAACCACAGTTCCATTTCCAACACAAAAGCTCTCAGACAAAAGAAGTAAGGTAAGGAGAACACTTCTGGGGCTTGCAAGCATTTCACCGATCACCACAGCCTCACCCTCAGGGCATGTGACGTGCACATCTCGCACATCTTGCCCCATACACCTCTGCAAGGATACTGAGGCAGCCCATATCTTATCCTTACAAGGAGACTTTTGCCCAAGCCCATTATCACAGCCTTGCTATGGCTCTTCTGTGTCCCCATGAATCTGAGAAGAAAACGCAACCCTTGTACAACCACCCACCCCTTCTTTTTAACACAAACTACTTGGGTTTATGCTTTTTGGTCCATCCTCAGGGTCCAGGGCATTCAGAGCTGAAGCAAAGTGTCACCTTCACCTCCTGGAGGTGAGTTCATGTGCGTGACTGAACAAAGGTTAGCTCCCTACAGTCCTGTCCTAACTCATCTCCACTTGCTCAGCTCATCAAAGCTCTGCAAATATTCCATCCACAATAGGATGGAATCCATTTAGGAAATGAGGGTGAAATTAGGCTGAACTAGCCAACCAATTGGACTTAGACTCTCTGTACATATTGGGAGGGGGGAACATTCACTAGCAAAAATGTGCATTTCTTTAAGTCTTTCAAAGTGGATTAACAAACACCCATCAAGATTGAAACAAGTCTAGTAGCATCTGCCTTGGGGCAAGGGGTGGACTAAATGGTCTCTTCCTGTCCCTTCCAGCCCTATCATTTAAGGGGTTGCAGCCCTCTGTTGCATCCCTTCTTGATGCCATATCCCGGTGGATGGCTGGAGCTGACTTGTGGTTTAGAAAATATCAGGCTGTTTTTTTCCAAATTGAGGCTCTTCTGTGGTGAGGCTGTTAAACAGAAAAGAAAAAAAAAAAAAGAAAGAAAAAAACCACCCCAAAACCCTTTGCAGCTGTCACGGCTGCTCACTGCCTCAGTGCCTCCCAACGCCACTTGGCTCCCGTGCGTTGATGCATTTACTGTACTAGTAATTAATGCCATTAGCTTTGTAATTATAAAAAACAACTTTTTGCCTTTATACTTGGGGTGATAACGCTGAAAGTAAAAATTAATTAAAACGAGATGAATTGCCTTCAGTTAAACGAAACGGAAAGAGAGGGAAAGGAGGGGACGTGGAGGGGAGGGGGTCGTGGCGGTAGCGAAGAGAGAAGGAGGCACTCAGGAGCCCTGCTAATGAAGCAAAATGATGCTGTCGGCATTTTTAAAGATTCTCCTCTTGGCTATGGTACCTTCTGTTGGGTTCTGGGTTAATGGGGCCTAAAGCTATACGTCTGGCAGGGAAACTGTGAGTCACCATCGCCCCATCTCTTTCATGAGGTCCACAAACACACCCGCCCATATTTGTTCAAGTCCCTCCTCCTCCTCACCTTCCTACCCCCCACCTGGCTATGAGGGGTAATGGGCTGTGAAATTGGCTTTTCTATTATTATTAATTAGATCTGATGTCAAGCTTTTTGTTTTGGTTTGCATCTGGGTTTTTTTTCCCTAGCTCAAGTAAGGAAAATACCCAGATCCCTGAAAGAGAGGGCAGACTCCTCACAAAGTTGATGCTGGGAGCCAGTCATAGCGACTGCAGCGCACTTTGGGTAGAGGATCAGAGCCCCTTCTCCCTCCTTTGCTACTCAGGTGACTTCTCTGTTCTGTGCTTAACTCTTGGGGTCCCTCAAAAGAGTCCCATCTCCATAGGCAGACTTGAGTGAGAGCTAACTGTTAGCAGAAAGAATGAGAAGTAAGCTTGCACAAAAGATGGAAGAAGCCCCTGGCAGCAAAGGAAGCAGACAGCCTTGCTGAATGCAAGGGAAGAGAAACTGAAAGCCTAGCACAAGGCAGCAGAAACCAAAGCGTTTCAGAAAGTCTTGGACAAGAGGGAACTTCCTTTGGATAGACCCAAATGGTTCAGATCTAGAATTTTGAATTTTACTACTGTTATGCACATCTCAATTCCTTACTCCTAATATGTAGGAATTTAGCAGATGAGGGAACAGGAAATAGCCAATCTGCATTTCTCTGATCTTGAACTGCTGTCTACAAATGGGGTTAAGAGCATCTACCTACCCACTCACCTATCCTGTAGCACCCATTGCTTTTCAACCATTTCAGTTTGGGAACTTCAGAAGTTTCCCATGTACAGACTGCCTAACTGCAGATAGCAACCTACTTTTTCATCCATCACAGCTCCCTAAGAGTAATACACGGATGCCCATGGGGACTGCTGACTGTAGATAGCAAATAATAAATCTCCTTCTCTAAATGAGCTATCTATCTACAAATACTTGTCTATTCTAGAGTTAATATTATAGTATTTAAGTGCCCTGGGTCAGGATGAATATGAGAAAGAACAGCAGTACCTGGAAAGTTCTGGTAAGACCTGAAACAACTAAGACCCAATGTAACTTTAATGTTACAACGGCCCGAATTTAAAACTCCTGATCTGTAAAAGCCTCTGCAGCTTTCCACAGCAGCACTGCCCCTCCATTCTCCCATTTCCCCCCGAGAGCACCTCGTCACTGTGATGGCCTGTTTCAGACTTTTTGCAAACCCACTAAGAACCCAAGTCCTTAGGACCGGCCCTCCCACCCAGCCTCTGTAAGGTCAAAGCAATGTGGTTTCACAGCGAAACAAAGTCAGACAAGCCCTGTGGCGAAACTCAAGAGCAAAGTCCTGACAGTTTGCCCAGAAAAGCCTCTGCTGTCTCTGGTTTGAAATTCAGCCGGATTTCGAACAGCAGGACCCACCGATCTCCTGCGGCAGGAGAAAGACTTTGTTCCCACGTAACCTTTACCCCTTAATTCTGGGGTTGTACTGGCAAGGCTCACTGTGAAGATGGTACAGATTGTGCCATGGCTGATGAGCACATAGCGCTGTGCATGCCTGTTCGTGACAGGAATGCACTCCTGTGCTGGTTTTGGCTGGGATAGTGTTAACTTTCTTCACGGTAGCTAGTATGGGGCTACGTTTTGGATTTGTGCTGGAGACAGTGTTGATAACACAGGGATGTTTTCATTATTGCTGAGCAGTGCTTACACAGAGTCAAGGCCTTTTCTGGTCCTCACCCCCCCCCACCAGCGAGGAGGCTGAGGGTGCACAAGAAGCTGGGAGGGGACATGGGCTGGGACAGCTGACCTCAACTGACCAGAGGGATATTCCACACCATATGACGTCATGCTCAGCATATAAAGCTAGAGGAAGAAGAAGGAAGGGGGGGACATTCAGAGTTACAGCGTTTTGTCTTCCCAAGTTACACGTGATGGAGCCCTGCTTTCCTGGAGATGGCTGAACACCTGCCTGCCCATGGGAAGTGGTGAATGAATTCCTTGTTTTGCTTTGCTTGCGTGCACGGCTTTTGCTTTACCTATTAAACTGTCTTTATCTCAACCCACAAGTTTTCTCACTTTTACTCTTCCAATTCTCTTCCCCATCCCACCGGGGGGGGGACTGAGCAAGGAGCTGTGTGGGGCTTAGGTGCTGGCTGGGGTTAAACCACGACAACTCCCTTAAAAAATGGCAGCTACACCTGCCCCACGCACAGGGGAGAGATGGATGAACACATGCATGTTGTCCCCACTTTTGAGAAGGATTCTAGAGCTGCCATGTGCACAGAGCTGCTGGCACCGACGAAGAGAGATACCACCTCCCCTCCATGAAAGCTTTCCCTCCCTTCTGTTTCATATTCTCTTACTTATCCATAAGTGCACTGCGGCCACTGCCACAGTGCAAAGGGATGGACAGCTGACCTGTGCTCTCTACAAGATTTCAGAGCTAGAGAGTACTACAGCCTTAGCCTAATGCCTGCTGGGTCCGGCTCCTGGGGGCATCAGGGCAGCTCTGAAGGACACACTGTGCTGCCCTGGCAACTCCTTCCCAATTGAGTTCAATCTATTTTTATAACTGCAAAATGGGGATAACGATGCTCACTCTTTTGTAGGATACCGGGAGCTCTGCTGGTGAAAAGCAACATACCAGAGCAAGTCTTTGGCATCCTAGAGAGCTCAATGCAAACGAGAGCTCAGTGCAAACTTGGCTCCCGCTCTGGACTCGCTGCCTCAGTTTCCCTGCCTATGAAAGGAGGATGGTAGCATGCACCCTCTTTGCAAAGGTGAGGCTGGATTATTGACTGAGAAGGTGGAGTCACAACCTTCAGCCAAATTCATCCTGGTGTAACGTTACCAAATCAACTGAGTGAAACCACAAGTGACTTTGGCCCTTCAACAGAACCGAGGCATTGCCTTGACCTTTGCAGGCTATTCAGGCTGTTCACTTTGGGTTATTTCAGAATTTCAGGTGAGACCTTAGCCTGGCTGACAGCTTTGAAAAGACAGTCAAGCAAGCGGAGCAGATCCACGGGGAGGGATGGAAAGCAAGAGCTGAGAACATTGTTCCTGACCTTTTAAATGTGACTTCGCAGCAATGGTTTGGCTGAACACATAGCTGGGGCCTGAGTGCTGCTGTGCCACGAACTTCTGTCAAGTTACTTCTGAGGTGCCGTGGTATAAGCAAGAGCCAACACCAGTGGTCCCCTCTCTCCTCCATCCCCCCAGTACGTACAACCAAATCTACCGATGGCCCCAGCACGGCACACATGAGCTCGGAGGAGATGGGCAAGTGCAGCACAGCAGGGGATTTACAGGCACCACGTGAGAAGACAGGGAATGAGAATGGTGGAGCAAAGAGTGGGTTTTGGAATATAAAGAGTCTGTGCGAAAGGGCAGCTCTTTTCACCAGAGTAAGTCTCTCACGTGACTGTGGCATTCTCCCCTTCAGTTCAAATGGGTTTCATTTTACAGCGCTAAAGGAAATAAATAAACTAAGAGTGATGCTTTTCTGACTGTCATGGTAAATCAGGCATCACTTCATTACAATCAATGGACTTCCACCAGTGGAGAGTTGATGCAAAAGAGATGAGCGTTAGCCCCAGTGTATCTAACCTGCCAGCTACCTCAAATCCCTCCCGGATCTGAAAATCAGCTGTTCTTTTCTGGCTCTTAGAGGAACCCCAGGAAGAAAGAGCCTGCAGTCAGACTATAGCTGCTGAGGCATGACGCAAATTAGACGCCAATCTCACTTCTCCATAGGTGTGTCAGCTCCTGCAGGGCTAAGCATAAGACCCTGAAAAAGCATGGGGAGCAGGGATATTGAGCCAAACCTGGTCCCAGCTCCAATCCTTACGCTTTGCTCCAGGAGCAAAAAGGTCCTATAAAGCCAAATGACCCAGTTACCTGGAGACTCCTCCCACGTGAACTGGAATTACTCCAACCCTTTTGTAGCCTTGGCATAGAGGGAATAAGATGGAAACAGGGACAAGGAAAAGGTCTGCTGTCTCCTAGTGTTCCCATGATGGGTTACAGGTCCCTGCCAGCCAGCCCTGAGCTTGCTTAGGCAAAAACTTATGTCCAAGCCACCCGTGCAAGCAGAGCCTTTAACCGCCTCCTCATTAGTGACACCAAGTGACATATGACTGTAGCCAAGGATGGAGCTCCTTAAATGAAGAAACCAGATTTTTGCTGACTGCAGTCATCTGCTCTATTTCACAGGTGAGCCATGGAAATTTTCCTTAGGAAAGCAAACAGTTGCCAGAGTAGTTCAAGGTCTACCATCATTTCACAACACGGGAAGACATTAGCAGTGAACAGACTTCTAAACAACGCTGCCTGGAGAAATCTCTTCCTTCTGCACCCGGCGGTGAGCTGGGTCCACGCAGGCAAGCAAGTTCCCCTCTTCCTGAGCACTTGCAGAGCACCAGGGAGTAATTTGTCCACCTCACAGACATGAACTCCTACTCAGCAAGCTGGCTACAGGGCAAGACTGATGCAGGACAGCTTAAACACCATTCCTGCCTCAGGGTTTTAATCACCAACACTGAGAAGGTGTCAAGAACAATTTGCAGGGCCCTCCAGTTCTGCCGCAAGTTTCCAGAGCACCCCTGGGTGAGAGTCCTCCGTGGGCTCATAAATGCAGCCACTTCAGGGCTAAATGCGGCAGCTGCTTAGAAATGGGTGGCACTGAGGGAAGGAATGAAGCAGGCTGCTTTATTTAATTAAAATCATTGGGGGACACTAAGGGAGACAGAAAATAGTTCTTTGCGCTGGAATTTTCCAAAGTACACATGCTGAGAGGCATCACGTCTCTACATAGTCGGGACCTCTGCAGCCCGCCATAAAAGCTGCCCTCCCCGCAACACAGTGGAAGCTGATCCCTTGATGGGATCTTGGCTTACTGCTGAATGAGAGGAAAAGCACCACCTGCTGCATAGCCACCAGCACCCCTGGATTCACATTATAGATCTGCTGTCCAAGCATGCCACCGGCCTAATGCTGTTTAGACCAGAGATCACTGCCCCAGGAGGTGCATCTCCTGCGAACCCAGGAGCCGATACACCGCTGCTCTGCTCCCAAGCCAGCAGCAATAAACAGAAGACGATGCTTTAAGGAACAACAAATGCATCTTGGTTTTCATCTTGTACTAAATACCTAAGCCTCCACCTGCCCAAATCCTCTGCTACCCTTGCCAGGAAGCTGCTAGAGAGCAAACGAGAAAAAAGAAGATGAGGCAAAATAAAGCAAACTGCCAGGGAAAAATGTCCAAAAAGTTAGCCCAGAGGACAGGGGAGAATCGAGGTCTCCACAGATGACTGCTTTTAATTAGGAAGAGGGCTGAACGGCAAGGAGCTTATGCTAATGAGTAGTCTCTTTTAATCAGCTTATTTTTTAAAAAAAAGCATTTTTTAACAGTCAAAACAGTTCTGAAAAATGGTAATTATCAGAAACACGTTAACATGGAGCGGGTGGGCCAGCAAGCCGAAATGATGGAGGCTCCCGTCTGACCGAAGGGGACAGCATTCTCACGCAGGGCGCTGCAGGGATGGGGTGGGAGGGCTCTCGGGACTGCCACCCTGGAACAGCTCCTGCCTCTGACAACCCTGAGCTGCGAATCTTCCCTTTCCTCCCTGGTCTAATTAATCCTTTCTCTCCCCCACATGGTTCATCAGTCTCTCCCTCTTCCCTCCCCTCGGTGAGCCCTCTTCGCACACAGAGATGTCCTTGCTCTTTGCTCGTCTCTTTACATCCCCACCTTTCCTCCCACCTGCTCTTCCAAGGACTACCCTGCAGGCAGGCGGTGCAGAGGCCTTCTCCTGCTAGTGCTACAAACCCTGCCAAGTTGTAGTCTCCGCTGAACATGCACGCTAATCCTCTGGAGAGAGTATTTACTGTGTGTTTCCACCCCCCAACATCCTCAAGAGAAACTGAGCCTTTGCAGTCCGTGCCTGAGGTGTACTAGCTGAGTCCACATGTGACTCCTCCCAACTAGCAAGTTCCTTTATTCTTGGCCACCCTTGCTAGAGGTGGGCACACATTTGCATGCAGTGGGGTGTAGAGAAATCCCCCTCTCCTTACAACTTCTTTCTTCCGGCATCCTGTCCTCACCTCTGAAAAGTGACACTCTACCAGAAATGTGCAGGATTCCCATCACCTATATGCCCTCACTACACCCTGCCCACATAAGCCTTTGTAACAGCCCGCCTGCTTCTCCAAATGGTACAGCACCCACCGATATTTCAAGTAGATGTTACCAAGCGAAGTGAACACCAGTTTGCAGTATCCTACTTTGTCTGAGGGAACAGATCCAGGCATGTGATGCCATCTGCTCCTGTAGGGCTGCCATCCTCATATTTCTCCATACCATGTGCAATAAAGAGCGCTATCAGACATCACTCTCAAGCTCACAACCACCTTGGGGCAGAAAACAGGAGGGGAAGGCAGCACATCCAACGTGCCACATATGGTGGGGTGAAAGGAGAGGGAGAGAGAAAATATACACCAAAGGATGGATAGAGCGATAGGCTGCCCGACTGTCTCACGTGCAGTGAAAGATGCTGATTCTCCTGTCTGAAGGCTGGTTTAATGCTAAATGGTTTTCCAAGATTTCTGCAGCAAAGTAGAAAACCAGTTCAGCCATGTCTTCTCCTCTTCAGTCTTGACACCAGAATACAGACTGGAGCCTCTATAGCTGTCCCTGTCCCATACAGGAAGGGCTTTGAGCCACCACTTACAACCATGCAAAGCCTCCTTGGTGCTATCAGGTTCAGCTTATGCCCAAGGAACAGACACAGGTGACAAGTCTCTTTCTGACTGAGCAAATGCCACTTGGTGCCGGGGCAGCTTCAGTGCCACTTAGCATAGCTTCAGTACCAGGGTCTCAGCTCTGCTCACCCTCTCCAGTTTCTCAGATGCAGGCTCCCAAGTGATGGGACCTAAGGGCATCTAATCAACCTCACAGTTGTGCTTCAAGGAGCTCCCATCTCTCTGGGAATCAAGTTTATGGGCTACAAATCTCATAGCAGTGAAGTATCAGGCTGGTCTGATAACTCTGGTTTTACAGGACGAGCCCTATGAGAAAACAATCAAATACATTTTTGACCCACTCCTAAAAGGCACTGCCTTTCCAAACAATCACTGTACCAATGTGCATGGCATTAGCATAATAATTTGGTGTCAAAGCCCGAGGCCGTCGATGTGTATTTGTGCATGGCATATCATCTTCCCATGTAATCCCTTGCTCTACTTTCTCGCCCCTGTGTTTGAGGGCAGGCATTTCTTTGGTGAAAGGAAGCAACTATAAAGCTGATTATTTTAAAGCCACATCTGTAAATTCTGGTGTCCAAGACTAGCTAACAAAACCCAACACCTTGGGGCATGACCTGATTAGATCTCAAAGGCAAGTTCATACAGACTTGCAGTAACAACTTGAGTCAGGAAAGATGCAAAGAAAATGGCATTTTGTACCATCGGACTATGTTCCTCCACTGAGGCCACAACACTGCTGATTCTCCCTTCTGATGTGAGGAACATGTGATTTAAGGACATGAGGAGCTGGAGAAGTGAGGAAGATAACTGCAATGTAAAACCAATACTATGATCTCTGTGACCATTAAAGATCCCATATCACGTTTCATTTTTCTCCTTCACAACATTTTAAAACTTGTATCAATTTTCTGTACTGTATTAGATGCTTTAGTAGTGCTATTTATATAGCTGTAGGTTTGGATCAGGCTGCCGTACAATAAGAAAAAGAAGACCTTTGCGCTGAAAGGCTACAATGTAAAGAGTGGACTAAATGTCAGAGCATATAAGGTTAAACATCCTAAATAGCTGCCTCCCATTGATAGGTGATGAGATTGCTATTAATCCAGTGTAGAGGTAGAAAGTGTTAAAATAAATGTTAAAATAAATTACATGCTAAAATAAATTACACCAACTGAGCACATTAATATGCACTTATAGAGACTGTTGCTAAAACAGGATTCTTTGTTCTCGAGCAAAATGCCTCAGTATTATAGGCAGGCCAAAACAAAAGTCCCCACTGCTGTAGTGAAAGCTGGACTGGGGTTATAAACAGGATTTTTGAAGCAGAGGAAGTTGTGCCTTTCCAACAGAAGCGCGCTGCCGAGACCAGTTGGACTGGTGTCTGAAGGCTGAACTGCTCTCCACTTTGAATGGATGGACAAAAGCATCACGTTGAGATACCGTCTCCTATATCATCTGATGGGAGTGCATGTGCCTGCTGTCTGCCTCAGGCAATGGTGCAGGCTGAGTGTAAAGCAGCACCATCTGTTTTGGGCTGCCAGCTTGTGCCCCAGCACTGGAACAGGGGGTCCGTGTGCGCCAGGGAGGGAAAGGCAACCTCATTGCTTCCTACAGTATGGGGAATCAGCAGCTGTGCTCTAAGCCAGCAGCAAAGAAACGCCCCCCGAAAGCAAATTAAGCTGCAGTACTTCGTTGGCATTAAGCTGCTGGTACTTCATTGGCATTAAGCTGCAGTACTTCGTTGGCAATGGCAGCACAACCCTGTTCCTGCGACTGCCTCAGCTCTGGGCTCCAATCTGCACAGACCATATGCATGCAAGGGTCAGGAAGCACCCAGTGCCTGCAGATCCATCCGGCCTTTGGCTTCTCTGCTGAGGCGCTGGCAAGTGTCCCACCTGGGCTCCGGGTGGAGAGGTGAGCTGGGGGATGACACGACTCCCACCAGGAACTCAACCAAAAGCCACCTATCAAGAGCCAAGGAGAGAGACATCAGGAATGCTAAAGGGTCCAAGGAGCTGCATCGGTGCTGGTGCTTAACGTCTAAGTCCAAGAGAGTCAGGAGTGAATCCAGCCTCCTCCTCCTACAGCTACCAACCCCAGGTCCCCGCAGTCCACAGCGAGAAAGAGCTGCGAAGGCTAAATTTGATGCTTCTTCTTGGCACCACAGAAACTGATGGAGTGAATCAAGAGGGAGTACAGCGATATAACAGCAGCCCTGTAAAGTTTTATTTCTGAACATTTAAAGTGTGTAAACATGTCTATCTCTTTTTTCTTTCTTCTTTTAGAGTGAAGGGAAGTGATCTTGCATAATATAAAACAAAGATGACACCAGTGCAGGCAACCACACATCCCTGTAACCACAGGCAAAGGTCTCGCAGTCTTCTCAGCAGCCTCCCCTTTCTCCGACTCCCAATTAGCCAACCTTACAAGGTCTGCTCTGTTTTCCCTAATCTTTCCCTTCTCATTACTCCGCCCCGCATGCTTGTGTGAGATCTAAGCAGAGAATTAACAAGGTGCCTGCTGCAAAACAAACAGGGATTCTGCCCCTGCTGCTGTACCACTGAACAAATAGTTTCAGTGATAAATAAATAAAGCTATTCACGGAGGATCCTCACTTCAGATTAGTTGGGCTTTCACCATGTCTACAAACCTGCTGTTGTTCCAGATACTTGGAAAAACAGCTATTAGCACTCCTCTCCATTTCTCCATTTTAAGATAAGTAGGAAATGCCATTTATTTGTTAAAATTTTATAACTCAAAGCTCACGTCTCCTTATTCTGCCTTTAAAAGCACCCAGCCCTTGGTGAGAAATGACCAGCTGCAGGCAGCCCGAACAGGCCAATGTTCATTAAATGTCTTATGTCTTATTCAACCCCAAACCTCATGAATTGTTTAATGTACAACGGAGACAAAAGCCTTCATGTGTCAGCTCTTGTTAAGCGGCTCCCTGCCCATCTTGCTGCTGGCTATAAACAGGATTAACAATCCCCGTAGTTAGACGCAGGGAATGCGTGCATACTTCACACGCTGGCAAACACGCGCAGAGGACGGAGCAGCACTCCTCCTACACAGCCCCATGCGTGTGTGCCCAAGCAGGCGCGCCCCCCACATGCCAGCCCTGCCAAGCTGATTTACTCCTCGGGGAAGGCAGATGTGCAAATCCAGGCATGCCAGCACGGAGAGCCTAGGGTGCCCGCACGCAGCAGCTGACAAACACGTCCATCCCAACTGCTGCGCAGCACTCATCCACATGGATTGCTTCTCTCCAGCTTGAATATAGAGGAAGGAAAAAGCACTAGCTCTCCTAGAGGGGAAGATGAGCTCTCTGGTTGACAATTAACTGACTGATCTCCCCAGCCCTCACGCCAGACATCCGTTAGATGGCTTGAACCTGACTTCTGTAAGGAAGTCTACAAGGAGCTGGGCACCACGTTGCAGATGGGAGCCCTCAAGAGGTGGTGCATGCACACAGCGGGGACGCTTCTGGAAATACAGCCAACACCTCCCACTCCACCTCTCCTCCCCTGCCCGAGCACACGTGCCAACCCTGTGAGCTCGCGTGCACACAGGCAGGGAGGCAAGTGCACAGGTGAGCCCGGCATCTGGCTTCCTGCGAGATCCCTTCGGGGCCCACATCCTCAGCTGGGGAGCATCAACCCTCTGCCACCAGCTTCAAGGACGCCATGGCCACCGCAGCCGGCAGCCCCAGAGGCTGCCAACCACCCCGGCCGATGGGAAGAAAGGGGGGGAAGGTTTGGCAGCTTGGGGCTGACTGTACAAACGTCCAGCTTTTGGTGGGGCTCTTGTGGTTTCCTCGCCGTCCCCAGCGGCAGCAGGGCCTGGGAGCGCTTCCAACGCAAATGGTGCTGCCGGCTTCAAAACACGGACCAGCTGGTGAGGTGATGTCATGGCCCCGGCCCAGCGGAGAGCTGGGCAGCACGGAGGGGAGGGAGAGCGGGGGACAGGAGGACATTCTCGGGTGTGAAAAACTCACCAGGGACAGTGCAGGGGCAGCCCCTTGAGGTACGGTGCAGGAGAGGGGACGCGTCTTTAATGCAGCTTTCTGCCAGGGAAGGGGAGATGCCAAGTCGTCCTTCCTCCCTGCCTGTCCCCATAGAGGCAGAAATCACATCTATGGCGAATGGATGCCATCCTCTGGAAAATGCCATCTGGAGAACATTACTGGGCTTCCTGGACAGACGTCACAGGACTCTGCAAAACCTGGAGCTAAACAGCACTTGAAACTCATGTCAAATGGTTCCTTAAGAGGCAATAGCTTGCAGGGCAAGCCTCGATCCAGGTTTTTTTTCCTCATTAAAATCAGGAGGAAGCTGTACTGCTGACCAAACCCACTTATGAGTTACAAAGTGAGTGAGAAAATGAAAGTGTCTGATGAAAGCTAGCATTTTTGTGATAGCAAAGGAAATATCCAACTCTCATGCTCATTTATTATTCAGAATTATTGATGTATTTTCTGGCAGCAAATAATCTTTTCCTGACACATTACACATATTGTGAATATTACAGTCAGCTGTAAAATCCACCATTCCCTCCTACGTACCACCGGACTGTAACATCCGCATCACTAACAAAATCAGCAAACACAGATCGCGTACACGACAGAAATGTTGGAAAATGTGCAAGCATGTGTATGGATCGAGGCCGAGTTTACGCAAGGGGCTGCGGGAAGCAGACCAGACCCACTATCGCTTCCCAGCGCAGGTCACGGCCTGGGTGATGCACTGAGCGGCTGGGGAAGCAACCTCGTCAGACTGAGATGGCACCTACTTGTGGGTGGACCACTTAAGGATTCAGGTAGGCAAATCGGCGTGTGATTTATCCAGCTTGACTCAGCTAATTCAGGGCCAGGAAAAAACAAAACCTGTGACTCAGACAATAGCTGGCAGCACAAAATGCAAATTTCCCCACCCAACAGACCATTTCAAATTCGCCTTTGACGGAAATATTCATAGTAGCAATTTCCTCTTCGTGAGTATTTGTTCTACCCAAGCTGCCGTGCTTGCAGAGAGGCATGACAGAAGGGCTGCAAACAACATCAACTCAAGATTTGCTTTTGAATCAGAACAAAATATTTGCAAATTTCCCCCCACCCCACTTTGGCGGTGCCTCAGCCGCCTTCGGGACCATCAGTCATGGTCTCCGCACTACACGCGGCTGCGCCTTCTGCCACCCTTCCCCACGTCCCCTTCTCCACCTCTCATGCACGTTTCCTCTGCTCCATGAGTCTGATTATCCTCTTGGCCTCCTCCCTGCCCAAACAGCCCCGCTCTATACCAGCCCCGCTCCCATGTCATTTTTGGCTCCCTCTAGTCTTCAACATGCTTCAGCACAGTGCAAATCAAATGGCTATACACCCTCCCAAGTGACAGGAACCACATCCCTGTGAGTGCAATATATTCCCAGGGCTGTATGCATCTCCCTCATGCTATACAGTAATGTTGCAGCTCCATACATTTCCACCACTCCTTACGGCTGTGTCTCACAAAGCCTCGCTCGCACAAGTAATCCCATTAACTCAATGGGCTAGTTGCCTAAGCACAGATTTACAGGATCATGCTCTTAAAGGCTAAGCTCTTCAGTGAAGGGACCTGAAGAGTCCCTTGTAAATTGCCCACAAAGCCTTACACCCACCACTGGCCTGCAAAAACCTGGTGTTATTTTCAGGAGATCAAAGTCCTGTCAGGTCATGTTGACTTCTATTAATGGAAGCTGAGATGCTCAGCTGTGCTTCTAGATGTCAGGCCTGTAAATAATGAACTCTTACTGATGTGTTTCATCTGGTGGGTTTTTCAGGGAGCTGTCAATTGGCACAGATCAGAATTCAAAATAAAGTCCGATTTGCCCAAGACCCTGAGGACACCAAGTTTTCCTGTTTTGTCCAACTACAACCGCATGAGTCAGCACAGGCTGAGCTCTCAGGACAAAGGTCTCTTGGGTATGCTGGGGCTGGGATACACATATCGGAAGGTGCCTGCCTGGCTATGCTTCCTTCTCTTTTAAAAAGTTTTTGCACCGACATATGCCTTTGCAGATGACAGAAGGACATGAGGAAATAGGAACAAAATGTGCATGCTATTCATACTGAAGAAGGCCTGGTATAATAGTGTAATTAATAAACCTTAGCAGACCTCTATTAATAGCTCCTGGAACCTGAGCAAGGAACACAGCGGTGGTTTTGCCAGGCCTCACTCTGCAAGGGTGAAAATTTTTTGCTTACTGTTTTCACATTCGCCGTCAGACATTGCCATGCACCATCCAGCTTAGCGCTGTAAAGGCAGGAAAGGAAAGCAGGGGACCGGAGGAGGGAGGAGATGGGGAAATCCTGGCCTGTGGCTGAAAGTGTTTTGATGGCTTTACAAGCACAAAGGCCAGATGAAGTCATGTTGCAAGATTACTTGTCCATTCATGCATAGGGCTGAGAAGGAATCCTATATAACTAAATTAAATTTAAATTATCATATGCCAAATTGACATTAATATTCAGGGCAAAGGATCATTTTTTCAGGCAGTGCATTGATTTAGTTTTAAATACTAATCAACTCCTCCTGCCTCACCAGACACTGATGGCATATCCCCCCTTAGCTCCTACCTTGCGTAATGCTAGCCTGGTGCCCCAAACATAGGGCTTGGCTTTGCAAGCCGAGAATAAGCATCCCAGGAAGGGCACATCCAGCCTTGAAAGCAGCACAGACCCCACAGCCAGGAGGCTCGTCAAAGCAGATGCATTTCTCCTCTTCCCATTTTTTCCAGGCATCTCTTCCCTAAACCGCTCCTCCTCGCCGAGAGGGTCCCCGGGGCTGTGCAGGGACCCGGACCAGCAGCACAGGGCTGCACAGCACCTGGGGAGGGCGAGCTGGGAGGCTGCCACCAGGCTCCTGGCCCTCTCAGTTCGGCCCCCCTCCCCAGCATTCCCTACAGGTTTCACTGCTGAATGCCTCAGCCCCTGGAGTAGCACAGTAATTTGGCACTGATGCCTTAGTCACTTAATTATTCCTTTCAAAGGCGCCTTTGAATTTCTTTTTCCCCACCTTGCCTTCTTTCCTCTCCCTCTTTTTTCCCTCTACACGTTTTGACTCAATAGTTTTCCTTGAAATTGTCTAAACTTGCTGTTTATTCCTTGCCATCTAGCACACTGTGATATCTTTTATTGTTAATATTTTTTTCTCTGCAGCGTCCCTGTTGCCTGTCTCTGAGTTCATTCTGTTCCCTCTTTCAGCAGCACTATATTTTTCGTCTCAGTATTTTTGCTTAGCTCTATTAACTTTTATTTATTTTTCTTTCACTCCTTCACCATGTTTCTTCTCTTAGTTGCCCTGCACCATCTGTATATCTGTTTCTGCCTCTCTCATGCTCCCACAACTAGATTATGCTCTGGCTGCCTTTCATCACCACAGCCCCTTGACTCCCTTCCCCACACACTCCCCTCCCTAATAAAAGCTATCTAGGACTGGCCGTGCCCCTTCTTGGGTTCCCCACTCTGGTTCCCAGCTGTTGCCTGTGAAAAATACCTGTGTAGGAGTGTTGATACCATGAGCTCTGGCAAACCAAAGTGGTTGAGAGTGCCTGAGTCAAGAAGACTCAAGATGCAATAAGAGATGATGAACTCAGTGTATGATTTTCCAAACCATGAATATTTTTAATTCTGCGTTTTCTGAGAGGGAAAAAAAAAAGGAAAAAATCCCTCCTCCCCTTCACATCTCTTACCTGGTTTTGAACATCTCACTATGCAAACAAATTAATTTCTCCTAATAAAGGTTAGAAAGCGAAAAATAAGTCTGAAAATGGAAGTATAAACTTAGCCTTAACTGAAGAATTAGAATCGATGCCTCCACAGTGAAGGAAGTTTGCCATCTAAAGAGAGATGTGCACCAAGGAGGCACGAATGACCTCCCCATTCCCGTGTTCCTCCATTCCCCAGCGCCTTGGCCATCTCCCCACACCTCTGCAAATCTGCTTCCCACAACAAGGGGAGCAGCGCTAACCGAGCCCCCAACTGCTGTCTTTGTAAAGCACTGTGAAAATAGATGCCAGAAGAGCATCCTGTGACTGGTGCTCCAGAGCTCTGGCCACCAGCTGCAGACTATGTGTGCCAGCATGTGAGGGAGGGAGGGAGGCAGTGGCAGAGGAGGAGAGACGATGTGACTGCAGAGCCCAGTGTGGCCGGGGCTGCTGGGAAATAAAAAGGGTCAAGACCCGGGCTGGAGCAGGCTGCTTTTTACAACAAGCAGCTACAGCGGTGCGGGCAGGTCACTCCCTGCCTCCTCGTGGGAGCAGGTCTTTTCCTGGGCAGCCTGGCCATGGCCATCCCTGCTGCCTCCCTCTCCTGAGGCTGTGCCTGGACTCTCTGGGGAAATAAAGGGAGGGCTTAAGCTGGCCTGAAGCATCTCTATTTCTGGTGCGTGGGCTTCACTGCCTGTCGCCTGTGTCCTCTCCCTGCGGATGGAGCCCGCGGGGAGGAAGCAGGAGCTGCCCCAAAGCACACACGTGACCGGGTCCACACACATCCCAACGCAGAGAGAAGGCTGCCCAGCTGACAGGGCTGGTTACAGACACCCACGTTTGCCTGGCCCACAAACAGAAAATGAGGCAGCAGCGAGAAATGAAGTTCATTTTCTTCTCCTTGCCTTTTCCAGATTCAGACCAAAACTCATCAGGGTCACAACTATATGGATTACAGCCAAGGAGAAAGGTTATTGATGTGCCTCTAAGAAATAAAAACAAAGCCGAAAAAATCCAACCCAGCACACAGGCAGCAAGGCTGGAAGTAAGGAGAAATGCCATCCTCGCATTCCAGGTTAACAGGAATGAACCCAAATCTCCTTCCAAATGTCAGCAACGTTCAAACCAGGACCCAGAATGAAAACCGCATTGCAATTCTGAATCATAATATCCTTAGATCTTGCTGTGGACAGGTATGGTATATTAGGATGGTAAATAAAACTTATGTGCCATTTTGGTTTCTTATCTCCCCTATTTTTTTAGACTATCTTCAACAAACCATAAATGGTTTCTGAATTTCACACCAGGGAACTTGAGAACGTATTTGTATCCGCATATATGCATGTGTGTGCATGTATCTCTGCATGCTTACATACATGCTCATCTACATCTATGCACATATATATATAAAAAAAAGAGGTTCTCTTGTCAGGTGTACATACTACGTACTGGACTTCCCCTTGTCCCAGTATGCCCATTTGAGTTCCACAACACTTCACTAGTTCTGCACCTCACAGTGCGCTCAGACATCCCATATTCTTATTATCCTCAGACTCACAGTGCCTGGCTATCCCCCCTGGAGGCTGTTCAGCACAGAAATTTGTGCTTAGCTGAATTTTCGCCATAGCTTTGCAATTCACCTTTACAAAAATAAGCCCTCCTATGTGGAACTCTTGCAATCAGCAAAGAGACCAGAACAAACAAATGGGAAAAAAGTCCTGTCAGCAATTCTCAAGCCGTGTAAACTGCACGCTCGGAGCTGGTGGAAAAAACGACCACTATCCCAACAGCAGGCCCTGTGCTGATGCTCCTCTCTTGCTCAGCCACCGCTCCCCTGTTTATCCGATCTAATGCAATAAAATGCGTAATTAATTTCTAAACGCTTCCGTTGAACGGTGCAATTTGTCAAGTCGAGTTGTTAATAGAATTAAGCTTTTTATCAGCGATTAGCAAAAGAAGGTAAAAAAAAAAATTAATTACGGAATTGTATGCCTCCCTGCTTCAAAGCCAGGTTTGGGATTAAATGTTTGATAAAGGTTCCCTGGCACATTATAAAACATTTAGCAAAAGCTGCTTTCCCCATGGTGTTTTCTGCAAAACAGTCTCTGTGCAAAAGGGGGGGGGCGGAGG
>NW_008824032.1:5831874-5836555 GCF_000699105.1 Pygoscelis adeliae | reverse complement strand
TATACTTGATCACATGGCGGGGGGGGCTGGCTTTAAATTGTGCAGAACTTATTGTATGGGAACACCCCCCCATATTGTATTCTGCTGGCACTACATCCTGCCTGCCTCGACCTCTCAAGCATCTCTCTGTTGTTTGTATAGGTAATCTATAGTGACAGGGAATTACAGGCAATATTGGCTATTTGTGCGTGTGTGTCAAGAGGTGCATCAAGGCCTGACCTCAGTGGAAGAGCTGTACCGCACCATGCAATAAGGAAGCACATACAACACGGGCTGGTTATGTGGTGGAAGTCCCCTTACAGCCCTTCTGATTCCAGCAAATCCGTACCTTGTGGGGGGTTGACTATGCAGACCTACACATTACACCAAGAGATAGAGCCAGCACCGTCCTCTGCCAACACAGCTGGTGCCAGGCCATCACTGCAGGGGAGGGACATGCCTGCATCCGTGTACCTTGCACCGCAGTGAGGAGAGGAGAGGCGAGCAGAGCAGAAATGGGACCGAAGAAGCCTCATCTCCACAGCGCAGAAAGGAGGACTCAGCATCATCCTTTCCAACGAGCCTGCCTGCACAGAGAGGGGCTGGGGGAGGAGTGCTAACCCAAGCGTACCGCAAGGAACACCACCTCCTCTAGGCCTCATGCCACCTATTGCTGATGACAGAAATACCGCAATCTCCTTTTATCTTGCAAATGATACTTTGACTGTTTACACCCAGCTTCTACAGCAGCTCGTGAAAGCTGCGCCTGAGGACGTTGCTTTGGAACACGGTCCAGCCCAGGCATTTTCCTGCCAAGGCCCAGCTTTCTGGCACTCTTCCAGAACATACGGATTCAGTTTCTCCATGGACCCACCTCGGGTTTTCCAGCAGCAAAGCAAGGGACCCATCCAGGAGACAGCTTTGTCATCCTTGCAGGGACAGGCTGGGAAATGTCATCGTGGAACATCTGGAGGCTTTGCCAAGCAAGAGGGGCACAGAGCCCTCAGATGATGTGCTAGGGGCTTTTACAGGGGGAAGCTCACATACACAGGAGGATGAAATGCAGCAGTGGTGGGGGGCAAGGGCGCAGGCAGAGCTGGCAAGGGAGGTGCTGGGCAAGGAGACCTGGGGGGCTGCAGGGCAGGAGGAAGGAGCTACATCAACAGAGCTTTAAGGCACGGTACAGAATTAAACACTGACAACAGTTATGTTTCCATGCACACCAGCTTAATTAGCTGCATGAAGCTTTCTGACACCTCCATTTCACGCTGTCTTTATAGTAAGTTTCTCAACATGCAGAATTTCTGGCAGCTCAGCACATGCGCTGTGCAATAGCCATGCAACTTGCAGGAAGGAAACAAGGAGATGAAATCTTTAACCTGATTCCTGATCCTACTGGCAAGATAAAGTTACAAAGATAATTGCACATTTAAGTACTTCAGATTCCCAGAATGAGATAGGAAGGGAATGTGAGGTGCTTTTGAGCAGCCTCCCCACCCCACCCCGAGTTGTCAGCTCAGCCCCCCTTTTCCACTCCTAATAGATCTGGCCTCAGCAAGGATGGATGTGGAGTGCCCAGCGCAGACTTGTCACTCCAACGCTTACAGGTGTTAGCAGCCATGATCTGAGGAGGAGCAATTACTGACAGACCCAGAAAGGACTGTAGTGCTGATGGACTACTGCCGCGACATAGGAGACTACTCAAACGCAGGTCTCAGTTCCTACCATACCATACCAACAGACACCATACATGCCTATTTAAATGCAACTCACAGTTCAGTATCTATTATTTCCTTTAAGAGACCCATCAGCTATCTGGGTTTTTGGTTGGGATTTTTTTGTTTGTTTGTTATTCGACCTAAATTATCATATGCTCAGTCAGTTCCTGTTCACCCCTTGAACCAGACTTGTCAATTCATGTCCCGTCTTGCCACTTAGCCAACCTAGACATATTTAGTTCCTTTAATCTTCTTCCCTAATAAGTCAATCCTTCAGCCCTTTAATCATCCTAGCTGCTCTTCTCCAGATTCTCTCCGATTTTTCTGCACCTTCCTGGTGTTGAGGTGCCTAGAAGACAAAGCAGAGTTGTGAGCTGCGCTGAGCAAGCCGTTTCCTATGGACATGAGGGCAAGAGGCCACTGTCCAAGCTCCTTAGGGTTTGCTTCTTCTCCCCCCACTGCTGTGCCTATTGCATTATCCCATAGCTCCTTGAGGAAAGCTCTCCTTGACATAGCTGCAGCTATTGCACACTGGTTGTTAAAGCCTAATTTTCCTTTCACCTGCTCCAATGCTGTCAGTGGATTGCAGCTGATTCGCCCTGTTTTCCATGAGAAAAACAGCCAGCAAACCCTTTCTGGTCCTGCATCTTTCCATTTGGAAGAGCTCCACTGAGGGCTGCAAAAGGGTTGTGCAAGGAAAAAGGCAGACCCATCATTCTCCCCTCTAACTACTTGCGCTCTCCCCAGTTGGGCTTTTCTTTCATACGGCACGAGCGTCATGTTGAAATTTCACCAGTTTGGGGTCTTGATATGGAAATACATGAATGTTGTGACAAGGAGGAAACAGAAAAAGAATTGGGAGCCTCAAGCTGGACACCAGTCTTTGGAGTCAGCTTGTGAAAATCCATCCCTTCCTCTGCACTCCTGTTCCATGGAAGTGGAGTGGTACTGACTTCCTTTCCCATTCAAATACTTGAAGAAATCAAGTATTGAGAAATGTATTCAGCTTTTGCTTAATAGCTACACATACAAGAATAATTTGATTCACAGATTTCTGCCGCATGTAGCCAGCATTTTGATTCAAAGCTGCTAAGTGGTTTTATTTCATTTCTGCTTCCGTCAAAAGAACCCCACAACCAAGTTCAAGTATCCTCAACAATCCTGAGTTCCCTTGCTTAAACTGACATTGTTCTCACGGAGATACCACAACGATACCACAGACAATACCTTACTTTGCTTTCCTTTAAGCCTCTATCTAAATTCTTTCACAGCAGTAAACACGTTACAAGCGCCTCTACACGAAAGCTTATTATTCTCATTAGTAAAAGAAAAAGTGTTTGCAGAGGCAATGGACAATTTGGGAAGCGAATGCAGAAGTGTGGTCCCTCAGGGCAGTTTCATTGTCAGGCCCCCGGAGCCCCCTCTGCCGAGCAGACGGATATGCCAGCCTGTACACATAACAAGGACAGAACTATATTTTGTTGTTGATTTACACTGGAAAACATACTAGTGTATGTCACATTGACTTAAACTAAATTATCAAAGAGAGAATAAATAAATAAATACACAGTACTCTGACAGCTCTGTGTGGGAGGTCTCTGCCCATTGTCATTTCATCTTGGTAGTATGCTCACATAGGTGCACAGCCTAGCAAAATGTGACTCACATATTCACATAGGTTGGGCACTCCTCAGCCCAGAGCTGTCTCCAGAGAGGGAAAAGGGCAGGACAGGATGTGAAAACCTGTGTGGGGTTCAATTCCCTGTTCTGCTAATGATCTCCTCTGGGGGACAGGGCAACTCTCAATTGTCCCGCTACAGCATGCCTGAAAGCCCAGTGAAGAGATTCCCCAAGGAAGTCTCTCCATGGAAGGAACGGGCTGCTGCATCCCTATGTCACGGCGATGTGCCACGTGAAGACACTAGCATTGCCTCGTAAGCGTGGCATGGTGCTCAAGCTAGTGAGCGCCGTGCCTCAGCTCATAAGTGCCCGTGTGACACCGCTACGGTGCTTCCTGATGGGATGTGAGGGCAGCCAGGTTCCAGCTCAGTGCGGAGACCAGCTGCCTTCTTCCCCAGGGATGCCAGGATGGGGGATACAACAAAAATCCATGATTTGCTCAAATGTCAGTGCCAGGGACCAGATGAAAAACAAAATAAAGCAAAAAAAAATATATCCTCTTCTTCAGCAGATAATCTTTTAGCATTTCTGTCATTTTACTTTGGGCAAGCAATTTTTATGCCTTGGCTATTGAGCACTCAATCATTTTGCAAGGCAGTTCTAGTAGCCAGTTTCAGCATCACAGAAAAAGATGTGGGTGTTCAATTCATGTCACTTCAAATATTTAGGACACGATTTTAGCTTGAATCACGTAAGGTTTTCTCACACAAAAACCCTTTCCCTAGCAGCTGGGGAGGGCCAAGGGTGGCTGAAAGAAGTGCTAATCAAATGTTTCAAGAGAAGCTGGCTGATAGGCACCGTGGTACAATTTATAGCTGTCTGGATGCAGGTACTGTAGTTTTGTAATCATACCAGCTATCAGTCAAGCTCTATTCTATTGGTCTTTGATGCCCTGTACTCCAAACTCCAAGCCCAGCTTCATCAATGGAAAAAATGTTCTGGTAATTGCGGATGAATCTCCCACTGGACACTTTCATCTATCATAACACATTTGGGCAGGAGTGATAGTCTTGGGGTAAAATAGGTCTGGGGCTGGGAGAGCAAGGCAGCAGTGGGGAGTACTGGCCCAGCTGGGAGAACAGCAAGGGTGCAAAGCACTGGTCTCATCCTCAGGGTTGCCCAACAACAGGAAAGTGAGCTGCTATCAAGGCAAAAGGCCTCCCGTTTTTCACCAGCAGAACTTCACAACCCTTTCCCCCAACACCCCTACAACACCCTAAGCTCAAAGATGTGTAACACCTCTGCAACTTTTTATTCAACCTCTCCACCCATCTGTAGAGAGTTTCATGGATACTCAGTGTCCC
>NW_008824032.1:5829858-5831783 GCF_000699105.1 Pygoscelis adeliae | reverse complement strand
GAAAAGTGCCCTCTAAAGCAGCTGTGGGCCATTGCCTTGGACAGACAGTTTTTTCCCCTGGCAGCCAAGACACAGCCATCAAAACTGTGCCACTTACAACAAGCATCCTACTCCCATTTCAAGCTGCCCTGGAGGAGACGTCCCCTCACCCGTATGGGAACAGACTGGAGTGAAAATGAGAAGTTTAGCAACACTCAGCGACAGGGCACACACTGCTGTCTGCTGAAAGAAGGTCTCCTAAAAGGAGAAAAATGTACCTGTGCCTCAGTATCCCCTGAGCTTGATGCTTGGAGGACATAAATCCCTCCCTCCCAGATAAGGCAGGAGTGCCTGATGTGCCAGGGTGAGCAAGGAAAGTTGGAAGCTGGACCTCACCTTAGCAGATGAAAGCCCAAGGGCATGGTTTGGCAGTGATCTCCTAATAGGCCTAGGAAAGATTTATGTTGCCTTGGTCTGAGGGCTGCTGAATAATTTTCCAAAAGTTTTTCTAGAGCTCATTTCAAAGATGTATCACAATCTTTGCTTCTGTGTATCTTAAGAGCAGATAAGCCCACCATATTTTAGGGTTCATTTTCATTTGAGTTTCCGATTGGGAAGTGGGAAGATGTTTAATGGAGACAATTCTGAACTGATTAAGGGATGGTATGGCTGCCGAGTTCATTATGAAATTGTATTTTATTTCATATCCTAACAAACTTGCATCTGCCTCTTCCATGATGCAGTAACTCTTTGAATCTACATGTGTGCCAGGATGTGCGGGGCTCGCAGAATTACCATCTGCTTCCCTGTCATAAGCAGCCCAATGGCGTGCACACTGCTGAAACAACAGGCTGCTTTGGTAATAGGCTTTATTTTATTTCTGCCACTGCTTTGCATGGTTCAATTATACCTGTTCTGCTCTCAACAAAAGATTCTCTGCTGAGGAGGCCACACTTGCCCTGCTGCAGCTGGGCACGTGCCCTTGCTGTTCCTGATGGTAGGAAAGCTGTTTGCCCCTCCCACGGATGTTGCAGAGCCAAACACGACACAGACTTCATGGTGCAGGACTTCCCCCCCAGCTCTGGCCCTGCCCTGAGCTCCCCACACCCCACTTTGCCAGGGTCCTGTTCTGTTCCCCCTGTCACCATGAAAGACCTTTTTGATTATTCCACCTTTGCTCTGTGTACAGCTCCCGGCTATGGAAAAACCTGTGATTCTCCAGATCCTGAGCTTCCTCCTTCAGCCTCCTCCCCTCTCCCTAACAGTCCCGTACGTACAATCAGCTGTCAATCTAGGCAGGAGGCTAGCTCTTCTTCAGCCCACCCGGACCTGAAGGTGCATACGTTCAGCTCCAGGAGAGATGTTATTACCCACCGAGAACATTGCTGGGGAAAGGAGGGTAAGCCCATGCCAGCGGGAGTGGGAGGGGAGACCAGAGAGAGCCCAACGCGGGGCTTCCACTGCTCTCCCCGGGAGAGCTCGCATTTCGCTTCTGCTTCTCCTTGGGGTCGCAATTACTCACAACGTTAAAACAACCTCAACCCCCATCCCCAACAGGCGCCATCCCCCTCCCCTCTGCTCCACACAAGAGGAAAATTGTGGAGAAACGCTACTTAATTATCACACCACGTAACCAATTAAAAGCTGAATGCTTGTGTGTGGTATGCTAATGGAGCATTAGAGAGCCAGCCTGCTTTGGTAAAGAGACATGAGCCTCCTCTTTCCCCCTTCACCTTACTGCGGGAGCTTCAGGCTGACAGGCATCTGGGATGAGGTGGGAATTTATTATGCTGCCTTCGAGTTCGCAACTTCACAGAGGGCATCAAGGTCGAGCAACTTGATCAGTACTAAGGGAGAAATCACCTGGGCAGACGCCAGGAGCCAGCTGTATAGTGTGGGTGGGTTGCTATGGAAATTGACTTCACCGGGAGGGCACACCACAAGCA
>NW_008824032.1:5808052-5825295 GCF_000699105.1 Pygoscelis adeliae | reverse complement strand
AGACTAGATATAAGGAAGAAATTTTTTATGCTGAGGGTGGTGAAACACTGGCACAGGTTGCCCAGAGAGGTGGTGGATGCCCCATCCCTGGAAGCATTCCAGGTCAGGTTGGACGGGGCTCTGAGCAACCTGATCTAGTTGAAGATGTCCCGGCCCACGGCAGACGGGTTGGACTAGATAACCTTTAGCAGCCCCTTCCAACCCAAACTATTCTATGATTCTATGATTCTACTTCTTGGTGCCCTGTGCTCTGAAGATGAGCACAGCATTCCTCGTGGTTGGCCTGTGCTTGCCCATTAGCTCCTCTCCAGGAAAGGATCTTCTCCTCCCTGCCTCCATTTAGTCCCAGCAGCTCCCTTTGGCTAGCTCTCTCCAGCCACCTGCACTCCCACTGTGCACAGCACGGAGTGATGTTCTCATTCCCTTGCTGTTATTCTGCCATTTCTGTCATTTCAGAGTTGATTCGTGACCATTCAGGTTTGGCACAGCACGCTCACAGTGTGCCTCAGCTGATGTTTGACCCTCTCTCCTACACCACCCAATTTGGTCCCAAACCATCAGCCTTACTTTATGGATCACCCCAAAGCCCCAGACTGTCAGAACAACTTCAATTACAGCAGCGATGGGCCCCGTGCCACTAGCAGCATCCACAGCCTTCCAGCGGCTGACAAGGACTAATTAGGAAATGAAACATTAGTTAAGTCGCTCTCAATTAGGGCCAGGATAACGTTTTCCTGGCAGCACTGGGGCGCTTTAACTGCTGGTCCCATGATGACTGTGAGCACATCAGACTTGCTGAAGGAGCTTTAATGTTTAACATATGTTGGAGGATTACAGAAACCCTCTCAGCTGTGACATTTCTGTGTGCTCCCTGCTTTTTCTTTCCCCTGTAGCAAACAGTGAACAGTGAATGCCAGTACAGGAAAGCAAGAAAGAGGCTCAGAGCAATTAGCAGCAAGACATGTATACATGCACACACATACGTATGTGCACAAATGATATACACACCCTGAATATATACATTGTACATTTTAATTAAACAATCACCACACTCCATCCTCATTCTTCCCCACTTCTAAAATCACAGCCAGAGATGACAGACCATCATCCCATGTCAAAAGGCATCAGAGAAGCCCAAGAGCTTCTTAGCTATGAAAAACACAAACACACACAAAAACAAACAAAAAAAGAGAACCCATAGAGGTCAGGAGAGAGGCAAGCTTGGACTTTCTTCAAATAAAAGCCAGATGCAGCTAAGTCTTGTATGGGAACCTCAGAGGGACAGAAAGCAATAAACAAAAACGTAATCTACCAAAAAAAAATGAAAACCTAAAATTAAAAAGGTTCATGTGCCCTTGGAGGAAAGCATAGAAGGAGAAGGAGGAGGGTGTGAGAAGGTATTAAAGAAAATATTATATTAAGGAAGCATAAAGTATATCGGTATGTTTTGTGCATAGTTGTTTTACGTGGTGCAGCAATCTTCGGGGACCAGCTGCAGCACACACAGCTTTCCTGGGATTAAGAAACAGGACTGGACTCTCAGGTGCTCTCTCCTGGGGAGAGATGAAGGGCAGAGAGGCTGGGAAGCCAACTGCAACTGTAGATGAGTGTGTGCCACAGTCTTCGGATTCAAGAAAGAATGGATCTGCATCTGCTTGAAAATTGGCTTTTTTGATGGAAATTTCCGTTTCTGAATAACTGAAGAATCTGTTTTTGTCTCAAAAGGAAAACACTTTTCACATGGAGAAATGTCTTCTAGCTAAAAAATGGAGAACCTTTTGACTATTTGAAATTTGCTAATGGAAAACTTTTGCAAGATCATCACTTTGCCATTTGGGGAAAAATATCCACTTTTCCAACTGGCTTGAATGTAGCCTTTTCTGTGAGCCCATCTCTTCAAAGCCCACTGGGAAACCTACCATTGAATGTGCTGAGTCAGAGCTTTGCTGCCCAGCAAAAATACAAAGTCCTGTCCGGAAACAGAGTATCAGAGGTCTTGTGGCCCATGTAACCGGGATCCTCACATGACTGCACCAAACCCCCACTATCAGTTAAGCCTTTTGCATCACCATTTGATGAAATACACCCTTGGCAGGACAGCTCTTTCTAGAGCTCACCATGTGTTCCTAATGCTTCACAATTTCAGATCACACAGGCACATGTGAAAAGCCTGAGGAGAATTTAAATGGACCTGTGTCTATTATGGTTGCACCGAAACATTAATCCTGAAACAGAATGAGATATTACCAAGGTATCACAAGAAACTGCTCTGTGCCAATCCACACACTGATGCAAAACCCATCCCTGTGTTAGCATGCATGGACCCTCTAGTAGAAGACCAGAGTCTGGCTGAGATACGCCAGTGGTAAACTCAGAAGCTACAGTAACTATTTTCACGTCAGTTTTATGCCAGTGATACTGAGACCATAACCTGGCTTCTTGGCTTGCTTAAGGTCTTAGTTCTCCACCAGCTTTTACCTTGTGTTGTCACTTACAGCTTTGCTGCACAAGAATTCCCAAAGAAGCACAATGGCATGGTTTCTCTTAGTGTGCCCACACATGAACGATGACACACATCGCTAAGCCGTACCGAATCTCATTTGGCAGGCATGCTGTGGGAGGCCCTGGAAAAAGGTGACTTACACCTTCCTGATGAGGCTACTACGTGATTTTGCCTAATTTGGTTACAGCTGCTTTCAGGCTGTTTAAACAAAGCCCACTTAGAAAACCTAGCAGAATAAAAGGAAAGCACCGGCATGTTCTCTTTTTTGATCCTATAAAATCAAAACTGTGTTTTTACTGATTCTCCTTTTTTGAGGTGGTAACATCTGAACATAAACACGCTTCCCGCTGTGCCCCTGTTCTGGCTGAAACTGATGACTCTAGGGGGTGATTCTTCTTGATGGAAACACCTTACAGGAAAGTGTAAAGACACATACATGCAACTTGCCAATCTATATTCACAGAGGCTTTGAAGGCCCATGGCTCATTATTTCATGAAACAACAGCTAAATGCTTCTAGTTTTGAGCATGCCCCCTTGACCATTACATTAACGAAAATGGGGTACCTCTAGGAATCTCCTCTCACACAAACAGTACCATCCAGTTAGAAATCCAACGAAAAGTGTTTTTGCAACTTTGTAAGGATGTTAGCATGCATTAGAAAGTATTACTGAGGAGGAGATAAGAAGGGACTGACAGCAGAATGAAAAAAGCAAAGGATACATCCAGTACAGCAATCTTCACTCTTGTAGAGTCTTCCTTGGTATCACGAGAAAGCCAAGTCATTACATCAGTCAAATTTGGGGTTGTCATTTCAATACAGTCATCTGTGGAATTGTCAGCAACTGCTGCAAGACTATTCACAGCACAGAAAATTAAATAGGTGCTTAAGTGTTTGTAGGATTGAGGCTTGTGTGTCATTTGCTATGTGGAACTCGCCTTCTTTACAATGACGACAATCTCAACTATTAGCCTACTTGAAAAATTACGGGAAAGCAATTCAGAAGTGTGACCCAACCTTTGCCCAGAGGCTGACGTTGCCTTAGGCAAGCATCTATCTAGTTGTCTATCTATCTAAACTCATTTGTGTTGGCAAAGGAAAAAAAGCCAGAGAGACATGAAAATGATGGTATTTGATACCCACGCTCAGGAAGATTCAGCAGCTCTACTAGGCAGTTTTCCTTGGAAACAAATTTCAGACCCCCAAAACCTTGAGATAGTCTTTTCATGTGCAAATATTTAACTGAGTTTGTTCCATAATAAAATTTCTAGGGGACAACCTTGCCACCTGTGCCAGCCAAGGAATACATTACCTGCTGGGGTTAACAGGGTTCCCTGCTGCAGAAATAAATACATTAGGAGATGAGACACAAAAGGTTTCACAGCTCCTGGTTTTCCTTTAATAATATTCCATTAAAAATGACTGAAAGGCAGCTCTCCTCCTATAAATCAGGTACCTCAGTGATGCCTTTTAGTCCTGAGATGGGCCCTCCTTGGTTTTAATAGCTTCCCTTCCTTCCCTTTCTGCCTGTCTGTCTCCAGATATGGCTGATTTACCTGGATTAGCAGAGACATTGGCTCCACATTCTTCAAAAAGTGCTGATCGGGCTGAGCTGGCAGAAGATTAAAAGTCACACAAATTGCTTCTACCACTGAAAGAGTCTAATTGATTTTGGAAAAAAAATCTAAATTACGGTTTGCTCTCTGCTGGTTGGAGCCTATCTAGAGGAGGGGCATTGTTTTCAATGGGCAGGAAGAGAAGCATCTCACTGGCCCCCAGCAGTTCTCTGCCACTGCAGTGGGAGAGGCATCTCTCTCCTTTCCTTCTCATACTTTCTTTATATCCCGCTGTGTAAGGCATTTTTGCTGAACTGAGGACAGAACTGGGAATGACAGCACCTGTAAGTCCAGTCCTGATAAAAACTCTCTCGCAGTTTCTCTACCTGGAAATTGGGGGGTTTACTGCTCATTCAATTTATGGTGAGTATTAAGAGGGCATCACAAACTAATAATGCAGCAATCTGCCCTCCCTGGTCCTGAAGCAGGGGGACAAAGAGGCTGAAGATGCCCTAAGAAGGCAGGCTAGTGGAGCTAGCTCTGACAGTAATGGCTCTTGCTTCTAGGATCAGAAAGTCGATGTTGAACTCCTGATGTGAGCAACCAAGCACGAGGTGTGCTGGCACCTGAGGATTAATTAATATTTGTAAAGCACTTAGGAAACAAAGTACCAACCAAGTGCTAGCTAGGATTATTTCTTGGTAATGGGATGACTAAACATTCCTCTATCACTTGGGGCAGATTTCAACTACAAGCATTTATTCAAATACTTAAATTGTTTTTTAGGCCAAGCTTGCCTGATGGGAATTGGAAATGTGTGCTCCATAGCAGCCACAAGCCCTGCCAGATGGGACAGCGGGGAATGAGGGGAACATGCACTCACAGCAACATGTGTGTCACCATGTAGAGAAATCACAGCTGCAGTGAAAAACAAAGGGATGTATGTATTTGTGTATCCTGGCACAGTATATTGGACAGCTGACATCTAGGTGGGGTGGAGATGCCTAGATTTCAAGTATGCAGTTGATGCTTTCCTTTCCTTACCCTGCTAAAGGAGTGAATTCCATGCAAGCTTCATATGAGAAAAAACCCAAACCAAACATACGTGTTTACTTCTCCTGAAAAATAAGACCAACATTTCCGAGTCTATTCCCAAATCACGAATTACAAGACGGGAGCTGGATTTGACTCGGTACCTGACAGAAGACAGGAGATGGTGGGGTTCATCTTACAATATGCATACCAAGAAACTGTCCTAGACAGAGACTAACGCAGACAGGAAAGGCAAGGCAGCGCTGCAGGCACAGGAATAGGTTTGAGCATTGTTGGTACAAGTGGTTATCAACATTGATTTGGGGGAGGAAGGGTATTGGCACATAGGAAATGGGAAGCTAGTACAAATAGGGTGGACAGGGGAAGACATCACATTTTTAATCCGTGTTTTTACAACGTCTTGCAAAAGGGATCCTGGCTCACGAGCAGGTTCCTGAGCACTGTGGGTATGGCCGTACGACCGCAGGGTGGCATAAGGCAGGGGAATGCATGCGTGCCTGTGTGGAGATGCAACTGCCTCTTTCAAGAGCCAGCCACATCTAATAAAATAGTGCAGGAACACTGTGACACGGCAGCCTATCATACCGCCAGGGCTCTTTCACTGAGCAGGTATCAATAGCACACTTCATCTCAGCACATTCAAGTGACTCACAACGGGAATTGATTAAGCCTCAGAAGTCTCCTAAGCCACAAAGCTGCACCAATGCATCTACCCTATGTTCAGATAGGAAAACTGAAGCAGAAGAGAGGATGTGAAACACCCAGGAATGAGCTAGTGGCAGAATCAGAACTGGACGCCAGCTGCCTTACTGCCAAACTCTTCCAATACCATAATTCAAAAGACAGATATGATGACACTAACAACTCACCTCTTCCCCACTCTGTCTCTGCAAAATGCTTCTACTAGGAAAAGTTACCAAAATACCCCGTACTGGCCACACATGCAACAATGTGTTGCAAAGGAAGATTGCCTCCTACTGTCAAGCCACTTGGTGATTATTTTTTTTTGTTAACCTGGAACAGGAAGATTCAAGACCCCTTGCATCCACCTCCTCCAACATTTCATATCTTCATAGCTTCCCTATTTTATCTGTGAATCTTACCAGTATCCAAATAGGAGTCTGTTTTGAATGTTACTGAGCTCTTACTAAGTTTCTGATTTCAGAGGTATCTGGTGGCAGCGAGTTACATATGTTAATTACGCATTTTGTAAAAGAGTATTTCCTCTTCACAGGTTTAAAGTGTTTCTTTTCCATGTAATTGCTTCCTCTATTGTTCTTCTAATAAAATGAAAAGTAAATAGGAATGGCTGAGTGAACTTCTTTTCTGTGGTGACTATTTCTATACCTTTGCCACTATGCTTCTTATTTGTCTCTTCTCAAGAAAACAGTGTTGCTCTTTTTAACCACTCTTTACGAAGAAGCTATTAAAAGACTCCAGTCATTTTTGTTCCCTTTCTCCGGTCATTCTTCTATTTCTGTTATTTCCTTTTGTGAGATGGGGTGAGCAAACTGAATAGAGTGTACGAGAGCACGTACCATCAATTTATATAATGGTAGTGTATTATTTTATCTATTATTCTCTACCCCTTTCTTAATGCACTCTCTCATCTTGCATGCTTTTATTTCACCATCACTACAGACTGAACAAATGTTTTCACTGAGTTGCTCACAGCCGTGCCTTTTTTTTTTTCTTTTCTTTTGAGTGGTTACAATTATTTTAGAACCCAGAAACGAGCATGACTAATTCTAATGTGTTGTTTCCTGAGTGCATCACCTTGCCTTTGCCATACTGCATTTCCTTTACCCTCATGACGCTTGTAAACTGCCTCAGCGAGCTCACTGCCAGACCTCCTCGGTGTCTTTTCTAGGCTTGGGTAACCTAAACATTGCTGTATTATCTACACGTTTTTCCTTCTAAGTATTCTTCCCTTTTTTGGGTTATTAATCCATACTAAACACCAGACATAATACTGCTCAGTGACACATCCACTGAGCTGAGGCATCTTTTCATGCTGAGAACCAGCTATATATTCCCTGTTTATTCAGTATATTTTGTTCTTCTTATTACTTTATTTATGATACAGCTTTATCTCACATCCAATGACAAGTTTCTTCTTTAATAATCTCCTAAAAGAGACTGAGTAAAAAAACAATCCCAACAAGCATTTAGAAAAGTTTGCTTACATGAAATCTACTCCTCTCCTGTTATCTCATCTGTTTCAGACTCGAGTAATTTTAGCAGGATGAAAAAAAGACACCCAGCTTATGTGGAAGTCAGATTGGCTTGAGCATGTCGAATTGCAGAAATTGCAGCAAGGTGGAACCAGAAGAGAACTCAAGAACATCATTTGGTCTAGCCCACTACACCGAGACAAGATCAAATACACCTTCAAGTCCATTCCTGGAGAATATCTGCCTACACAGCTTGAAGAAGCTCTGATGAAAGAGGCTCCACAACCTCCCACCTACGCTAACCCCTTCCAGTACTTTGCTAGTCCTAGAGTTAGAAAGTAGTCTTAGCATTTAACCTATCAATTCTCGTCTTGGGGATTTGCAGCACAACAGATCAATACCACCTTTAAAAGAACAATTTATAGGAGCAAAGACTCGTACGCTTCTCTTTGTCTTCCCCATTTAGAGCAAGGAAACTTTTATGACTCTAGTTCTTTTAACCTTCCTGTGCAGGTCCTGTTTGCTCGGCCTCTTGGAAAGCCTGCTGCTCCCCTCTGGGCTCTGTTGACATCTTCTTTAAAGCGTGTTGCCCCAAACTGTAGGCTGCATGTCAGCAGAGCCTGCACTGGGGCTGGGTACAGCTGAGTAATGACCTCCTGCACCTGACATATAACACGCCTATCCACATGGCTCAGACTGACACAGAGGGACTTTTTTGTTCATCTTCCACTTGATGCTTTCGGAACTGTTGGTGGTTTTTTAACTACTTCTAATTCATATTTCATCCAGCTTGCCCAGTGCAAAAAAGAAAACCGCTGGTCTTTTATTCCCAGAATATGACCTTGCATCTTTAAAATTTTCCGAAACTCTTACCTCGATTTGAATGATTGTCTACCAATATTTGCCAGCAACTGATCAGCCCCTTCAAAACCCCTTGCTCATCCTGGTGATACACAGCAATCAAGGGGTCTGGCTTTCTACTCCTCAGTGTAAATCTGCTCAAACTGACTAAAAATTATCAGACTTTTTTTTCCTACTCACTCAAGAAAGCACAGAGGGTCTGAGAGTCATTTGCTCAGACAGAGCTAACCACACACAGTAGGGGAAGATTAAAATTAGTCCATTCGTGACCCATTTTTTCTAATACCTTTGCTCTTGACACTGCTTGAAAAGTGTCAAAGAAGCTGGGACAGGTGAGGCACCCTCCCAGACATCCACTGTAGCAATGATAAATGAAGCGGAGCTGCTTAGCTTTCCCACCATGCCCTTAACCTTCTGTCATCTATATCCATATTTATGATTAATCTATGGAGCGAGGTAGACACAAGTTCACAGACAAGAGACAGAGATACATGGATATATTTAGAAAGTGGAGAAGGGGGAAAAAAAAGGCAGGATTATCAATCTAGTGTTTAGTTTATCAAATTAAGAGCGATAGTCTGATGTGCATTACATGGGTCAAAGCTGCTTACTGTGGGACACGAGATTCTTTGACCTGCCCCACTTACAAGATGACCCTCTTACATAAAAAGATGCACTCCCCAAGCATGAGTCTTAATTTACTGTACACAAACCCACGCGTCAAACAAAAGGTATGGAGAGCATCCTAAGGACTCCTCTTGCCACTTGCTCGGTGTGTGTGCCCACATGCTATTATGAAGAGCAAGGTTCCAGGTCACAGCAGGGATGTTTATTTCTGAGCTTCTGTGTGTGTGTACAAAGGATATCTGGCACCATCAGCCTTCTCAGCTTAGTGCCCTAACATTTTCCAAAGACAAAGAGAGAGTGAGAGAGAGCAAAAAGGAGATGCGTTAGAAATAGAGCAAAACACAAATGATACCTTCAGACAGCAGCAGCACACACAAAGAGCACAGGAGCTTTCAGAGCAAAGGGGTTTGTGTGTGTGTGTGACTTCTCTTAATAGTTTCATCCCGGATGGAATGAAAGCTCACAGCAAGCAGTCCTATCATCATCACACTCCTGCGAAAATGAAAAAGCATTCCCAGCCCGTTTCTTTGTTATACTCTCAAGTTATTCCAAAAGTGAGTTTCCACATGACTCTTATAGCTCTTATGCACCCACTGACTGTGTTCTCCAAATGCAGGAAAAAAATCTAAAAATGTCATCATTTTCCTACCCAAAGGGAATTCCCTCCTTGCTTCAGCTAGGCTTGATTAATCCCTTGGGGACAAGGGGGGTTTACAGTAAAGGAGGAGTTCCTCAGTGGCCATATAATCAAAATTGAGGCTTACAGAAATCATCCTAGACTCATTTGGCCCCTGCACCTCAAGTCTTTAACCTTGATCTTAACAAACACTTGTGCCTGGTCCCGGCGGGAGATGCTAATTGGCTGAATTTCAACTCCAGCCCTTCCCAAAGGGGATCCCAGCAGGGTCTCTGGAAGGGGACTGATCTGTGTACGAAGGACATTTAATTCACACCCTTGTGCTAGGGCTCTGCAGGCCAGTGGCAGGGAGAAGAGCTGTCGAAAAAAAACCTGGTTCACAGCCCTCAATGGAAGGGGAGATGCCTCCTGACACTGCAAAACAGAGAGCAGGTCTCAGCATCCCAAACTTTCACAGCTCCAGGGAGGAAAGCGGCAGGAAGAGTTTGTACAGGCTGAGGAAATATGGAGATGAAAGTACATTGCTCATCTGGAGTTCGTCCTTTCTGCCACTGGAGGCTTTTTCAACGGCAAAAATACATCCCCATCATATGTTTTATGGAGACCAAGATAATCCATTACAAGGATAAGAATGACACAACACAGTATAAGACGCTGGGCAAGGAAACTAGTAAATAATCTTTTAAATTATATATTTAGCTCACTCTAGCCATGTCCCTTTCTGGGACTATTCTACTGAGTAAGTTCACTGGCCAGAACATTTACAGAAACAGTCAATGTTAAGTGAGCAGTAGAGAATATTTGCTGAAAGCGCCTTCTAAACCTGGAAACTAGAATAGATGCCCTGGAAAACCAACTCTGAGTTTGTAAATGTACATTAAGATGTCCCTGTGCTGCTCTGCTAATCTCCTAGATGAAAATTGCTCTGAAACAGGCAATGTACAGCAGGTTTTCCTCAAAGCGAATGTGCCTTTACATGCCCAGAAATTTGCAGGCCTGCTTAGGAATAAAAACGAAAGATGTAGTCAGGGAGCCATTTAGCAGCAGTTCGCTTGGAAACAGCACAACCTATTGATCCTAGGTCACAAGAAAAAACAAACAGCCCAAACATTACTCAGGCTCCTGAGAACAGCTCAGGGAGCTGGGAAGCATCTTCTCCGATATCCCAAAATGCTGCACACAGGGCAAGAGCAGCCAGCAAAAGACGACAATAAAACTCCAAGCCAAATGACAGTGATCGTAGTTCCTGCCTAAGCCCTGTGTAGCTCGCTGTTAGAAATGACATTGAGTCCAAAGGCCCCACGGGAGAAAAAAAAACACATCAATTCTAGAACAATTAATACAAAGTAGTTGTTCAGGTGTCAGCCCTAGAGCTTGAGATGGAAGGATACTGCACTGAGTCAGGGCTCTCCAGCCTGCACCAGGACATGCACAAGGTGGCTTTGCAGAGCCCACCTTGGCCAGAAGTGGTGGAAGGCAGGTAGATCATATTAGTTAATAGCTGCCACCTTTTCCTTCAGGATTTTTGAGACTAAGCAGCCCCATGTCTGCTATGTTCATTAACACTACAAGGAGAGGTGACCCCAGAACACCTACACACAACCACATCTGTGGGGAGGACATACCTGTTTGCAGGGCAGGCTGCAGAAGCTGTACTAATCCCCAGTTCTTTTTGGGAAATGAAAGTCCTTGACTCAAGCATGAATGATACTGGCAAAGATCCCATTACTGTAAAGCTCTCTGCTAGCCAGCCACCTCTCCCCCTCCCCCTTTTTATATCTCTGAGGTCACTAAACTGCAATTTAGTCACCATTCTTTATAGAGCATGAGCAGCTATGAAACATCTGGAAACTGTTGTAGTCACACTTTGAGATACACGTCCCAAGGGAATTTAACTGCATACGAATGGGATGAAGTACTTTTTTACCTCGAGGTCACTGCAGCTTGAATGCATCCTCAGTAGCTAGCCACTGGGTACTAACACCTCTTATACAACCACCTATGAAATGAGTTAGAAGGTCTCAGTACAATTCCCAGTGAGATGAAAACCTCAACCCAAAGATCACCTCAAAAAGTCCATTAGACATCCTTCTTTCTGGCAGTATCAGTGAGGAAAAGTGGGCCATAAAAATTTCACTCCTTGTTTAATTCCAAATGTGGTCCCTCTAGAGATAACTGGCCTGCTGGTAGGAAAGAAATTTGCCCTGCTGCTACTTGTGCTTTGTAAGTAGGTAACAGCAGTCCCCAAACACATTAAGAAATATTCCCAACCTGATACAACAGTATATTTATGTAAAAAAAGGAGCAGAAGATTTTCTTTCAAACCCCCGCAGAAGCCAGCACCAGCACCAGTCAATTACAGGAGACAGAATTTTCTTACCTGACCCACACTATAGAAAGTTAATTTAAACTTTATCTTTAATAATCTCACTTCTTTTTATTTACTTCAGTCAGAGGGTGGAGGGTTAAACACGAGGTGTTTTTGAATAATTAAATGATGGAGGAAGCACTATCTTACTGACAAAGCTCCTAATCTTCCTTATTTATTAATAGGAGCTGCGTTAAGACTGCCTGTCCTTAATCCCGGCTCTCACCGTGCAAATTCAGAGCATTAGAAATAGAAGAGGCTAATTGAGGCCCTAATGACAGGAAGAGAGACCATGTCACTGTCAAAAGCTAAAAAGGGCCAGATCCGATCAGCGGCTGGATGTGGAGCCACCAAGGGAAGCCTCGCTGGCTTGGGAAAGGAGGCCGCTGATTTGGGTCTTTGGGATCCAAGCCTTGCCCCGCGGGATCCGGACAAGCCCCCTTCAGTTGGTCTGGTCCCCAAGATACTGCATTTGGCACCACATCGCCCTCAAGGGCGGACGTTTTGTTTGGTTCTGAGGAGCTCCAGGCCACCTTTTGAAGCATTCGCTGCCTGTACCTGGAGCCACCAACGTTTGGCACTGAGCGACCACCCCTGCGACAGGCAGGGACAGACTTCCCAAACATGCCACTGTGCAGGGTCTGAGCTGCCGGCAGCCTGCTCATCTGCCAGGTTTGTGCACAGGTCCTGACTGCCCTGCGAATCCAGCTGCAGGTATGGGTGAGTTCGAGGCTTTGCTATTAAAGAGCCTAAGCTCTTCCCTCTTCCCTGACATCTTCCCCAAAGACCCAGCCACCTAATCAAATTCTTTGACTCAGCTTATGAGCTCTGACAAGATCGCAGCCCAAGGAGGCTTGACTACAGACTCAGCAATCCTTACTACATCCAACCCAATTTAGCCATGCTCTCGGTGCATCATGCGCACAGTAAAACCTAATCTAAAGGTAATTATTAATTCGTTACTGCCACAAGGATATGGCAATCAGCAATAGGATGCTGATTGTTTGGGGGATCAAGTAATTGATCATTCATAATGGATTTCTTTGTTTTTTAAACAATAACCATCCTTCCCAGTTGTAACCTCTTTATGGACATACTGTAGAGCTAAGGACGAAAGTGCTCATGAATTCTTTTTGCCCAAAGACAATACTTTTTTCACATTATGTAAAATTAACTTTTAGAACTTACTGTTGCATATGAAAAAAAAAGATTTAAAAATAGGAAAAAAATTGAGCAAAGCATTTATAGCAACAACAGAGTCATCATCTATGTTTGATAAAAGACTATAAATCCTCATGCTGGCAGGCATAAGATGGTCATTAACCTCATTCAGTCAGAAAGAAAATGTCTCCTGTGAACAAGGAATTCAGTCATGGTGTGGTACAGGCTTTCTTGCACCTTTCTGAATTATTTGGCAATTCCTGGAGACCAGATATTACATGTGCCTAGCCCAGACTAGCAACTCAGGTGCTCCTGTGTGCAGCAAATCACAGAGAAGTTGGACCAAGGATTGTGTAGTGCCAATGGTTCTGCCACTACCTCTGCTGAAGCTCTGGCGCATAGCCCTGCCCATACACCCTCTGAAACAGTGCATGCACAGAACCTGATATGCTTCCTGGGAGTACAAAAAGGGGATAGGAGAAATAAATCTATATTAAACTGGCCTTCTGCATTCCCTCCTGATTCACAGGAATGTAAGCTGCAGAGTTTACTCTGAGGATTAGCACAGTTTAGCCTGTGCAGAAGATAAACTCAAAAAACAAAGCTATTGAAGATGGAGAGCAGGGAAGGTCAGGTACTGGTCCTTTCTCTTCACCTCCACCATACTAGAAAAGAAGCACAAGCCCGTGACTGTTGTTTGTAACAAATTTTCCTCTTTACTCCTGTCTCGCAGGTTAGCATTTCACCTGGATCTGCATTTTCCTTCAAAAGTATCTCATGGCAGCCTTTCTCCAGCATACTGAGCCAGATCTGCCTAGGAGAAATGCCACTTCACGAAACAGAAATGATACACATGAAAATTTTTACCCCAGCTGTAATGCCCTTTTCAGCTACCCATCACCTAATGTCAGCTCACGTGGGAAGCCAGTGCAATGCAGCAGTGGGCCCTCTCTGACTATGAACAAAAAAGTAGTCCCCAAACTATTCCCTCCATTTCTCATCTCCTTTAGGACAGCACTGAGATAGTATTTGCTCTGTTTTAACCAGCTCCTCCCCAGGGCTAACTGGTTAAACCCAGCATTGCTCTCTGGCAGCCGATCTGTGTTCCTAGGATTAGTGAGCATCACAAGCATCACTGGCTGCATTTGGAAAAGTGCTGAAAAAAATGTAAATCTCATTGTGGACTATCTCAACCTTCAACTCTGGTGATCTTGAGCTATAAATTCTTAGGAGATTGGGTTTCCTTCTGGGCTGGAAATACCCTGAGAGCAGTCCCTTGTGGCATATTCTGGCGCGTTTGCTTTCAATACTGCTTTTTTTTTTTTACAGATGATCTATCAACACAGTTACGATGGGGAGGATGGGCAGGGCCGACTAAATATGTGATATTCCCCTGTTTAGGCCAATACAACAGAGAGAAGTAGGTATCTGCAGAGCCAAAGCCATGAGCAGTGAGAGCCTAAGACAGAGAGCCAGGACTCCCCGTGGAAGGCTGCAGCAGGCCTGGATCCATGTGGATCAGGCACAATTCAGGACCGATGAGACCTTGTTGCCACTAGGCTCTCTAAAACTGCTGACAGATGAGATAGATAGCAGCTTGAGCTAGTACCTCCTTAGGCGTTGCTGCCCCTCCAGAGACAAGCAGACAGCACAGAGATGGCAATGAAAGTCGGGTGGAGGGTGGGGGGGGGGGGATCGCCTACGTTACCTCCCTACTGACCTCCAAATTTTGCTCACTGGCAGGGTAGGATAAGACAGCAGTTTGGATCTTTTTTTTTCCCCAGGAAGGGATCCCTGAGGGCTGTTACTGATACAGTCTCTCTCACTCCCCTCTCAGCCCTGCACCACCTCATCCCCCAGCCAAATACAGCAGAGAGAAGCCAGCAGGCTGCTGCACTCACAGCCTCCTCTCTCCAGCAAGAGCTGGGGCCTGACAGCCCAGCAAAATGACCCACTTCTTGCCGACTCAGACAAAAAAGCTCCACTTAGGCCTCAGGAAAGTGTCTCTAATAAGGCCATCCGTTAGCTGTGTCGCCCGGACCCCTCTCAGCTATTCTTCATCCCTGCCCTCCCTCCCTGCAGCCAGCCATTAACGCAGTCAGCACGGAGGAGAATGAAGCCGTCGGGCTCAGTAAATATTACCGAGCTCCACACCGGGAGCACAAGACCATTATTTAGACTCCCAGGTCCTGGGTATGTTTTGATCACACCAATTTAGCAAAGAGAGGTAAAAGAAAACAACTGTCTAGTGGCTAGCTGCCACACCTACGTGTGTCCTGGCCTGGGAAATCCCAAATCCCTCTGGATTGGCCAGTTGCACACCTGAGAGACTGGGAGCGCTGCTGGCAAACCCCAGCATGAGTGGCCTAGCGGGGGACAGCCTTGGACTGGTTAGCACCAAAGGGCACTTGAAATACAGCAGGCCAAAACTCACCCCCGCTCAGCCACTGAAGTCAGTTGTTCCAAAGCTTTTGCATCTCGTGGCTGTGGGGAGGAAACGTCATTTCTTCCCCTGAAACGCGGCTCTCCAGGTTCCCTCACGTATGCCTGTACGGGTCTACTCATGTCTCTCTGTATCAGAAATCATACAATGCTGCTCTGCAGCTTGAGCTGTTCCAATAACCCCTACTCTGTAACAACGTGCACTTCTCAAAACCACCCACTCCCTGCTTTTAAATCTTTCCTGCATTTGTCCCAGCTGACTTCCCTGCCATCTTCTCTTGCCCTTGCCCCACACCAAGCTCTTCTTTTGCCCTCCATGCAATGACACGTCTTGGCTCTGGAGTCGGCTCCTCCTCAGCTCCCGCTATGTACAACAGCCCTGCTGCTAGCCCAGCCCTATCTGCTGCTTCCCACCCCAGCTCAGACCTCATCCTCCCCCCGGCTCTGCACTGTTCATGTTCCCCTCTCCCTGTTGCTCTGCTCTTGGCTCTTTGACTGGAGGCTCTAATATACTAATTTACCCACTGCTGTGAATTGTTTTGCTCTGTAAGCACTTGAGGTACAATCTGTGGAAAAAAAAATTCCCAAGAAAATAAAGTTGTGCTACACGGTATTTTGAGAGAAAGAGAGGCGAGCAGGTCTCATGAGAACCGGGTATGAATTTACCTTGCACATCCCCACAGGCTCAGGCACAGAAAAGTGCAGGCTGATAAATCCCTTTTATTACCTGCACTGGTATCTGAAGGCAGGAGAGGATTTTTAAAGTCTGGCCAGTCCCCAAAGTGTCAAATCCAAGGGCAACATTTGAAATTCAGTGGTGACAGAGTAAGACAGAGACAGAGAACAGTGACCATGTGTCATCAGCCCAGAGTATGTGCCAAAGCCAGAGAGACAACACATCAAAATAGCTCATGGAGCTCCCAATATGATTAAAGAGTCACTAACATCTCATGGAGTACTCTGGGAAAAAAAAAAAAAAAGAGGAAAAAAACCTGCTTGGCACAAACGGATGGCACGAATGCTGAGGCAGCAGCATGAAGCTTAGTTCCTCCCACGCCAAGCAGAGCTCTGCATCCTCAAAATGCAGCTCTACTCAGAAAAGTGACTATGCAAGAATGCTGGGTTTTCTGCACACTCCATCTCTCCCCTGGGCTGCTCAAGAAGAGCACTGTTCACTTTCTTGACTAAAATAAGCATTCACTGCTTTTTTCTCCTGACACTCCTGAAGGAGCCAGCACAGCTCTAGAAGTAGGAGCTGTTTTGCCAGCAGTACCAGTGTTAGGAAAGCTCCACCTAACTACAGGTTAGGTAGGCTGCAGCACCATTGTAAAGAGCCCAGCCTGCCTCTCAGATTTAATTACTTCCCAGCCTGGATTTAGTTGGGAGAAAGAGCTGAGAGACAGGTTGGACGGAAGCAAAAACCCCAGAGAGGACTCCCAGGGATGAGGTAAAACCATGCTAAGGTGCATTACTATGAACACACCCCATCACCCAGGCTGCTGTCACTGTCCCTTAACCAGAGATCTTTCAACCTGACCTCAGCACCCTCCCCTTTACTCATTCTTGTCACTCATATGGACACTGTCACAAGGCGCTGAGAAGAATGTGCGTAATTTCAAAGCAGCTTCCCCCCAAGTTCCAGGGAAAGGGAGCAAGGCAGTGACTGAATAGCAGACCTGAGCTTGACTCCTGCATTGTGCTAATGGGCTGTGCTGTCTCGTACCACGGAGAAAGGATTGGGGGACAGCCCCTCTCCTCCTCGCTAGGGCAAGCAGCACCTTCTTTTCTATTGCCCTACCACCTGGCCTACTGCCTCCTCCTTGAGGATTACCCTGTCTCCTTGGCTGATAACACAGATCTT
>NW_008824032.1:5797360-5807981 GCF_000699105.1 Pygoscelis adeliae | reverse complement strand
AAGAGCATTTAATTTAACCCTCTTATAAGGGAAAAGAAAATCCTTGGTCCATCTAGAAGCACCTGCTCTTTCCTCAGATGCACCGGCAACAACAACTTAAGGTCAAACTGTAAACCATGTAAAACATCTTTATCTTCTCAAACTGGTCTTTCTCCCTTTTTCTTTTCTTCTTTCATTTTTAGAAGCCAGGGTATCCGAGGACATTGAACTCCAGCATTGCAAGTTTCCTGCCTTAGTGGGGAGATGCTTCTTCTAGTTAGGTGAAACACCCAGCCTCCCTGCACTGCATGGAGGGCATCATACAGCAGGCTTGTTACCTGCAGGGAGCATGCGAGTGCACCAGTCTATCTGAGGCTCATGGCCTGCAGGTCTCCTTTCCTGGGAAGGTGAATTTGATTGTCATAGCAGCAGTGGAGGATTTGTGTTAAACATGTATGGTGTGAGCATGAAGGACTAAGGAAATAGTTACTCCAACGTATCTCAACTTTGGTTTGTAAAACGACTCCCAGTCTGACTCAGCTTAGGCACCCGTTACCACATCATCAGCTAGATACTTTCCACGTTAACTTACTGGGACCTGAATTCCCGCAGTGGAAAGTCTTTGCAGTATCTCTGCAGTCTCACCCACTCTAGAAACACATACCTGCACCGAAACCAGTGCCGACCATGCAGTGACCTGCCTTTGCAGTAAGCAGCTAGGGAGAGACATTAGGAATTTGCTCACAACGAAGCAAAACTGAAGACTATTTCTCAGCTAATTTAAACTGCAATAGCCAAAACACGTGAGATCGGAGCAATCTGATCCAAACAGGCTCACAAGTGCATACCCACATCATGTTGGCATACTGATGTCTGCCTATGCCCTGCTATCCTCCTACAGATAGGGAAAAAAACCACTCCTGGCGTCACACCTGGACAAGACTTAGCAGGATTTTGGCTGAAGCGACCCAGTTTCTTTTGCTGTTGTTAGTTGGGATATGAGGTAGTGGGATGGGAAACCGTCAACAGACTCCATTGATAACCTGTAGAAAGCCTCTCTGCTGCTCTCATCCGACATGGTTTAATTTTTAATTCAGCAAAGCAGTGACAAGGACGTAGGCTGCTGAGGCCAGTCAGCAGCGCAAATTGGCCAGGACAGGCTGAATTGATCTACAAGGAGGAAATGAAGACACAGCAGAAACTTTGGGCTATAGGTAGCAATGGGGCAGGCTGTGGAGGGGGAGCAGAGGGGGGAAGAGACAGAAGCGTGATGAGGGAAACTGATAAAGAGAAACAGAGCAAGGACAATACTGCAGGAGGGAAATTATTGGCATGTGGACAGCCATGGGAGCTTAGTGCCCAGTATCTTCTACCCAAAGAAAACCAGCTGGCCCAGGCTGTATGGTACAAGGACTGTATGGATTTCATTGCTGGTATCTGACATCCACCATCCCTGTGCCAGAAGCTGTAGCACGGTAACACAGGCAGCTGCCCCAAAATGGCCTGTCGCTGCACTTCGGTTGGTCCACAGAGGGTAGCAGGGGATGCTCAACTCCAAGCTCTGGCTTTTTTAGCTAGAGGTACAAATGGCACCACCCATCCAATTCACTGGCATATTTCTATCTCTCCCAAGCCAAACCCAAAGAGTGAAAGCACAGCTATGTTACTCACTTCCAACTACAAATAAAAGCAAGATGGTCAGCAAGATTAGTGTAGGGGTTTGCTATCACTACTAGCGTTAGTGTTTATTATCTTATCACTAGGCTTTAGACTTAAATCGAGAGGGAAATGAGGAAAGTGGCTCCAGCCTAACTGAATCCAACCTGCTCACATACCCAGGCTGAGGGCCACACTGAGAGCATGTTTACCCCAGTGACAAGAGCAGATTTTTCAGAATGACAGTTTATATCTTGTAAAAAAACCTCGTTAACAAGCACAAAAAGTGCCCAAACATCTAACACAACCACTTGGGCCAGCTGCTGAGAACACTTAATGAGTACGCTGTCTGACAGTTTAATTATTCAACAAGTAGCACACTACTTAATTGGCATTTTTCAGTGGTAGCTGTAAATATAGCCCTTTCTGCCAATTCATGTCGGACAGACAAGAAACTTTAATGCTGTTCTATAGCGTGTTGAAAAATTCCAAAATTTGCCAAATCATTTCTAACAAATCACTCTGGAGAACACTGAAAGTTTCCAAAACTGCAGAAGAAAAATTATTATTTTAATATAGATATTTTGCCAACACTTTGATCCTCATTTTGACCAGTTTTGTCTAGCATCAAGGATTAGCAGAACTTTGTTATTGCCATGTTCAATGCTTGCAGAAAAAAAATGCAAAACCAGGCATAAGCTGACTGTATTCAGTCATCTGTCTGTCACTGGGCTGAAACTCTGCTCGGATTCATTAGGCGGCTTTCAAAAATTTTGAATGGATCTGATCCCCAGTTTGAAGCAAAACGGTATCAATAATGCTTCTATGTTATGACTTGATGAAAATGTTTGTACAATCTGAGAATCAGAATATAATCATGTAATAAGCAGAATGTAATCCTTGAAAATAAATGCTGTTGAGCAAAGTGAAAGCCACACCATTTAGAAACAACAGTAATACAGTGGTAAGACTGAAATAATTCAAAAATTGCTCTGGAAATGCCCTTTTTCTCTGTATTTTGTGACAAGAAATAATACTACTCTGAAGGCAAGGCAGCAGAATCTATGGTGTTCTCCATGCTCAGTACTGAATGGAAGCAGCAGTTATTGTACTCTACACTATAAGAAATAATTTATTTTACCACGTGTGCTGCTCTTAACAGAGAGGGGAAGCCTCTGTTTGGAAAGTGAAGCATAAACTCTTATTGAGTGTTAGCAATATCAAAGCTCACAGTCATTCACCACAATAAATAAATAAAACCTCTCATCTGTACAAATAGACCACAAGACCATACTTATGAAGCACCTTGCTATGTTTGGTCTCTGCTTTTTCTTGCTTCCCTTGCAGAATTCGAGGATTTATATAAGCAGCGCATACACACTGCGATGGGAGGCAGAACCACAATTTATTTGACGTGGCTACAAAGGTATTAAACTAGCTGGAGTAATTTCCAACAGCAGCACTAAAGGCACGATGGCACAGACTTCAATGAAAATTAGCCATTCTGGACACTTCACAGTCTTTTTCACAGCCCATGCCAACATATTCCGTGCTGACGTCTCACTGCTGTCTATATCTCCAAAGTTAAAATTAGGTCAGGTGGGGCTACGCAGGTTTCAGTCACACACGTGATTCCTCTATAGACAAAGCCTCCTCAACCACTTAGATGCTTTTGACAATTCCACCCACCATATATAATAGACCCAATGCAGTCTGCTTTTGATGTGCAAAACTGGTATGGGTGAAAACTTTGCATGGGTGGAAACAAATGGGTAGAATCATCAGCGAAACATGAGCAACGTCAGCAGAATTTTCCCTCTCCGTAATGGAAACAAGAACACAGTTTAGTCACAAGATAATACAAACTTCACTTGTAGTCTAGAAAAAACTGCAAGCCTTAGATTAGTCATAGGAGGCCTTCCTTACTGCTCCCTCATAGCAGGAAATAAATGGAAAGTCATAAAGACGTTGAGGGTAACAAAATAGAGCACAAAGGCTCTAACTTCACGTTCAGTTACCCCAGTTGAAAGCTGCTGTTACTTCACTAACTCTGGTGAGGCTACATCAGGGTAAAATGGGTTTAGTGGCAGCTGAGCCACATGGAAAGGGAGCCCATCCTCCAGGTCATGCCCAGTTCTGCCAGCCTTCACAAAAACCATTGTTATGCCGCACGGGGCTATAGTCTGTAAGGCAACGGCCCACTCCACACCCAGTCTGACATCCATAGGAATTGAGGCCGTTCTGAGCAACAGGGCCCTGCATTATGTTTTGCTCCTGGAAGAGCTGTTTAAATATTTTCATTAGAGCAAAAGTAGTTTTGGATGATAAAGATAATTAAGTGCTGAAAATGTAGTGATCCATTTGACACCAAGAATAAGAGATATGAAGTATTTCTAATAAAAACAGAACCCCCGGTGGGATTTGAACTCACTGTGTGTCGTTACAATTTGAGGCAAGTGCTGCATCCACGACGAGGCTAACACAGTCTCTTTGCCGGGTCTGCAATTTACCACTCTTATACTGCCTGCATTGGGTCTCCCCTGTTGTTCCCCAAATGCAAAAATTATATACTACTGAACGCTGCATGCAAACATAAATTAATCTGTTTAAATGAACACAAGAGTTATAAAGTTCAGGAAAACCTGTTTCCTAGTTCGTGCCAACATCTATAGCCTGTTCCTGAATTCACTATCCCTGCTCTCAATTTCCTGTGTGTTTTGCTTCATCAGTGGGTTAAAAAAAAAAAAGGAGCTAGACAAACATGATGATGATGGTGGTGAAGAAAGCGGCTCCTGCTCTTATACTACTGAACGCTGCATGCAAACATAAATTAATCTGTTTAAATGAACACAAGAGTTATAAAGTTCAGGAAAACCTGTTTCCTAGTTCGTGCCAACATCTATAGCCTGTTCCTGAATTCACTATCCCTGCTCTCAATTTCCTGTGTGTTTTGCTTCATCAGTGGGTTAAAAAAAAAAAAGGCAGCTAGACAATCATGATGATGATGGTGGTGAAGAAAGCGGCTCCTGCTCTTTAGATGTCTGCTCCCCCATACATAATGTCAGAATGATTAGAGCATCTGATGTGATGAGAGTGATTAGATCTGTGCAAACACACACAGAGGAGGAAAGAGGTTGGCTTTGACAAAGCACCCAATTACCCAGGTTCTCCCACCACGTCTGGTCCTATCACAACGGGAACAAAGCTCCCTCTCTTCTCCTGGGAAGGAATTGCTGCCGTGCCTTTCCACACCACCACTGTAAATCATGCCATACAGTTCTGTGCCACACAGCTATAATTTGATAAATACCAGAATGAGACAAGGCAATAAATCTGTTGGCTTTTAATTATAAGTGTGCTTTTTCATGGGGAGGGGGCTGGGTTGTTTTTCAGCTTCTGCCAATAAAAATAACGTACATCTGCTCCTTCGGCCCCGCCTGTGTTATTCTTTCTTGGGAAATCCTCCACTACTGCCTTACTACCAGGACTATACTGGCCCAACGATAGCTGTCACAGGAGCATAAATATTCAGTGAAAAGGGAGAGGTTTTTTTCCCCTTCCTACCACTGGGGCAGAAAGCCCTAACCTGAGCAGGATTAGAAAACACAATGGGAGGAACGTCAGTGCGGAGAGTCCCTGGCCATCTCTCCTGTAATCTCGGTTTCCATTGATATTGCCTATGTTTGCAATTTTATCAGTGCTCTATGACTACACAGGTAGGGTTTCTCCCAAAAGTCCCAGCTTCTAAAGTTGGATGATCAACCAGGGGCCTTTCTGTTTTTCTTTCAAATACAAATATTAAATTTTGAGGTGTTGTGGTTTCAAATGAAAGCTTGTAAATGCATGCTAACAAAGCAGGGAGCAAAAAGACAGACCTCAAATACATTCTTCTTTTTAGTATTTTAAAAACCACTTTTGCAGATCCTGTTCCTGCTTCTGAATAGTTGAGTACAACTCTACAGATTGTATTAAGAGAACATTTGCTATAAAAAAAGGGGATGGAGGTGTGTGCACGTAACACGGTGGGAAGAAAAATGAACATAACAGCCACACATGCATCTTCATATGGGGTCACCTGTGAGAAACCACGTGTGTGAGAACGTATAGCAATACAAGCGTGTATATGCACCTTTGCATGCACACGGAGCAGCGCGTGCGTCAGCAAAAGGAGCATGCAACAAAGAGAGACCAAGGGAACCTCTGTGTGTGAATATGCCTGTGCTCCTAAAGGTCAACCTGCTCTCCTCAGATTTAATTCCCTTTCTCACTGCTACTGTTCAGAAGTAAATGTTCGCTTTTTATTAAAAATCAAAAGCAGAGGGGCTCGTAATCCTCCTGACTTGAGTTTTTCTCATATAAATGGAAAGTTTAGCTTAGAGCAATAGCAGGTAAAATCAGACTGAAAGCAGCAGCTAATTCCCAGGAGATATGGAAAAGCTAAACAGCATTTGAGGATTGTTTTGTTTGTATGTCTACATTTCTCATTAGCTAAATACTTCATTCTTATTATTATTCTTTTTTAAATGGGGAATTTGGTAAATCCCCGCACAATGCAGCACATTTTTGGAAATAATTTTGCAGTAATATTGCAAACCAACTGTATTCTCCCCCTGTAAAACTGATTCTGTTCTAATCACTGCGAAGAGATGGCACTGCACTAGTTTCACAGATCTCACTTATTTAATATGTTCCCTCCTTACTTGATTCCCCATATAGCCCCCTCTCCCCTCCTCATTCTTACTGCTAATACTGAAAATCTTCCCTTTGAAGCACTACCCTGGCTTTAGTGATATTTCCCTTATTTAGTGTAACCTTCAGAGAAGGGACCATGTTAAAAAAATGTTATCAGCAACACTGCCAGCTTGAACTACCAAAAAATACAGGTGGGGAAGGCAGGAAGAAGGAGGAGAGAGAAACAAAGAGGAAGAGGTTTCTGAGACGTTTAGTTATTTTTTGTTAATATTCCAAGTTTTCTTCGGCAAACACAGACAACAGAAACTTAAAGAAAGAGATGGAGATTCCTTCCTAAGGGCATACTCCTCATGCTCAGCTTTCAATAAAAACATCGAATAAGATCCAGTATAGTACTGACAGTGGGCAACATTGCACTGCTCTTTTCCTCATTCCTTTTCCCCCTTTTCCTTCCCTGCCTGTGTCAGCTACAGCAGACTGAGATCCTGCCCCAAATTTCCATGTGTCAGCCAAACCATGAATGCAGGCTGGATGGTATCAAGCAGCAAAGCTCAATCTGTCTTGAAGTTCCAGTTTTTCTAACCCCCCAGTTTGGAGTGTTTCTACTTTGGGGTCAAAATACAGAGGAAGAAGTGTGCGGAACAGAGAGTACTTCCAAAGTTAGAGAGGTCCAGCTGTAAGCGTGAGTCTGGAGCAATAGCTGGCTGCCCCATCCCTGTATCGCAGACCTCTTGCTCCTGGTAGCCAAGTCCTCACTGTAATGAGGTTAGTAGGGCAGAGCTGAGATCAGGCTGGTGGCCTTCTCTAAGAGGCTCCCATGCATGGAAGGTTAGCATATTTGTTTCTTTCCACCCTACTTTTGGATATCTGTCAGAACTATGGTAAACTCAGCACCAGAAGGGGGAATAAATGATTAAGTGCCTTGCACACAACTTCTAGCATCTTCCTGTTTTCAAGCAAACTTTGTTGGCCATTCAGACTTGGTCCCAGTGCCTGTTTCATCAGGTATAAGTGGTAGAGGCCAGCTCCCCCCTGGGGTTATGCCCTCTGTGCTTTGGGCCAGCAAAAGGCCTTGGGGGCTTCGAGGCGCTATGTGAGGACCAGGCATTTCCCTCACAGGGCAGCTCCGAGGTATGTGGCTGTATGGGCTTTCTGGCTCCTTTGCCCTGCGCAGACAAGAGGGCACAAGTCTGTAGTGAGGATTTCACTGTCTTTTTATCAGCTGCATCTATGCATAAGGCCCAAGGATGTGGACCTGCAAGGGTCTTTGCTCACTAAGGGAAGCGATGAGTGGCAAACTGGGAGCAGACCCGGGATTTTAATGGCTGGTTAGTGACCACAGAGGCCTCAAATTTCTTAGCCGCTTCTTTCGCTGTTCCTGGAAAAGCATTTGAAAAGATGGGCAGAGGCAATCCCAGGGCAGGTTTCTGGTGTGGGATGTGGCACATGTTTATAGGATGTGAGGAGAAATAATTTGTTCTATTTCACGCAGCAAATGTGATTCGCCTGCAAATTCATTACAGAGCAATGGACAGGTCAAGCCCTTTCTCTGTGCCTCAGTTTCTCTATGACTTTGAGTGTATTTACCACTGTTCTTCAGGGGCACTGAGAAGATCAGATTTTCTACTCTGAAAATACCACTTAAAGAAGTAAAATTCACAGTATGTATCATGCAGCACTTGTAACTAGAGTCGTGCCAAGGACTTAACACTACCTCTCCAGCTTTACCCAGCTCGAAACACAGACAATCCTTCCTGTGCTATACCTTTACCTCCATAGGTATAGGCCAGAAAGCTCCTAGCTTGTAACCAGATCATCTGCTTGATGGTAGGTCATCTGTCTCCTCAGGTATCTAACCCAGACATTCAGGGTTCCTTGTTCCCCTTGGGATGTCCTTTTACCTTTGCTATACTGAAGCTCCTTCCTCTTGCTTCTTTCTGTCCCAGGCACCTGTAGGTTTTGTGTGAATAAGCCCTGCCAGATAAGCTGAGCTGAACTCATTTCCTTTGCAGCTGCCTGTCCTCTCCCTGAGCCAGTCTGTGAACAGGAACATGCCTTGGCATTATCTATAGCATTTAGGATTTTACACTCAGTTAAATCCCCTCTTAACAGCTTCTCCTTCTTCTTCTTCTTCATCTTCTTCATAGACTATAAAGACCTTGCTTTTATTTTTAGCCAGTGCCGTTAGCTCAGGACTCACAGCTTCTCACATCGTATTTTCTGCTCTTCTTCTCTACACCTTTTTCAGTTCTCTGATGTTGAGGGAGCCAAAGAGATGAGTGGAGAGAATGATAATCAGCTGGTGTAGGAGCTATGCTATGGTGTCCCTGTCACACTACACTGATCTGCCTCAATTTATCAACCATCACAATTAACAAATTGCTTCACCACTTTTCCCGTAGCCTCCTAAACTGTGAACCCACTCTTGCTACCTGCTGACTTAACTGCCTGAGCAGAGTCAGTCTCTGGACATCATCTCTTCTGAAGGAGCTCTGCAGCAGCTACTGTATTATGTGACTAGGAAAGGATGCTGCAGAGGTGTTAATAATGGAAATGGGGTAGGGTACATAAAGAGGAATACTGCCCGTATCAGCCTGGTAAACCCTACCCGTCTCTTCAGCTGAAACACTTAGGACAATAAATCTGCCCTCTCCTGGAACAACCATAGTTTCCAAAAAAGAAGATGAAGAAAGAAGTGGCTGCTACCAGCCCCCTTTTCATATTATAGCTCAACAGCTCGAAAACTCATGAAGGAGGTAGGTCTAATTCTGTTTTCTGTCTGAGAAGGTTCAGTTCATCCTCTTCCACTTCCCAGAGGAATGCCTATGATCTCCACTGGTGTTCAGAAGACACTAGGCTCTTCCTGTTGAAGCTGCCATGCACTAATAAAAATTGACGGGGCCAGAGAAAGGAAGGACCATGCACAGCCTGCTGATCAAGGCACTCCCACCTCTGCCCTGCAGCCTCTGCTCTAATGTTGAGTGGCTAAGCTGCTCGGTCTTACTAGGAGTGGGGCTCTTCTGGGCTTGAACAGAAACGCAACTGCAAACACGTGGTTAGAAATGCTGGTAAACAATAGAAATGTACATATATTTCTCTACATAGAAATGGGCATCAATGAAGAAGTGGACTTGGATTTAAAGCCAAGAGTGGCAATTGGGCAGGACTTTGGTACCTGCATCCTTATGAGAGTTTAACCATCAATTTCCCTGTTCCCCATCTCTGAAATAGAGTAATTTTACTTCCTTGCACGCCTGAGGTTCTCTGACAATGCATTAAAAAGATTGAGAGGTACTCATACACTAAGGGCAATGAAGGCCACACATCTGCTTAAGATAGCTCACTGACTAACAACTATCAGAAAAGAGATCCCTACAACTAGTACATAAGACCACCAGCCTCACATCAACTTCCTTGGAAAGTACAGATCAGGCAAGGGCCTTTTGGAGATTCCTCACCACGTAACATGTCTATCTCCTCTCAGCATAGGCTCACCTGACCCAAGTTTAGTTCAAGATGAGAAACATCCTGTCGAAGAGCAAATTTTAACAAGCTAATGTGCTGGTTCCTCTAGTCAACACAGTACAGTTGTTGGAAGGGAGCTAGGTAATCCCATCCCAAGTTTCTTGCATTGGGGAAGCAAATCAAGAGGTCTTCATGGCCACAGTGCAGAAATCCTAGCCTCACTGATGTGTGGCTAATGTTCCACCAGTAAGACACCCAGCATCCATGGTTGGGGTAACTGAGGACTAATTGGCATCACAACAGATTGTTCTCTATCTGCAAACATGCTAATTTACCATAAATAACTGAGGCTAAGACCATAGAAGCTTCCAAAAGAATTAAATAATGTCATAACAAATTCATAATAATAGAAAGAAGCATCACCTCACTTCCAGCTCTCAACACCAGGACCATTTCCCCATCAACTCAATTGAGAGCTGGGCCCCTAAGGCAGGTTACCACAAAGTACAGGAATATCACTCATTTTCTTCATGCAAATGAGCAGTACTCGGCAGCCTGCTAGCCAGAGACATGGTGAGAACTGAACTTATTCACCTGCTCTTCACGAGATGCTACAACAGGATTCAGTCACCAGCCTTTGTGTCAACAACCCATTAACTCATTCTTACAACTCTGGGCAGCCATAATGGCGCTGCTCACCAGCCCCTAAACATCCGCCTGCCTTTACTAGCGTTTATGACAAATTTCAGGTTTTGCCTGTCTGCCACTGCATATGGAAACCTGATGGATTTAAGCAAGGACTAGATCTAACAAGATCGATGTGCTGTTC
>NW_008824032.1:5792782-5797267 GCF_000699105.1 Pygoscelis adeliae | reverse complement strand
ACAGCAATCAGTTTTATAGATGAAAGCTAAGCACGAAGGCCTGACCACTTCTTGTGGTCAGGCAAGAATTTTGTAAGAGCCGATGTCTCAGAGCTGCTGGTACCTGGCAGCTTCCATCAGCGTAATTGCACCCTGCTGCCAGGAGCTCACCCCGTCGTTGTTACAGGGAAGTAGTTGTGTATACACTTCTCCAGTGTAAGGTAATTGTTGTGAAACAGCTGTGCCTTTCTACTCCAGCTGTGAGCCTGGACGTTTTGTCAATCCTTGCATTCTCCTTAAAAAGTGGAGTATCAGTGCACATCTATCAGGCAATCAGTGATACACAATTTCTTAAAGGAAGAAGGATTCTGTCCACCCACTCTACCAGCTAAATTAGTTTATCTCCAGCTTAATAGCATTTGTGCAGTATATTTCCTGTATGCGTAAGCAAGAAAGGTGTCACTTAAGGGTGCTGAGGGATTCAATTACATGTAACAAGACAGCTTTCTCTCCGTTTTGCTCACTCTCTTACTCAGAGGCTTGTCTTTGTGTGGGGCTTTTTTGGTAAGGTTCTCTTAGAGACAGGATCTGTGTTCCTCTGTTGTGCCAAGAGCTGTCCACATAGAGATCAACACTTGATATGAAGGGACAACTACTGAAAGGAGAGGAGTGCGTGCCTGCACACGTGCCTGTGTGCCTACGTGTGTTTGAGTGTGTGTTTGAGGAAGACAAGGCGGAAGAGGAGGAATGCGAAAGTGGGTCAAGTGAAAAGGGAGATGGCTTTTCATCTCATTCTGGAAGTCTCTTCTCCAGCAACATGCATTTCCAGTTTTTTACCAACACTGCAGTACATGACCTACACAAAGATGATGGGGGTGGAATAGAATGCAAGAGAAATGCAAGCCAGAGGGCCACCTCGTTCCACGTGCCCAGGATGTGCTCTTGTCTCCATCTGTCTTAACTGATGTACAGTATCTGGCTACGTCCTTCTAAGAGCTGCTACTCAGGCTCATGCATGACTTTGGAAAATACATTTTGTTCTTCTGAAGCCCTCAAGGACAATAATAAATGGAATGAAAACAAAACCACCCCGACAGCTCTTTAGAGGGTGTCCTTCACAGGCGTACCAGTGTCAGCTGCCCTGGGATTTCACCCTCACCTGAAGGGAGGCCTGTTTAATCATGCGACTCTAAAGTAGAAGAAGAAAAAAATGTTTCTTGAAGGAACAAAGGAAAGCCAACTTGCCCCTATCCTCATAGTTTTGCTAAGCATGACCGCAAATAACATGCTGCTTGAAATCTGCCATGTGCTAGAACATCACTGTGACAACAAGCCTTGAAGCCTGGCACTACTGTAAAACAATAACTGATAATAATTCTCTTTGCTGTTTACTGCTCCAGAGATGTACAGAATGCTCATTACTATGGTTCTCTTTCATGAAGAGAAAAAGTCAGTGGGTCAGCTGGACTGCTGGAGGATGTGAGGTTTAGCTAAGGTCATCACAAAAGAGCTGCGGAGGTTGTTCTGTTTTGGTTTTGTGGTCTTTGCCACAGGGGTTGTTAGAGGTAGTTACACTCCAACTGAGCCCCATCTTTAACAGTTCTGTATACAACTGGTTTCTTTTCATTCCTTTCTGTGTGTTTTTCATTTCTGAGTTATATCCCCAAGCAAAAGATGGGCATACATGGATATTCTTATAAATTGCCTTTCAAGAAGTCTCTGACCAAGTATTTCATAAAAAAATTGTTATAAAATCAAAGGACTCCTGGGTTGGAGATGTAAAGTTCTCTCATGGAGAACATGTCTCTACAAGACAAAAAGCAGAAAAGAAAGAATAATGGAACTTCTCTTAATATGGTGAAAACTTAACAGCAGGGGTGCTGCTGAGAATTTTGCTATGACCTGCGTATGCAATACATCAACTAATGTATTGAGAAGGAGAATGAAATTGTGTGAGACCAATATCTACTGATAATGCAAAATGATCACATCTGGACTATGAGGACCAGAGGATCCTCAGAGAGCTGAGCTGATACACAGCAGCCCAACAGACCACAGAAAGACTTCAACCTTGATACAGGCAATATGCATTGGGAAAAATAAACTATACTCCTCAGGTACCTTACGGGGTTGTAAAATTAAGTATGGCCAGACAAGAAAAAACCTATAGGTACTCTAGGCAGGTCGATGAAGACTTTTCTCTGAGGTATCTCACTAGTAGGCCAAAAAGTAAATGGAACGTTAAGATGTAAAAATAATACTTGGTGAAAAATCACTCCTGTGCAGAGGCTCAGCGTGAGGCCAAAGCTCCAGCAAAATCTCATCTAAGCCAACAAAATACAGCTTACGTTGGATTTAAGTGGTGCCTAGACCTTGTGTGAGTCATTTCTCTCAGGGGTGGGTGAAGCACACACTGAGAAAAGTATTAATGCCACTGCATACGCCAAGGCATGCGTTCAGCTGGAATACTGTGGCTGGCCAGCTTTGGCACTTTTCTTAAAAGTGAGAGTGAGAGAAGCACATGCAGACAATGCAAATTATTAGAGTCCTGGAGAGACTTTGGGATGGGAAAGATCTTAGAAAATGGCAGCTGTTTAAAGAAGGAACAAGTGACAAAGCACTTGAAAAACACTAAGCAGCAGAAACAACGAGATTTGGCTTTCTGTGTACATGCATGTTGAGAAGGGCCCCCTGTATATATTCTCTGATGGCTAATAAGAGGTGACAATGCATTGCAGTAAAGGGCATTAATCAGCTGTATCATTTGTAGAAGAATTTGAGATATTCATTGGTACCATAATTCTCATTTTACAGTCCTAAACTAACTTGTAAAACAGGCAGTGAATTGGACAAGGCTAAGCAGCATCCGTGTACTGAGCCTTAACCCTAGAACCATGCCTTCCTCACAAAACACATCCATTTGACTGCCTTGGGGAAAATCAGGTGTGACAACAGCAGGAGAGGATGAGACCCGCTCTCTCAAACCTGACCCAGCCAGCAGCTAGCATAATGCTCGTCTCTGAGGGGCACCAGCAGCAAACGTGCTACGAAGAGTGGCAATCCATGGTCCTGTCCTCCAGCAACTTTTAGAAGACCTTTGAACCTGGTTCTGGTTGCTACCTCCTATACGAAGGTGGTCTACACTGTAACTATCCCATGTTTGAAAAAATAATTCTTCAGTTCATTCTGAACTCGTTACTAGTTCTTGCACTATGGGTGCAAGAAACCTTCTCCATAACATTCACAATTTTGTAAATGCCTATCATATCCCTCCTCTTACTGTCTTTTTTCAAAGCCACAGAGTTTAGCCTATTCCATCTTTCCCTGTTCGGAGATCCAGAAGTAAGGGAAGCGCAGCACATCCAACTTCTATACTCATAGATAGGAACAGGTAAATTATGGGAGGAGCTGAGCCACAGAGAGAAAGTCACTTTCTAATCTCTCATCCAAATGAGGGCCTACGAGGCCTGTAATTGGAAACATATTTCTGAGCAGAAAGCTATGCTGATCCCCACGCTGGCCAGTATGGGAGGGACCAGAAGAGGGGGGATAGGCATGGAGACTGATCAGTAGAGACATATAGCTGTGCCCTCTAGCTTACGCATTTCAGTACTAAATCTAAGCTGCCTAATCTTGTACCAGAGTATTTTTCTATTTGTTGTGCTTTCTTTTTTCATATTGTTATTTGCGCCAGTCACACAGTAGGAACACGGGTACTTGTTTTCCTTCACTCTGGAAACAACTCAGTAAGCTAACAACCTCTAAAAGGGTTAGAACAAAACACAGAGGGTTTCAGAGTGGTGAAACAGAAGCAATATCTCCATCTTTTGTCATGACTCTTTCCTGGAAAAAAACAGACAAAATGTGTCCCTGGGCCAGATTCACAGACTTGAGCTGAGTGATACCAAAATAAATGAGAGTCAGCTCTGGGCCGCTTACAGGAGGAATGCCTTTTAGAAACAGACATGCTGGCTATTGACATGGTACATTCGGGCAGAATTTATCCAGATCTCAGTAGATTTACATTCTGCATTTGCTTCCAAAGTACAAAAGCATCCACATTTTACAAAAATGATATAGCAAGTAAACATGAAGAAGACTGAAGATCAAAACAAGTTGTTCTCAAGAGCCAGGCTGGATCAGAGGTGGGGACAAAAAAAATCACGGCTGTTAATGTTAAGCGGTAGCGACACCTTCTCCAAGTCTCTAGGGGATGACAAAGTTGTTGTTGTGGAAGCAAATGGAGATAACTGGTGATGCCATCACTCAGAAGGGGAGCTGTGCCGCTAGGACAGAGACTCAACCTGACGCAGAGCCTTGTTCCACTTCCTTATTAGAAGCAGGCAATGACTTTTGGGTTTTCTAATGGTGAAAGAGCCGAGAATTGACTTTGTGTAACCTTTCTAGAGAGCATGCGGTTGTGGGAGGTAGTGTTTTTCAGACTGGACATAGACAAGGGCCCTGACCTATCATTAAGAAATCCCATAGAAGTCACCAAGCATAGGC
>NW_008824032.1:5787311-5792679 GCF_000699105.1 Pygoscelis adeliae | reverse complement strand
TGAGGTCCAGCGTGTCCCGCTACAGAAAGGGTCTTCAAACCCTGTCCTAAACTTTCACTGTACAGAAATGCCACTGCAAGAATGGTGACTTTGTTCCACCTTGGAGTTGGCTGTGTTTCAGGAGTGAGCTAAGTGGTTTGGGATCCTCCTGGATGACACTAAAAAGTGCTATATAAATGTCAGCTATGAGTAAAAAGCTTCTGTATAACTGTACAGCCATTCTATAGCCATATGCTCCTCTTGAGGGTTCCCAATGACTGGGTTTCCCCTTTTGAAAAGCTATGTAAACACATGCAAAGCCAGGCCTTTACATAATACAATGGGGCGTATCGTTCATTAACGTGCAAATGTCGCTCTCCACTTGCCCGCCCACTCACTTCCTTTCCAGCTAGCTGCAAGCTTATGTAGCAAGAGCTTAAATGTAAGTCGCCAATATTCCTGATTTAGCACAGCAAGAAAAAGACATGACTTTCAAAGGCAAGAGGGATGAGCAGAGCACAACGTATTCTTTCCTCTCTCTAAGCTCCCCGCCAAGTTACATTAAGGAAAAACCCAACCCGAAGTCAACAACACACGGGAAAGTAAAACAGGATCAACAGTCCAACATCACCCATTAACTGCAGAGAATTTTGAGAGCGAAAGCACATCCATGTGATTTACAGGAACCCCAGCAAGACCACATGCTGTCTGCAGCGCGTTAGGCCTAAATTACGCACCAAGAATTTCAGATTAATGCAGCATGGATTTCAGATTTACGTGCACCAAGCAGTGGTAGAGTGCAGTGGGACAGCAGACCAAAGTCAGGGATAGGGGAAAGCATGTGCTCCAGGGCAGTGTTAAGGATAAAGAAAATGGGGAGGGATTGCACTGGGGATTCTGAAGTCTCAACCAACACCTCACCAGTATTCTATGACATCACAGAGCACATGTGGTCCTCAGCCACATCAGAACAGCAAGAAAAAAGACAGAAGCAAAGGAGGAATAATAAAGAGCACTGAATTAGCACTCTACATGTTGAAAGTGTTGTACAAACATTAACTAATCAATCAACTAATTGCCTAATTAAAAGAGCAACCAGAAAAGGGAGATAGCAGAAGAGAAGCAGGAAGAAGGGGGAAGAGCAACGGGGCGCTGGGACATGGGTAGCAATACATGCTGCTGTTCACTCAGGCCGCATTATCCCAGGCAAACCTGTGCCAAATTGCCATGACAATAATTAGCCAGAGTTCCCTGACAGATCATTATGGGACTATTAACAGGGCATTAGCAAGAATTACCCATTTTTCACACATTGATTAGGTGCCATTGCTGGTTCATTAGAGTATTGGCTTTTAATAGCCCCACTCCAACTAGCGGCAGCCCTTCCTTCGCTCCCCCAGACCCTCAGCACAGATCCAAACCTCTTTACCTCTGAGGAGGCAGCCGACCTGGCCTGTGCTGAATCGCACAAGCACATGGCCATACACCGCGCAGAGGAAGCACCTCATTAATCTGGCCGGGTTAGGTAGAGCAAAGCGGCAGCTGCACACCATAGGCAGCCTTTAATCTTCCTTCTGAATCTATACTGCTAACGGAGGGTGGCGCAGGGAATAACCTACTCCCTGCCCAGAGCCGTCACTCCCCTGTGCCAAGAGGGGCCAGCTCTGGGTCTCCTCCTCCCCTCTAGGTCCTCCTCAAGCCCCACACCGGGAGGGATGTTTCCCTGTCTGACATTCCTAAGACCTGTCTGCGGTACCTGCTGATGACTATCTTTATTATTAGAAAGGCCAGGGTCCCTGCTTCCCCAACTGCTACCTCTCGCTCCACACATTGATTGTTTCTACTGATAAGCAAGGATATGCAACAGGGAAAGTGGTCCAAAACATGCTCCAGGGGAGCCACAGGGGAAGGCCAGGTCAAAAGGATTGTTTCTGCTGCAGAACTCGGGTGCTGTACTGTGTTTCTGGCAACAAGAACAAGACTAAACCAAAAAAAGGAGACTTATGACTGAGGAACCTGTCCCCTCCCTTTCCTCTTGGGACACATCACCTGTCCACCTACATCCAAAATACATTTCAGTTGAGTCATGCTTGGGAAGATACAGCAATCCTCTTAGTGCTATTATACAACTGATTAGGTCTCCCTAATCCAGCCATGTTCAGCACAGATACCCCACCCAGACCAGGAGCACTCCCCCCGCACCCAGCTCCCCCAGCTTCTTTCTGAGGCTACGGGTCAGAACAAAGCAGGCTGCAGTGTGCACGACAGGTTACTGAGGTGTCAGAAGCAACACCTTTTGCAGGAATGGCTGGATTACAGGGCAGCGGAGCGGGTGTATAAGTCACCAAGTGCAGCCCAGCAAAACTGAGGGCAAAGCAAGCACCCTTCAATGCCAAAAGAAATGGATGAGATAAGGCACAGAGCAAAGAAGGCAGGAAGGTTCACTCCTTTGATGCTGAGAAAGCAAAGGAGAAAGTAAACACTTTAGAGGGTCAGAAAGCCAGGAGAAAACACAGAGAAAGACCAGCCTCAGAAGGGGGTTGTGTTGCTAGAAGTATCTGAGAAATACTGCTGGGAGATGAATGGGACAATGCAGTTTACAGAAACATAGGGAATTGGAAGGAATGTGAAAGCTGGATTAGAAACATCAGCAGGACTGTATACGGAGGGCTGTATAAAGTTGTGAAGGCAAGGACAAGGAACTTCAAGTCCAAAGGGGATCAGACGGAGCAATGCAAACAGAAAGGCAATGCGTTCTGCATGGCAGAGGAAAAGGGGCGTTTTTAGCATGCCCATTTCTCTGGCCAGAGAAAGGGAACTGGCTTTCAAGCAAGTAATAGAGGCAGAAGATGTTACAATAATCAAGACTGAGGAGGGCTAAGACATGAACAAGGCATCTAGGTGTTGCAAAAGAGAAGAAGAGAGAGATTTTCTATATCTGGTAGAGGAAGAAACAGGTTGGGGAGAATACAAGGGAGAAAATAACTAGCCTCCATATTACAAGAGTACATGACTGGGAGGATTTTTTCGTCATTAGGAGTGATAAAAAGACTGAAGTGAAGAGAATTCAAAGGAAAAGACAAGCAGCTTTTTAACACTATTCAGCCTGAGCTGTGAGCATTTGTTGACTGAGAGTTGCAGAGACAGTGTGTGACAGGTCAGGGTGCAGTATGTCTAGAAGTTGCTTTAGGTAGTTGAACCTGGATATGGCAATGCGATCATCTAGAAAGCAGACATCAAGGACAAAGCCCTTTGAGTTCCACAATACTCATGAGGACAGGGCACTGAGAGACGGAACACTATGTGTCACTCAAAGTTGGAAGAAAAAAGTGGAATAAGGGAATGTGCTACGTAAAAAAAGGAGCATCAGGAAAGCCCTGCCATTTTGCCACAAAGAAGCTGACTGAGGCACAGCACTGCCCATAAAACACAGAGGGCAAATTAAAGAGGGTCTGAGTTGGAACAAGAGAAGAGAAGAATCAAGCAGTGTCTGACTATACAATCAGTTCAGAAGTAAAGCAAAAGTGGAAATCGATGCACCGGCTTCCTATTTAGTCTCAAGCACAGCCCCATGGTTCACATGAATCTATGCTGCCAAACTTGGGGATTCAGGAGAAGACAACTTTGAGCACAGAGGAGGAAAGCAGCATGCTAAACATGAGTAGTCTATTACTGGTGAGTCTTACACTCTCTTAATGGGACAGTTATATGGCGTGAGTTAGCCACAGAGTCACTGAACAAGTGACTGCACGCTGTCCTGGGGCCAAGGGCAGGTCTGCCAGCTGCTCTCTCTTCTAGTGAACATTAATTGGGAATTCACCTGCTATTCGTCAGGATCCTCTGGATACTACTGGACCCTGATAAACAAAAGCACTGGCTCCATTTTTTCATATAGGATATGGCTATGCCTGTGGAGTACAGTACATTGCAAATCCTTCTTCTCTGCTTCTGCCACTTAGGAAAATGTAGGATGGGGGGGATGGACACCCTAACTGCCAGCACCTCATCATCCCTCGCAAGAAGTCAACCACAAAATAGTTAGCAGAGCAGGATCCAAATGTCCCTCAGAAGTCACCGAAGTGATACGGCGAGAAGCGCTCCTCCGAGCAGGGCTGATGAATGCTGAGGCCGGTGTGCTGACAGGTCTGAGCAGTGTGTTGCTGAAGGTAAATCAAGGCTGACAGTCAGCACTTTTACCTTCTCCCTCCTTTCCTTGGCCTTTAAACTGAGTCAAATGGAGTGCATGGAGGAGGACAAAGGACAGGCGGACAGGTGGGAGCGAGAGGGTGAGCATGGTGTAGGAGGAAGGGCCTGAGCATCCCTCCGCAGTAGCAGGTAGGAGTTTCAGGGAAAGCAGCAGACAGGCGGCGAGCTCTCTGTGTCAAGTGTAAATCCACAGGAGGCGGGCAGGGCACCAGGGCTGCGATCCTGACCTTGGGCCAAGGCAATCTGCTTTTTTAACTGGCGGCAACAGTAATCCAGTCTGTGAACAGATGGTACGGAGAGGAAAAAATACAGGATACAAATGTAGGCTCTTCAGTATCTGTTCCAAAAGCAGCCAACCTTCAGCAGGCAGGTGATTAAAGCAGCAAAGAAGTAAGGAAAAGCCAGGTGGACACTTCCTCTGTTCGGAATGACTGGTGAAGTCAGATTCCACAGTCCTGGTCCCAAAGGACTTGATGGCTCTGGGCTCTTTGGCTGAAGTGCAGAAGCTGTCTCTCAGCCACTCACTGTTTCTAAGGGATGGCAAACAGGGAGGGTTTGGTTGCTATTCTGGCCAGTCCTCAGCTCCTGTACTGGCATCCCGAATCTCTTCGCTCACACTGTCACTTCCTGTCCTACGGCATTGTCAAGAGTCTTTTCCTATAACACCTCCACACATAAAGACATCAAATATCAGCAGGGAAGTGACGTGAAGGCTTAGTGTGCAGAACAAAATTTGCAAGGTACCAGCATACTCTAAGCAGCAACAGACCCAAGAAATCCTGTATTCAAATGCTCAGAAACGTGCCAGAAAAGTTCAGACCTGGCGCTGAATTTTGCTGTGAATCCTCTCTTGGCAGGACATGAATTCACACAAACCTTTTCGTTCCTGCCTTCTCACTAACTTACTGGCATAAATCTATGCTGTCCAGGGTCACTGCACCTGGTATCCCTGCTTACTGGCCTAGGTCATGTAGCCACTGGTCATTAGACTGAGCCAAAACTGCTGTAACTCAAACTACTTCACGGGTTTGGCTCAGATTTCAATCCTGGAATCCATAGTTTTGACAGTCTGAAATGTATTTCAGAAATAGATAATCAGGTAGTAAAAGATGGACATGAACTACTGTAGTTGCTGATATTAAAACACTGCTATACATTTGGGGACCATTACCAAGTACCAAAG
>NW_008824032.1:5782639-5787262 GCF_000699105.1 Pygoscelis adeliae | reverse complement strand
TACTATAAACACTTAAACAGTTTGTACATCATCAGTACCCAACAGCGCTGTGATATGTGAAGCCCTGAAAACACAATTCTTCATATCGCTAATGGACCTACTGATTTCTAATGAGTTTACCTGGTGTCCTTCCACATTCGTTGCTTGAGAGTCATCCTTGCTGAAATGCCCAGGGGCTGACAGGCCATGGGCTCTTAAGTAAGGTATTTTTTTGTAGCTTTCTGAATTTATGATGCTTCAGCGCTTGAGACCAATTGGGATGAAAAATGTAGATATATTTTCCTGTGTAGTTTCATGACCTGAAGCTCAGCAAGTTCTTCACCCTTCCCCACTACTTGGAAGAGGCTTGGTTTTTGATCACAACAATTCACTCCCTGCCCTGGTCTGCAAGTGTACCTCCACTAGAAGTAGTATCACTCAAAGTAGAGAGACTTGTTCTAAAGATAATACTTCACTTTTCTGCGATATTTTTGTTACAGTGATCTTCACTAACATGCATACCCATGAATGAGCCTTTCTGTGAAACAGAGAAACCCTGCTGCCTTCATATTACTGTGAGGAAAACTAAGGCAGGGAGAAAGCACATGGCCATTTAGCTGGGAACTTGGAGGACAACACTGATAGTTAACCCCCCGCATAACTCCTCTGAATTCAGAAAGGGATGCAACCCCTGGCAGGGACAAAAGCAGGTCCTGCCTTGCTCAGAGAGCTGTCTCCATACTGTGCTCCAGGCATGGCAGAGTGGGTGCCACCATCTCAGACTGGGAAACAAAGCAGAATTTGCATCTCCCGTAAAGGAAAAATGTGGGTGCATAAGAATGCTTAGGAACAATAACGACAGGAGTGAGGGAAGGTATGCAGTATGCTTTAACACAAACCTGCCAGTGCCCTCCTCCTGCCCTACAGCACCCCTACTCTCCCAGCCCTAGGTTTCTCAAGCCCAGGTCTGCCAAAACCCCTAGGTTTCTCAAGCCCAGGTCTGCCAAAACCCCTGTGGCTCCTGGACATGCCAATCTTGGGTTGCCACTAGAAAGCTCTGCCAGCACAAGACTGGGCAGTGCTCTGACAATGTTCCCTCATGAAAAATGACACTTCCAAAACAAATGCTTCAGCTTAATGGATGTCAGGCTGCTGTAATTTTGAGTCATTAAACTTGCAACTCTGACAAACACTCTCAGTATGTTCTTTCTAATTACCAGGACCAAGCAGATTTAGACAGGGCAAATACAGCAGGCTCGCCCATTTCCTTACTATAGCCTGACTTCTTGCTCTTTTCCCTTTCCTCCCTCCACTCTCGCCCTAGCTCTGCTTATTTATTGCACTAACATGTCCTGTTTTGCCTTGCAAATCCTTTTGCACAGAGACATAGTCTCTCAGCCAGAGTTTTAACAGCGAAATTCTCCTTCCCCCGTTCCTCATTCTTTCCCTGCTCATTAGCTTTGCTAAGCCCCTTTGGCTGTGAATGTACAGCAGCATTTATACTGACTGACAGTGACCTAGCAAGAGGACATTGACATTACTGCCTCTCAACTTGCTGGGATCTAGATGTCTATCCTTCTGTTGTTACCTGGTGGTCTGTCCGTCTTAATTCCCTCTGACTTTATTGCAGCCTGTTTGTGGTTTGAGTCTCTCCTCCTTATCTGTATTTTCTTCCTCTCTGTCTGCTTTTATTTTCCCCTCTCCATTCCTCACCTTGTCCTCCAAACTCTCTGAAAACACCCCCTCAAAGAAGCTGTTATTTGACAACTGGCTCTGCTGGTAAGTTGATGCAAACACATATGCACTTGAAGATTGTTGGAGCAAGGACCATCACTCATTCTCCCTGCAAAGTGCCTACCCCAATGGGGTCACATTAGATCCCTCCTCAAAACACAGAAGCGGAGGGACCACCAAGATCAATGCATCTGGTTGTATGTGATAACAAGCAACAACACGGCAATGTCTAACGCAGAACAGTCCCTGACAATAAAAGATGTACAATTAATGATTAGGCTATTCTGCTTTTCCTCCCCACTTACTCCTCATTCTCCCTCATTTCCAACATGCTTTTTATTTTAATATCCTCCTTCTCTCTTTCTTTTCTCCATCCTCTCTCTTCTCCTCTTGCTTTGTTCTCTTGCTCTTGGAATCTACCTTTCTCCCCCTTGGCTAAGCATACATTGAATTTCACTGTCAGAAAATAAAATAAAGACCTCAAGGGTTATGAATTATCTGTCCTATTTTAATAATTAAAGATGAATACACAGAGCCAAGGCAGCTTAGGCATTCGTCTGAACAATCACATTATATCAGAAATGTCTTGTGTTGCCCCTAGTGAAATACATCAAAAATTCCCACCCCTGTATATACGGCAGTTGTCCTAGTCCTGCCCTGGGACCATTCGGCAGCCAGTCAACCTGGATTTGATTGGGGACTACATATTTAGTTTCAATGGATAGGGTTTGATGGGTTTTGATAATTTGCAACTTACAGCTAAAGAAAAGCAGCTTATTACTAAATGCAGCTGTCTGGATGCAGATAGAAATTACATAAAGTCCATGAGGCCCTCTGGAGATCTTAACTTGTCAAGAGAACATGGTCTGAGAGAGCAAAAACCCCTGCTTTAGACGAGCTGCAGCCAGCAGTATCTCAAAAGAGTGATACAGATTATAGGGTGACTTCAGAAAGCATGGGCACAAATGAAGAAAGGACTGGGAAAACTGAGAGATAGGGAGAAAGTGATGGTCAAAAGGTTTGTAACTTGAAGAAAAGAGCTGTCTTAAGAGCATCCCAACTTCGGTTGACAGCACGCATCTTGCCCTGCTCCACAGAATGACTGGGTTATATCACAGATGTCGGAGAGCGCAGGACTTGCTGCCTCCAGCTTCTCAAAGAGTGAGTGGAACAGGAAGAAAGGAAGGAAAAAAGTTGTAATGAATTTTCAGTCCTTTAGGGAAGAGAGAGAAGCAGCGACTACATGCCCTGACAGGAGCAGAAGCTGTTTCAGAAAAAAGAAATATAAAGGAAAGGAGAAATACTCCTTGCAACCTCCCAATTACACATGGACCACCGAGAATCTATCTCTACCCTGGATAGGATGGAGAGGGCTGAAGGAGACCTTCACAACTCTGCTCTTCAGGTAGAGGCAAGTGCCACGTGTTCCAATGGTGCCAAACAACGGTGTATCTAATAACTTCATTGTAAGGGCTACAGGCTGCAGCCTATCATGACATGCACTGAGTCTAAAGCAGAGGAAGTGGTGCACTCCTTTTTCCTAATCCCTGCCTCCAGAAAGGCATGCCTGCTGCAAAACTCATGCTAACGCAGCAGCAGAGCCTGCATGACAGACTATATGCCAGGCCTCATGGACTGCTTGGGAAACCACACAGATACATAAGTCATGTTCAGCTCCCCCCTTGCTACCTCTCACTGTCCCCCTCTCTGACAACGGATCGGAAGCCATTTCACAGCCTCCACACCTTTTTGTTATGTGACATGTAACGAGAGGAGGAACGCTTATGTTTCACTAACATTGCCGGAGGTAAGAATACTTTGGACGTACAGTCGAGTTCACGCTGAGTGAGGGAGACTTTCATTTTGCCCTGACTCCAACAGCTTCCTTACCAAGCCCTGATGTCGAATTCTTGTTAGCTTTTCTTGTGTCATTATTTTTTAGAGGAGAAGCAGCACATCAGGCATTTGACCTGTTTGGTTTAATTCATCCAAATATATTAAATGTGTGCAGTGGTCTGGGTCACTTCCTTCTCAGTCCAAACATGCTTTACCCATTCTTTCCTTTTGATTACACAAACCAAAAGCAGGACTGAAACTGCCCTACGTTGAAAGCCCAACTTTGAACCTGCCTCACAAGCTATTCCCTGAACTCCAGGCAGAGGAGTTCAAGGAAACAGACATTTGCACCTTGTTCTCTTTTCTGTCACTCTCAGCAGGAGGCAGTCAAAAAGTAGGGCACCGAACAGTAGGATCACAAGGGAGTGGGTGAGGTTGTCAGTGCCAAGCAACAACTTTCCCATTACCAGCTCCTCCACCTGCCTGGCTACGGTGGCTCTCGCACCCCTCCTGACAGACTCAGCCACCACATTTCCCACCCACCGTACCTTCCTGTCCAAGCGGGGCTGCCAGGGTAATGGAGTGTTTGTGCATCCCCCTGTTCAGCCCTCGTAGACCCCATCCCTAGACTGATGAAGGCAAAAAAAAGTTTTTGTGGGGTGACACAGAACAAATGAATTTTTGTTCAATAAATCATTTTAGAGAGACTATTGACTCTAGGACCTTTGAATGCATCGACCCATTCATAAAAGTCTCATCTTCTCTGGTACCCTGTACACTTGCCTTCCTTTCCACTGTCACAACCACTACTCTTCATTTTCTTTTCCTTTCTTTTGCTGTTTCTTTTCTCTCTCTTTTTTTCTGTTTTGACCCTGTAATCCTATCTTAACCTTCTAATCCTCTCTGCAGTTCCCTCTTCTTCCCCTGATCTCAGCTCCATATCATTCACAGGCTGCCACACTGACAGTAGAGAAATAACAGCAGATATTTACCAAAGTATTACCATAAAGATTAAAGCTAGCAAATACCACGGCTTGCTCCTTCCCTCCAGCCCCTGGCTTAATGAAAACACTC
>NW_008824032.1:5768196-5782594 GCF_000699105.1 Pygoscelis adeliae | reverse complement strand
AGCCCTATAATCTCTAAGGTGGAAGAAAAAGACAACCCAAAAGTGATTAAAAGGATAGAAGAGAGAGCAGAAAGGGAAACAGAAGTGGGAATAATATTACTTAGCACTTCTGTAGGACCTGACTGCCGATATTACGCCGACCTGCGGTATCTTGTGCTTTCCATGTGCTCACTTTCTGTCTACTCATCTCTTATCCCCAACGCTTGGAGCATAAGCTCCCTGAAGGAGGATTCTCCTTTTTGTTCTCTGTGTGCCCAGAGCCCAGCAAAAAACGATACGGATTCATACGGCTCGCAGGCATGGCCACAGCATGAATAAGCAGACCTCAAGGCACTTTACAAGGGAGATGGCTATCACCAAACCCAGGCTTCAAGGAGGAAAACTAAAACCCAGCAAGGTGGGGCGACTCATGCATGGACGTGATTAGGGAAGTGGCACTACCAGGAGGAGAGCTCAGACAACCCGACTGCTGTCTGTCCCGCTGCCTCGCTGCAGCCAGGACATCAAGAGAAGTGGATGAGGGGAGACTACCAGAGTGAGAGAGGGAAACTAAACAGAGAAGTAGGATAAATGAGAAGACAGACATGGAGAAAGAATGAGAAGGGAGAGATTTAAAAAAAAAAAGGTAAAAGCAAAGGAAATAAAAGATGAAAGGGAAAGTGAGGAAAACAGGCAAAAAGTAGAAAAGAGCCAAACTATGTGGGGTCAGAGAGTAGGGAAGTGCTTCTCCAGCACACGGAAGGAGACTGCCTGGAGCAGGGCAAGGGAAGGATTTTTGTGACAGCAAGAGTGAAATGCATTGTCCTCTTTGGGGCTCAACCTTTCCAAAATATGACTCTGAAATAATGTGGCACTATAAACCAGGTAACTGTATGTCCAGGCAGGGGAGACATATGCGTGAAGTTCAGACTTCTCCCTCACTCTGACATGTTCATCTTCTACTCGCTTCACCATCCATCCACACACGCAGAGACGAAGGGTACCACGCTGAGGCCACAAGATTTATTGGCAGAGCAGATGCACTTGAGTCCCGCTATGCACAGAGCTTTACTACAGAGGTAAAATTCCAAGGACTGAACAGAAGACAACTGTGCACACAAAAGCTCAGCTCTGACCAACTCAGAGTAACAGATTCTGACCAGTTTGGAAAACCAGTCTTTTCTGTGTATCAGGCTGACAACAACAACAACAGACATGCAACCCCCACTTCAAAAAAAACCCCAAACCAAACCAAAACCCCAAACCCAACCTGCCTGTCTTTTCCACAGATCTAGCCAATTCAAATAATTAGAAAGAGGAGCTTGACATAATTATAACTTCGTCTTTCTTCACACGTAAAGTCTGCAACAGTGTTTTTGCTGCTGGACTCCCCCATCCAAAGAAAGGGGCTATTCACTGCAGATAAAGCTGATGCGTAAACGGGTGGATGTCACCCTCTCACTATGCAGTGAGAATCATGCACTTGCCTGGACTGCTTCCATCAAAAGATCTCAAAGCACTTGATGAATAGTTCATTAAAACCTGGCAGCACCTTTGGGAGATGGGGAAGGAACAATGAATGATCACTTCAGTCATCACAGAAGGGCATCTCCCTTTAGACTTGAAAAGTGGAGCTTGTTAGCAGCGCACAGATGCACCACAAGACAGTTTAAGGAAGCTCTGAAGAATACTTCTTCCAGTTGAAAGTACAGAGGCAATTAAGTAGCTAACCAAAGTGAAATTTGGCCAGGGGACAATCAAGCAATCCTGCTTTTCCCTAGCACTATTTAAAACCTTTCATTCACAGAGCTCGAAGCACTTTTTGAAGGTGTTAAGTATCTTTATCCCTGTCATATAGTAGATAAGGAAAGGGAAATCTAGGAAGGGGAAATGGTGAGCCAAAAGCTACACACAACGAGTCACAAGCAAAGCAGAGAACAAACCCTGGGTTTCGCAGGCTTGCTATCCCACGTGTCATGCCATCTTCCTCATTATCTCTGTGCTCACTGCATCTGGACACACCTGTATTTAAAACTTTTCACTGAGGAGGTGAGACTCATGCATCCAGCTGGCCAATATCCATGCCAGGTTATAAATCCACAGGTAAAACTTTCAGTGCATTCTCACTGCAAATCACAGATTCCCCCATCAATCATCACCTTCCTCTGTATCTCCACATAAGGCACAGTATATGCTTAACAAACATCTGTTACCAACACACCCAGCATTTCTGCTCGCAAAGCTCTTGGCTGAAGGATATTGTAAAGAGCACAACCTGAGCCAAGCGCCACTTAGGCTCTGCTCCGCAGGATGCTCCGAGGCAAACTGTAGAGGTGTTCAGGAGCAGCAGCACAAACCGACTTCCTCAGCTTATAATGCTTTGGTTTCTGGGAACAGGGTGGGAGCACTCCTAGGAGGACGCGTAGTCCTCCTAGGATGTACTGCTTTTCTAGAGACGAGGAGGATCCCAACTGGCTTTGTATTTTGATGGTAGTGGTGCAGAGGGGATCCCGCTACAGAAGTCTCTTTTGGACAAACTTGGAGTGCTCCTGGGGTCAGGAAAATTTGTTTTCCCATGACGCCCATGCCGGACAGTCAGGCAAAAAAGGGCTGCCTGGCAGAGCTGCACTTTGTGTCAGATAGACTTGGTTGGGCAGGCTCTACGGTGCTCCTCCTCCTTACTATTTAATTACTGTGAACAGAGGTTTTAACAGAGAGAGATGCTATTTGAGACAAGACTGGCTGGAGAGATAGCCAGGTCCTTGGAGTTAATTAATTACCAGGCATTCTCAGTCTTACGACATTAACTGCTTACCCTTTTAAATAGTAGTAAATTGGAGATACGTGTCTAATTAGAGAGTTGTAAAATGTTTTGGAGGACTGAACAAGAGAGAGAGAGAACTTACAGAGATGGAGTGGGAGGTGAACTGCTCTCTGGGAGGAAAGGAGATGTGGGAAAGAGATGATGTTGTTACTATGAAGGGCTGTTTTATTTTGGAATGCACCGGAGTCCTGGTTATCTGAAAGGACTTCCGGCTCTGCCCGGCTCCACAGCTGTACGCTCCCAGAAGAGGGGAAGAAGACAGTGTACTGGACATACACAGGATTGATTTCTTCCTAGAAGGTCAAAGAAAGACCTTGAAGCCTGCCACTATTATCAATCGAGCAGATTTTATATTTCACGTCCTAATACCAGGCATATCCCCATCCACTCCAAAGATTTTGAAAGTACATCCCAACAGGCTGTACTAAACACACACTAGGTTGGAATTACCGCTAAAAGGAGATCAAAAACACTAGGGGCTCTTACTACAGAGACATACCTGGATTTACTGTTCTTCAGAAACACAGACTTAGAATGTCAACTTTTTTTTTTTCCTAATTTAAACAGGGGGAAAATAATAGCAAATAAACTATTCACTGCTGGATTTGTGTTGAGAATCAGGTGATCTCAGTCTTTGCTACCAGCACCTTATTAGAGCGTATTTCAGGTCAAAAAAACCACACCAAGCAGTTTTCCTGTATTCTGTGCAAATGCTTTTCATTTGAACATTTGTACTCTCTAGTGGGTTCTTCAGGGAATTGAGGTCAGTCACATGGTTTAAGAAGTTTATTACAAGGCAAACGGGTTTCTTGTTCCATATGAAATAACATAGCTCAAATAAAGTTCAACTGAAATAATTACAATGATCTCGTAAGTAACCAATTAACAGGTAAGCCCAAAAGAGTTTGCTCTAAGGGAGTGCGTGTTAATATTCCTCCTTTTCTAGCTCTGATTTCTATGGCTACGTCTCATTCACCAGTCTCCATGCCCATTTCTTCCTATCTGAATACTTTTCCTCCTACTTCCTCACCTGTAAAAAATAATTTAATGACCTTTGAAAGATACTGAAGAGAGTTTCATTCAAATGGTGTGCAGAGTGGCAGAGTTCTGGGGATGTTACCGTGCTCTGGCACAGCAGGAGGATGGGTTTCACAAAGGTTTTCGTCAGGTGGCTTTGATTTTCCTCTACTAAAAGATACTACTTAGTATCTTCTATCTTCATGAGACTAAATATTGGAGACAGTATGTTCCTTGGGCAACATCTTTTGTATGATAAGATTATAAGCAAAAAGACCGCTTATAATCAAAGATGGCTTGACACTTTTCAAAAGCACTGGGTGCAAAGACAGTAGTCCTGTCTGAATTCTGATTAGTCTAATTACAATCTGCCTTCCCAAACTCCCTTTGCAGTTCCAACTGGATACTTTCTTCTTCACCACTCCTTGTCTTAAACCTGCTGCTGTTTGCCATTTAATAATTGCAGGTTTCCGCCTCAGAGGTGACTGTGCTTGAGTGATGAGCAGAGCACAGCGAACCCTCCGTGGGTGCATTCTTACATCATTACCAGATGCGATGCCTCACCTCACAGATTCCAGGGAAGGCAATAAGAGCGCTTTAGGAAACAATGAATTTTAAGAAAAAAAAGTAGAGCATGACTCCGTAAAACAAGAGCACAAATGAGCAGCGCATCGTCTCCGTTTACGAATGACTGAGAAAAAGGCATTCTGCTGGGCTATCCGCTGTCTTAAGCGGGAGCACTGACCAGGCACACCATGCCGGGTGATGCACGTTCTAGAAGGAATTATCTGAGTTATCTTTTTGGCTTCTAAATTAACTGTAATCATTCAGAAATGAAGATTCATGTATGGCAAACATTAAAATCGTCTGTTCAGAATGGGCAAAACAACAAACATAAAGACAGGATGCACCGAGACAAAGAGAAAAAAATGAGGACAAGCGGAGTACTGCACTGCAATACAATGTCCCGTATTAGGCCACCCTAACTGCAAAAGATGCGAGGGAAATGAAAGGGGTTCAGGGACAGGTGACAGCCGTGAGTAAGAGGCCTGGCAAAATTTCTGTTAAGAAGGAAGATTGAAAACACTGGGACTGTTTGCTATAGAGAGGAAACAAATCAGGGTGGATAGTACAGGGATATATAAAATAATGGAGAGTACAGCAAAGGCAAACACCCTGATAAAGCTAGGGAGCATCCCGTACAACTGAAACACTACCCATCTGAGGATGGATAGGATTTGCTGCTTTCCTGCTATGTGCAATAACGTGTGGAACTCGCTGCCACAAGGTATTATCCAGGTCAAATGCTACCCCTAAAAGGAGTACAACACAGTTATGTGAACTGCAAGAATATTGATGGTCACTTTATACACAATGGGAAAACCCCTCCTCACAACTCTTCCCCCCAACATCAGTGATATCAATCCTCTTCCTTCAGACTACAAGCAGGAAACAATCTGTCCAGGACACAAAAATTTACCCTATCAGCAAGTTATTTTGCATATTTGCCCACTTAGGAGGGTTTTATATTTTCTTACATAATGCAAATTAAAAAATGCAAGATACTGATGTAAAAGGGTTCTGCTATCATCTGCTGTTTCTTAAATTCTTCTGTTTGCGAGGAAATTCATATATGCTAAACAAGAGTCTGTTTGAAAAGCACTCTCTCTTGAGGGTTTTTAAGTGTTCAGGCAAGAGAGAAAAGTGATCATCCTACCCGTTTTAACGAGCTCATGGAGGACCTGAAAAGAAATTTCCCTTTCAGATGACTTGTGTCTCAGCAGCTAAAAATTCCCCCCTATATCATGTCACCCCTAGTGACTCTGAGTGATCTCCACAAAATGGTGGATCTGGCATTGACCCGTCAGGGAACGGACTTATTCTCAGTAAACTTTTAGGGAACAGACAGCTTGTTTCAACAGATTTACAATATCAGCCCCTGAAAGGACCTGCCACAGACATAGCTCCAAGATTTACAGGTCTGTCATTTCCTATGACCCCATCTAGATCTTCCCAACAGAGTCCAGTAGGTTGTTACACACTTTGTAACCACCTTTTTGGATATCCTGCTTTACTCCTTTCCAGAAAAGCAAATAAATACATCTAAACCCAACAAAACACTTTGCACTGCTATCTATAGGCTTCTCTTCTCAACTTTCTTGCCTCCTTTACAGAGATGCATGAATGTAGGTTCCTCCTTTACCAGGATGCTCATTCTCTGGACTAGAATCTCCATTTCATGGAGAGGGAAACTAAGGTACGAGCGCTGATTTTCTCAGGAACACAGAAGAAGCTGTGTTCCCTGCACACAGCTTCATTTCCACTGAACTGAAACTGCCAGCTCTGGCGTTTCTGACCACAACTGAGAAGCGATGATCTCCTGCTTTTGCATTTTGTTAGGAGACATTCATGCGATATCCTGGTCCAGCAGCCAGTTAGGTAGCACAGCTCTGAACGGGACCTATAAACTGGGGTTCCAGCCTGCAAAGATTTTGATCACCTATGTCTGGCCACTAATTTGCTGAGACAAATCTCCTTTTTGCGCCTCAGTTTCTCACACTGCAAAATGGGGAGACTAATAGTGACTTGTCTCAAAGGGGAAATTAATTAAAATACTTTGAGATTCAGAAATGGCAGGGACTACGGAACTAAATAATCTTAAAGTAATTCCATGTGCTCTGGCATAGATCTCACAACAACTTATCTATGTATGCTTTTAATAGTGGTTAACATTTTCATTTTCTCTGAGCATATTTTAGGCTCCATCACATAAAAGCAAAGTTTACACAAGGCACCACCAAGCAGAATGCACAATCATTAATTTCTGCAAAGCAGCCTTGGTGTCTGCGAAAACACTCCAGGTAACTCAATAAATTAGAATAATAAACACAAAGGAAACCAGAGAACAAGCAAGGACAGAGCAGAAATCACAAATGGAGGCTGACAGCATAATATATGGTACAACAGCAGTCCAAACTGGGCCTCCGTGAGGCACTGGGGAGCCGCTGGGAGGCACGCGTGAGGTGGAGGATATCCAAGTCTTGATACTGTTCCCTATTACTTCTTGAATCTCATATGAGCAATTTTAATTTAAATATCACTGTGCATATGCCACTAGGGCCTCTCCCTGCAATACCTGCGGAGAGATCTTCAGCTGGCAAGCACAGCGCAGCCCCTGTAGCCACAAACCCTCAGCGAAGGAACACTTGCTGATGCAAACGCAAGCCCCAGCAGCAGCAAGCAGTGCCTAAGGCTGAAATAGCGCTGTAGCAGGGGACGTCCGGCTGCTGTCAGCAGGGTGGACCCTGCTGTCAGCTAGGGAGATGGAAAGGGCTTCATCTGCCCACAGGTGTTACATGATACACTCTGCCTGTGGGCAGGGAGCAGGGGAGAGGGGGGATGAACAACTGTGCTTCTGAACAGGTTGCTTTTGGTTCCTCCATACAGTATATATTCCTGCAGAAGCAAATCAACCCCAGAGGGGAGCAGGAGAAGGAACCTTTAATCCTGGAAAAGCATATTACTTTCTTGTAGGACTGTTTGCTCACTCTTCATGCACCTGTCTCGTGACAGTAACGGCAGCTCCCCTCCAGCTCTCCCAATCTGCGGACCCCCACACCAGCTCTGCTCCTGCACCCCCCCACGCCCCTTCTGCTGCTCCAGACCTATTTCCTTCCCCAGCACATCAGGCTCATGCATCTTCAGTGCTCACTTCTGCAGGTTCTCCTATTTCAGTCCCAAGTCTCCTCTGAACAGAAACTACCGTTCACATAAAAATGACGAGGACAGGCAGAAAGAATTAGGTTGTGAGGAAAGATTCAGCAAACTTGTTCCATTTTCCATCTAGATCAAGACCTGAACCCACAGGAAGCCTCCAGAGGTACTATCTGCTGCAAACGTACTGTGACATTTAAGAGACCTCCCAGCGAGTCCTGGGAGCAGAGGGATGGACTTCTAGGGGAAAGTTTTCTCTTTGCTACACAAGGAATTGATGCTATTTATGACGATTCCGGCTGTCCCCAACTGGGCATGAAGACAATCAGCATCTGTCCAGGCCCTCAGGGAGACTGCAGAACTGGAGATGTTGTATACGTATCAGTGCAGTACCTGCTGCCACAGCACGAAAGCGGCAGGGTGGGTAGAGAGGAGCTGTGAAAGGCTCAGCCACGACTTGGGAGATGAGGGGCTGGGGAAGGGGGCTGAGGGGAAGGGGATGGTGCCAAAAGGGACAGGTTTTGCATGCGAGTGTCTGTTACTTGAGATCATACAGATGGTTTCTTTTTAGCTGCAGTTTTGAAAAGCCCCTGCCTACTCCGCTGGAGGCCATTTCCTGCCAGAGCCAAACCTGGAGCTCCCAGACACAGGAGGAGAGCTCAAAGGTCTTTGAAAACAGAGAGCGAATTATACTGGGAAGCTGGGAACTGGAACTCTATACGGGTAGTATCACACACCTTTGCTTGTCCTGACAGGGCGAAGCCCAGGAGTAGCACTCTGACCTGGTCCTCCTGCCTGGCAACTGGTTCCCCCACCGCCTGCCTCCACCACCACCCCTCTGTCTGCAAGCAGCCCCGCTTCCTCCTGCCCTGTCCTGCACAGCAATCCCCTGGCTATAATCCCTCTGACTTGAAGAGGGGTCCTGCCCATCTCCTCCCACTCCTGCTGCTCCCTCCCTGCTCACACCGAAGTTTTCTCTCCCTTTGCTTTCCCCTCTGACACATCCACGTTCCCCGCAAGGGGAAACCCCCATGCTGCAAGGTCCCTCTGGGGCATCGGTCTCCTGCTCCTCTCCCCTGCCCCAGCAGCAGCACAGACAATTGTTTTCTTGCTCCATTAAGCTAGTAAATGAGGCTGGCTTACCTCAGCACTGTGAGCTGGTGCTCTGAGCCCAGGATCTGTCTCAGCACAAGAAGTAACACTGATGTGAACACAGGAGCAAAGGAGGGATTTGTGAGTTTGGCACCACGTTCTTCTACCCCCAGACACTGAGGAGAGCAGCTTCTTGAGACCAAATCAAGCAAGCTAATGTAGCCTGCAAATGTTTTGGGACTTGGCCAGGTGACCGTGCTGCCTTCTTCGAGGCCATCCACCCTGCTCCAGGAGAAGATAAATCAATGCAAGGCAACATCTGCCAAGATATTGACTTTGGCTCTGCTCACGGACTGCCTGCACTTCAGAGATGGGTAATATTCAGCTTGATTATCTCTCACCGCCAAGAGGAAGTTTCTCTCTATGCTTAAAATCACTGGAATGAGCCAAGGAGGAATCGATTTGTGGGAGAGAAATGCTGACAAGAAAACATGAGTCGGAGACAGGATGAGAGTGGACAAAGGGTGAACAATGGAGACAGCCTCTGGCAGCTTGCCTGGCCAGGTTAGCAACGGACTGGGTCACTACAGCCGGAGAAAGATTAAAACCAAACACGTTCATCCAAACTTTACAGCAGGTCCCTGTACTTTTTTACCCCCGTCCCCTGAATAGCTTTTCCTCTTTTAACTTGCTCCTCACTCTCCTAAAACATCCTTTCTCTACCCTCCCCTGCATCCTCACTGCACTGGAGTTTTCTGGTTGCTACATATGTCCCTGTAAGTCACCCAGTTCACTGCTTAAGGCATGACACTCAGTGGTTGCAAGGCTCACTGCCTGCCCCCCCTTTGTGTCTTATGTCACATGCCACCTCCCCGGTGGTGAAAAGCCCCAACAGCACTCATACACTTGTACCACATCCACCTCTCAGGTAGACCCTGAGTCTCATGGGCTCATATCCCAATGCACAAGGTGATGTCACACCAGGAAAGGTGACATTTCATTAGCAGAACATGCTGACAAAGCCTCGTGAGGTGAACATTCAGCAACATCATCAAACTTTCCCAGGATAAAACACTGAGCCTTCAACTTGTTTTTCCTATCACACTTGCGGTTAAAACATCCTCTAGGTCCTGTGACCCTCCAAAGGCAGCAGATGAGAAAAAGATCTGAGTCCCTCTGAAAGAAAATCAGTTTTAGGGATAGTCTTGACACCGATTCCTACTTCTGTTTGCCAGATAGGTTAAGTGTCACATGCTTGGACTAGAGTGGCACTGACTACAGACTCCTTGGAGCACACCACGCTCCTGGGATAGAAGGGAGAAAGGCAGCCACAGCAGAAGAAATGGGTAAGGACCTCCTGGCCAGGCTCACTTGGCTCCTTGCTGAGGCACTTCTCTGAACCTTTCAGCTGTGTTTCTGCCCATGCTCCTGCCATTCTCCGAGCTTGAGGGCTGCACAGAATCAAGAAGCAGAGGTGGAATAGACCCAAAGGAACCATCTAGTCTGTTCTTCTCTGTGAAGGATGGATCAGCTCTGCTTCGTCATTTGTGGCATCTGTCACTCCTCATATATGTCTAGTCTGTCCTTAAAGCCCTCCAGTGATGGAGCTACACAGCCTCCCAAGGCAATTTGATTCAATGTTTTGCTATCTTTACTGTTGCAGAGTTCTTACTGACATTCAGCCTGTCTCTCTTGCTGCAATCTTAAACCATTCCTCCTCGTCTTCTGCAGAAGAGATCATTCCTTTCTTTTGTATCTTATGTACCTTCATGCTGTTATTCATATCTCACGCTTAGTCCTCTCTTCTTTAGGCCTAACAGCCCCATTTCCATCCATCTCTCCTCACTGACTATACTGTGTAGACTTCTGATCATTCTCACTGCTCTCTTCTGGACTACATCCAACTGGTTCACATCTCCCTAGGAACATAAAGTACCCCAGATAGACACAGGCAACACTACCCCCGGAGCAGAGATACAGCTAGAGCAGAACACAACGTGGCATCCAGTAAGACACTGAATAGTGCTGTAAAATCTGCTGCATGCTCACCCTTCTCTCTTCTCTGGGAGTTGGATGCTGCTCCCACTTTGACCTCCAGGTGGAAAGAAAAAAAAAAAAAGGCACTTAAAAGGCTAACTGATCTGACTATGTCCGAGGTCCTTGACCCACCTGGCTTGCATTTAAGCACCACTTCTCAACTCAGGTAAGAAGAAAGCTACACGTGTTTCTCCACCTTGGGACACACTTTTCAAATGGATAGACCTGCATGCCTCTGACTCATCGCCAGTACTGGAGATCAGCCAGGAGAATAGGAAGGGAAGAAATGCCACTCTTAAAGGCCAATGAATACGCATGAAGCACGTTATGCAAGAACCCCTGTGGACCCCCTTGTCCAGGTAAAAGTCCTACAGATGGCCCATCACTAAGCACAGCTGATGCAGTGGGGAGGATGTATGGGTGGACAGATAATTTGATATTTAGCTGAAAGAACTAAAATGGGTTTAATGCAGCATTAGGAAGACAGATTGCCTGCAGCACCTTCTGCTCCTGATTATGGATGCCAATCTCAGGTTTCCCTTAGGTGTAAAAGCAGCCAGGATGCGTACGTTTTCACAAAGGCTTCAGAGTCCCAGTCTCACAAAAAGGAAGTACCACAGGAGGATAATAAAGGGTGACCAGCAGTGAGGAACATCCCTGCTACAGCACCAGCAGCTGGCTTTAGTTTTCTGTAGCAACTTATTATTCCATGCCAAACATGTGGGGCTGCCTCCAGAGTTCCTGGAAAGCCTCTCCTGCAATGGACAAATCTGACTGAAGTGATCCTAACTTACGAGCTAAAGACCTGCTGCTTCCCTTCAAGGCCAGAGAGGTCTGGCACTTTGAACACCAAGGACTTTCCATAACATTACACCACCACTGTCTTTTAAATGCATCTGCCTTCTTTGCCACCTGCGCAAGAAAATCTCAAGGTCTGCACCCCAGCACTGATCTGTGTCACCCCACATCAGCATCATGCAGGAACGTCAAGCTTCTCACCCAAGAAAGAGCTATGACAGAGGGCAAAAACCCCTCCAGCTGCCCCCTTCCAACTTCCAGAAGTAGAATCATAACACACCAAGGAAGCACTGCAGCATGTTCCTCTGCTGACAGAAGCAAGGTGGCTTTCGCACCAGCCTGCAGCCTCAGCTCTTGCCTGTCAACCACCTCATCAATGAATAGGCTCTCCTTCTACTCTATTTCCAACTTGGGCTGCAATTGAAAGCAGGAGAAACAGATCACTGGGATGCAACAGGCATCCAACTACATTCCTACTAGGAAGAGAAAGAGCTTTACTGGTGACACAGCCCCCACTTCTTACTAGCCCTCCCACACACACCCCTTCCTGTGAGCTCTCAGGACAAATAGGCACCGGGCATCCTGTGTAGGAGCAGAAAATAAATACACTGGGAATACTCTGCAGGCCCAGCCTGAATACAAAGCGCTGATTGAGTGGCCATGCCCAACAAGAGCTCAGAGCCTGCTCTATCATCTACAGCAAAAGAGTCAGGGCACTGCAGTCACTATGGTGCTCCCCCATCCTTCTCTGCTTTTCCCCCAGCCCCCCATTCTTGCTTCCAGGTCCAGAAGGGAAGGAAATTCAAAGGAGATCAGAGTTGAGTGAAGAGAGAGAAAGAAAAGGAAGAAGGGGAAGGGGCTGGAGTCAGGAATTAGGATGTGTTAGAGAGGGGTGAAGGGTGAGGAGAAGATGGATTGAGACAGAGAGAGAAAGCAAAGGAAGGAGGGAGGAGATGAAGAAGGCAAGGAAGAGATGTGACAGACAATTCAATTGAGCAAGGTAGCAGGCTGGATGGGGGAGTGTGCCAAGCAGAGGGAGCTGGGTGCGATTTGCAAGAGGGGAGACAGGAGAGAGAGATTTCAGCGCTCTCTGATAAACTTAGCCATCCTTTCTCTCTCAGTGGACAAATCTCTGCAAACACACTCTCCCCTTTCCTTGCTGGCAAGAGACAGCCAAGGATGGCAGTGGAGGGAAGGCAGATGAGGTACAGCATGTGTACAACTCCAAGGCTTTGGGCACACTCCAAGTCTCAGCAGTAGGTATAACAGCAACAGGCCTAAAGGAGTGGGCCTAGCTGGTGAAGGAGGTAACTCCTTTTCTGTTCCTCATCAGGATGGGATCTCCTATTACTGCTGCCCACATTTAGCACACTCACAGGGGTACTGCCCCCATACGCTGCCCTGAACTGTTTACTGCCCAAAACCATGGCTGCCTTATTGTAGCATACAAGTGAGAAAGGCAATCTGACTATGCAGACTTCTTTATGCTTTCTGTCTTTTTTTTTTTTAATAAAAATGAGGCCAGTACTACCCAGAGCCTGCCCATATCCATACTCCCCATCAACAAGTTGATCCATTTCAGACAACCACCATTAGCGGGAAAGTTGAGGGGGAAAGTCACTACGAGGGGGCTGCATTTGCTTAGCTTCTTATCACAAGGTCCATGGTTCACAGGACCTGAAGTCAGCTATTCACAAGGTACTCGCGCGCATAAGGCCTGTCTGAGCACACCCCCATCTCAGCCCCGCCACACCCAGGACTGATTTCAATTAAATAGCAGCGTAATCCAAGAAGCAGACAAATATGCCTGTGCGGGTGTATGAAGGGTGCGTGCCAGCAACTGTGTGGATGCGTTCGTAATTTTTCCGTGGTGTCTCAAAGGGCTCTAGAAAGCAGCTTACTCCCTCATGTTTGCTCCAGCCCCAACTGCCTCTCTGCGGTGCTGCCAGCCACCCCGATGGTCAGCGGCATGGTGTAACTGCGTGGTGACAAGCAGCGACTGGCTAGGGAAACTTAGCCAGTGCGTCCAAAAGGGGTTACTTAAAAAGAAGAGGAGCGATCTGCTGTGGCCAGGGTTGAGCGCTGGGGTCTCGAGGTCCCTGTAGGTTCTGCTGCTCAGGGAGCAAAGAGGTGGTGGTGGGAGATGTCCCCATGGCAGGGGAGAAGGGTGTGGGTGCCTGGTAAGCTATGGGGCTCCAAGGTCCTCACCCTGCAGTCAGGAATGAGAGCCCCACTAAGCGAGGGCACCAGGGTAAGTCTGCAGGGCCAGCCTGGGGAGCTGGAGGCAGGGGACAGAGTCTGCCTGAGAAATGGCAGGGGGCTGTGGAAAGACCATGCCTGTTCAATCAGCGCTCTGAAGGCTAAGGCGGCGGCAGACGGGAAAAGGGGGAAGGCGGGCTGCAGCAGTCCCTCCCCATCTTCTTCCACCAGCTTAAAAACCCCCCTCCTGTCCTTTGACTCAAGGGGACTGCTAATAAACCTGCCTGCTCTGAAGGGACAAACAGGCTCCACTGAATCACAGCTCACACATGCCCTGGTTATATGAGGAGCGAGGCTCAAATACCCCTTCCCCCACAAAGCCCCAACAAACAACTGCCTCAGCTGGCGCAGGCTCCCTGCTCTATTGCTGCAAGGAGGAAGACTACAGATCATATTATATTGTATTTAGCAGAGAGGGGACAATAATTTTTCAGGGAGTAATCACTCCCTGAACCCCACTTTTCTCCAAGCTCAGAGGACACCCTGGAACAGATGGGGGCTTCCTAACATTCCTGTGCTACCTGCAGCACTCAGTAGGGTTGCTACCTTGTAGTGGTGGTGTTTTTCTCCCCTCTTGAGCATTTTCCAATTCCAGCATGCTTATTTATGCCTGTTCCCCACTGTCACACACTGTCCTTTCTGTTCCCTGACAAGATGAACACGGGGCCGACCATGGAC
>NW_008824032.1:5765820-5768161 GCF_000699105.1 Pygoscelis adeliae | reverse complement strand
GAATGGAGCTCACTACAAAGAAGCTGGTGTGAAGGTGGCAGGAGTGAAGGAGTCAGCTAGGCTTTGTCACTATGGCTCCTCTCCTCCAAAGGAAAAGAAAGAGATAATGATGTTAGAACATTTTAACCTTTCTTTTTCTGAGCTTGATAGGCTTGGCCCGAGGCACCTTTCCTAGCAAAAACAGGCTGCTGTAAGATTGATTCGTTGGGTGCAGAGTTTAAAGGTAATTTTCTCTTGTCACATGCACATAAATTATTGTGGCTCAAGCTGCGATCAGCTCCATGTCTCACTTGTTCGACTACTTTTATGCCCGGGCTCTGATAAGGGGTTGTAAGAACCATGTCCAGTGCTCCCCAAGCAGCATCCTATATAAATACATATCAAGAGCACCACAGGTGTACACACGAAGTTAGTGTCTGGGGGGGAGGAAGGGGCACATACCTGCAAATCTGTACAGCCAGGGATTTTCAGCTGCAGAAGTTGCAGCTAGAGCCCTGTTTGCTCAGCTATGAACCTGTTTAAAATGTTCTGTCCGTGAATGCCAGGGCAAGGAAAACTCATCCACTCAGATTATTCACAAGGGGGAGAGAAAAAAAGAGGCACATGCACACACACAAAGGAAGCACAGCTGCAGCCAAAGTGAATTCATTTTTAACATTCATGAAAATATTCACAGAACACTTCAAGGCTATTTGCCTAAATTTTGCTGTTTGGAGTAAACACTTGAGCCAGCACAGGCTATGTGTTCTAGGCGCAATACGGCATCAGGGATGAGGGGTGCCTCCTGGCTCCAGGTCACAGAGTCACACTATGTCCCTGAGTACATGTGGCCCCCCTACTGTAAAGCACAGACTCAGAGTCTGCCACTGCATAGTTCCCGACTCTTGGCCCTGTCACAGCCAAAACGACTTTGCAAGTACTCGCGGCCATCGCATTCCCCATCCACCGCAACCTTATGCAACAAAGGCACATGCGCTCTGCCAAATTTAAACACAAAAACAGTGGCAAACAATGACAGCTCTGGCGCGTGCCTGGTCTGGGGGAGCAGACCCCTTTCCTCCCCTCTGCTTCCCCCTCCCTCTCCTCAACTCATCCCCGTCATTGGTTCCTTTCCCTGAGCATCCTATCCAGCTCACACAAGGGAAAATGCTGCAGCACACAAGGGAGACTCAGCTGAAGCCCTGAAGACAAGAGCTGTGTGCGTTGTCTCTTCCTCCTCCATAAATACAGCTGAGACGACGACTGGGTAATTGGCTAAGTGCCTGTCAGCTTAATAACAGAGAGACACAGAGAGAGAGAGAGATTTGTATTTACTATTCAAAGTCATGGATGCTGCCTGCCAGTGGATTTCAACATGGGTTTTGTTTGCACAGCGAGGCATGAAAAGTGAACGGACATGCAGCTCTGAGTCATGGTCTCCCTTTCCCAGCCTCGTGTGAGGGTGGACAACCAGCCTGGGATGGAGGGAGTGAAAAAGCAGAGCGCTGAGGTAGCTGCCATGCAGGTACCGTCGGGTTCCCGGTTAGAGTATCCCTGGGTTCCTACACTAGAAGAGCACCATCACCACCCCTGACAAGACACTGTTGTCACTGATACACTAAGTTACACCACATTAGGGGCAATGACAGTGGTGCATCTCCAGCATGGTCACCCTGACATCTCTGAGAGGGGTGGCTGCAGTGGCTCTGTGAGTGGTGGCTGCACAGCTGTGTGACCACCCCTATTTCGTTTCACAACTGCACAGCACAGGGGTTGGTGCTTGGGGAGCTGGAGCCCTCTTGGCCTTTCCCTCCCCCTTGTAAATCCAGTGCTATTCTAGGAACCCACCTACAGAGAGCACCTGTGAAGAAAAACCACTCAGGCATGTCTCGCCTCTCACAGGAGGGTGGGAGGGTGTATGCGAAGGACAAGCCTCCCTGCTCTTCAGAAGCTTTCACTACTTCCCTCTGCCACAGAAATGCAAATTTCAGAGGTGAAAGTGGTTCAGGGACAGGTTCAGTGGTTCCAGGCTACTGGAAAGGGACAGTATTGGCCAGATCTACCGCGGTGTTAACCACTGAGCCTCAGAAGAGGAAGATGCAATATTCTGTTTGCTTGCTGCCTTTTTCTTTCACAGCTGTAGCAACTGAAGCACAGTGAAGCGAAGGACACTTCCAGCATCAGTGATGGTTACCAAGGCCCAGGAGTCAGAAGACACACAGATCTCCAAGCAAGCAGTCTGTTATCCCGCCCATTGGGCAGTGCTGACTCTCACCGATACAATGCTTGCAACTGTACGAAGTATATGAACATGTGTACAACCGCACACAAGAAAACATTTTCCATTTTTAAACAGGAACAA
>NW_008824032.1:5758168-5765733 GCF_000699105.1 Pygoscelis adeliae | reverse complement strand
ACACATTTGCACACAAGCAAGCAGGCCCCCCCCAAACCTCATGCAGATGTGTTATTGCAAAGTATCTGTTGAAATCCTCCCCAGTCTGAATTCCATCAAGTTAGCTCTGACTGAAAAAGCCCAACCCCAGTGAAATCAATAGAGCTGCGGCAGGGCTATTTCTCCTCTCTTTGCACGGGGGCTGAGCACAGTGGGGGCACTATGGGGTCACAGCCGGCCTCTCCCACACAACCGAGTTGCTCCTAATAAAAATCTGCAGAAATATACATGCACAGGGGAGATTGGCTGTTCAGATTATTTTGAAATAGCTGTTTTCTAGGCAGAGGTGAAACTCGTCATTATTAGTTCCCATTATTTACCATAAAACCAGACATGTTAGATGTGCCTGAAGCCTGAAGCAAATGCTTTGGTGTCAGGTTCAGGTGAAAATCACATTCGTTTCTTCTTCAGTGAGAGAAGAGTAAAAGAAAACTCAGTAAATTCCTGACTTCACCTTTGTGCCCTCCATTGCACTTACTCCAGCAGAGCACGAGTTCACGCAAGCCAGAGTGAATTTTGATGGACAACAAAACTAGGTACCTTCAATGAAAATGGCTATGTTCAGCCTCACAGTAAGTCTGTTGAAGCTCTGCTGCTGCATCAGCCATGAGCTGTGGCCCTGCAGCTCTGTCAGAATCAGATACCTGTGGGTCTGGATATAAAGGGCAGATACGTGTAATATATATTTTGAAAACTTATAGTTGTGAGCTGGCAAATTCCAGTAACTATGAGCTATTTTAAGACTAGGTCTTTCCTCATCACCTGCTGTGGAGGGGAGCGGAGTGGAAGAGGTACCGACTCCGAGACACTCCAGGTAACACGTACTACTATATAAATTCTAATGCCAACTAAGTAGGAAAACATACGGTACTTAGCTGCAAACTGAAGTGTGTGTGCAGACTCAGGGGAGGAGGTCAACGCCATACAGTCTGATACTGTCTCTCCTCCTCCATCTTTCTGAATGCGAATTATACATACAGTGTTATTAAACATACATAATTTCACCAAAGAAAGAGCCTTTCCTTTTCTAATTTCCATTCCACCTTTGCTTGTGATGGGTTAGTCCCACTTTGCAGAAAACGCAGTATCACAAAGGCCCCGCTCACCACTGGGCACACCATATGTAAATATTGTGTGCATACATGTGTGTGTATAAGGAGAGATGCTAATCACCAGCCTCTGACCATATACATATTGCAATTTCCTTTACCATATGTGTGCACACACACTCACATATCTATGTATACATGTGTGCCTTCATATGATGGCACCATCTGCTGCCAGACCTGGAAGTTTTGCAACATCTTCTGTTACTACATTTACGCATTTCTTTTTATTTTTTCTTTTAAAAGGAAAGTATCAGCAGAGTACAGCCCCCTTTGCACAGATCCCCACAGACCCTCTCGACACATGCATGCTAGATTTCGTAATGAAGACTTTGCATATACTGGAGAAAAAGAAGAGCATTTGGCTCTTGTAGTCAAAATACCAGCGCAGATGAGGACGTACTATGAAAACCTTGTTTGCCACATTTGCTGGGTTGTTGCACGGCTGAGCCGAAAGGTAACCTAAGCTAATGGATAGGTCGCTAGGCTGGGTGCGCCCAAGCCCTGCTGTGCAACCCTGGGTGCGTCCCCTCACCTCCAGGCGCCTCCTGCCCACCCCCAGCCTCTCTCTGTCCCAGCTAATAGCCTGCATGCCCTGCGGAAGAGGGGATCTCTCTTACTCTGTGCTCGCGTGGCACTTAATACAAAGGGTGCCTCAACTTAGTGGTGGCCTTTAAGTGCCACAACAATACTACTAATAATCAAGGTTACAATTTCACTGCCGAGGCTGTATTATTATGTAGCATTATACCTTTGAACATGCCTATTCTCATTTCTAGCAAACGGCTCAGCTCACTGCTCCCTGTTATAAATCATATGCTAATTATAAATGTAATCTGAACAGCTTTTACATTTCTTTTAAAATGACTGTATAGGGCATAAACTTTGTTGTAATGCTGTGTTGCTACTTTGCCTGAGGTGCCTTTGTCCTCTAGCATAGCTCCACATGTAGAATATCAGCAAAATACTGGGAGGCCAAGAACAGAGTTTGCATAAATTGCTTATATTGCAGGATTACACCAACAGCACTACCATTACTGCTGGTAATTTGATTCTAGCCCATCCTTTGACACATGTAACTTGAGCTAAGTACCCATTAGGATGGAAGTTCCTAAACGTGCTATCATCCTGAAACTTCATATTATTTAAAGATACCTGGTAAAAATGGAAATTGCACACTCGGTTAAATGTTGGTTTTCATCAGTGCATCAGCATCAGATTGATTTAATTCTGGATGAAAAGTTGATGCTTGGAAAAACTCAAGAACAATGAGACAAATTCTTGCCTTGGCGAGATCCCAGTTCTCCAATGGGCTGAGCATCACCTGAGCAGCACTCAGCAGCTTAAGCCCTGTATGAGTCACTTGTACCTCTTTATTAGCAGTCCCCGGGAATCTGCCCCAAAGACAAATGCGGTATTTCTGGCAGTGCCCTTGGGCTTTGGCGGATTTGTACTGGTATAGCTGAGCGGATGGGAACGGGGATGTGCTCCATTTTGGTTCCAGCTAGTGACAAGCTCCATTTCAGAAGTCATTAAAGGCCAAATCTGCCCTTGTGCCAGGACTACTAAAAGCCCTGGGCAACCTGCAAGTCCCACTGACGCCCTCAGAATAGTGCTTTAAAGGCACTTTGGGGTGAGCTGCTGTGATGGTTCCTGAGAGAGCTGATCTTTCCCCTGTCATGCTGTACAGGTACCTGATCCCACAGCATAGACTCCATTGCCATTTTGCTTCCAACCCATCTTAAGGGCCAAACGTGACAGAGGCACAGTTCCCTCCCTCCCCAGTTTGCAGTAGCTGCCCTTCACTACTGCACATCCCGCTTAGCCAACGTCCTCCTATTTCTCATCCCCTCCTTAGACTGAAAGTGTGTAACAAAGCACAGGATCCCTGCCTTTGCTCACCCAACACTTGCAGAGAAAATGAGGTGGGAGGGGATGCTGGGGACAGGTAAACAGAAAGAAGATTTGGGGTTGGGGCTTGTTTTTCTTTTCCCATTTTAATTAGTTTTGGGGGATATTTTGTGTGTTTGTTGTTTGGAGATTCTTTGTTTCCTAACATCAAGCAGGGAAGTTGCATACAAAACCTGACAACCTCATGACTGATCTTGCAAGCAAAACATCGGCAGGAATTGTAGCACACAGTTCCTTCTCAATACTCAAAATAAGGTTCAGTGTCCTTCTTTACTCACTGAAGACAGAGTTAAAAAAATGAAACCAAGTCTGACAGGCTTTCTGATATACAGTGTCATCTTTGAAACATCCTGCTCTCTTTTCTTGGTTGTAGCTGGCCGAACACCAGAAGCTCTGCTCAGCCCTTCTGACCTGTTGCAACTTTCAAACCCCTCCTCCCTTTTCAGCCTTGCTCTAAGGAGCAGATCATTACCCTTTTCCCTGTGGATAGTTTATCGCAAGCTATTTTTATTCTCTCTCTCTGCAATTCCCTAACTTCCCCATGCCAAATATTCACTAAAAGTCATCAACCTTCACCAAGGCCAACAAATGAATCAAACCTGCTGCCAGGTCATTTAGGAGATGAGCCAGTATAGAGTTAGGAACATTTTTTGGAAGTCCATAGCAAGAGAATATTTAAATGCCATAGCTTTAAGAAGTCATATCCAAACTTCCCAGCATAATTCTATTCTGAGTAACAAGCTGTAGATGAAGCTCCAGAGGAGTGGCTTCCTTTAGGAACATTAGGGCTTATCATAAACTATTTTTTTCCACTTCATAGAACAGTCCACCCACCCATTCTTCTACTTACAAGTGTAACACTATATACAAATGTATAAGGCCCCAAAGGAGAAGAATCATTCAGAATACCCTGTCCTTGATGCTTTGCTGAGTTATTTGCACCACAATTTACACGAACAAAATGTTTTTAGTTATATTATCACTATGTACATTGCTTTTAATTCTTTCCAACTGCATATTATTTTTTCTCCCTCCTACATTTTCATTTCCCTTCAAGCTACAGGATGGAGCTCCTGGGCACCGGTAAACCACCGCTGCATGCTTCCTCTTCCCTCTGAAGCAGATGCATAGCAAAGATAAGTGATATGATCTCCGTGTAGAAATCTCTTACCTATCTCTCTGTGGAGGTAAAGACCTGCTCTGAGCACAGTTAGTATAGATCATCTAACGGTTTTCCCCATCGAGCTCTTCCCCTTGCTTTGTCACTAGCGGATCTATAGGCAGGGAGAGCGAGATGCTGGGAGTTTTTCAAACACAAAGCTGTCTTAAAGTGAGTTATGTTTTGGAGGGGCAGGGAAAACAGCGAGGGGGAAGCTAGCAAACCAACCCTTGCTTTGAAACTGAGGGAATGAAATGCCATCCTGGAGGACCTAAAGTGTACGGGACAGAGGGAAATCTCGCCCCTTCCAGCCTCATACGGCAGTCCCATCTCCCAGCACAGCCTGGCTTCGGCCTCTCCTCTGAAGGAGGGACTGAAACATGTCAGAAACCTGGGGCTGGTCCCAGGGAAAGGGAGGGGAGACAGCTGCTTTTCCTAGGAAACATGAAAAGCATACAGCCAGACAGATCTGCTTAAAGAGCTTAGGAAGGCAGCTGACAGAGGGAAAGCCTGTGCACCGGCCACAGCCACTTCTGACAGAAATGCAGCCTGCCGGGAACACCGTATTGCTCGGAGCAAGCAGTTACACGGCCGGGTGGCATGCCGCTCCTGCGAACCGTGTCACCTGGCACACATCTGGATCACCTCACTCAGGTGTTTTATCTTAGTGCCTGACATAACACTGATAAGCCACACACTCCACACACAGACACCAAAACTGCTCTCCCATGCAGCCCAGTTGAGCTTGCTCACGAACGCTTTACAGGCAGCACATGCAGGCACCATCTCCACCATCCACTCAGCCCTCTCTGCTGCAAATGCAGCTTTAGCACACAGCATCTAGATAAACTCAAAAGCTCCAAGGTTAAGTGGGAAATAGAAATCCAGTGACCCCTGGCTCGGCAAGTGAGCTCAATGACTTGTCTGCTGCTGTATGTACCAAACATACGCCAGCAAACATCTGCCTGAGCAGCCCCTCCAAAATGAATGATTGATGGAAGTGATTTGCCTTTAAAAATTGAATAAGTCAGCTAGGAGTCCTGCTAGAAAAGGGTTAATGGGATATATGAATTGCTAGTGAGTGGAAGGGAGAGGAGAGGAGCCGGGAGTCTGAGGCAACACCCCTTGTTAGGTGTTTACCATGTCGCATCTAAACCCCTTCCACCGCATATGCAAGGCAGATGAATTACTCTGTAAATCCTATTACTCCGTGTGGATAAATCTTACGTGTGAGTTAACAAGTCTGGAGAGCTGGGGAATAGAAGCTGCTGAACGGATATTCCAGGATCAAAACAACCCAGCACACGGGAGCTGAGAGAAGCGATACGTGTACACACACCACCACCACCACCACCACCCCCACCCCCCCTTCTAGCATCCTTCTTCCCTGATCCCATCTTGCTAGCTCACATACCCCTCTATCATTAAATGGGAGGGATGCAGGACACAGGGGATCATGTAGCAGACCATTTGGTGACATCTAGCAGGATTTATTTCAGAGAAAGAGAAAGAAAACTTTGCTGCTACTGTTAGCTTTGCTAGGGAATTGCTCCCTTGATGCTTCAGGGTTTGTGCACTATCAGCTCCTCATACAGATTACAGACTTATTTTAAATTACGTCCAGTAGTTTTATAGCTGTAATACACCGTGCGTGCACACACTCACACGCACAGAATTTTCCTTCAGTAGGGAAGTTACTGCAGGTAAGTTGAGCAAGGCAGAATTTGAAGAAGAAACACACAGGAAAAAGATGACTGCGTTTCAGCTATTTGGGACACTCCTAACTGAAAGTCCAAGTAGCCTCAGAACTACCTTTAGAAAACCTGCATGATGAATACAGAAATGTAACACTCAATACTGCCTGTGAACAAGGCTTCATGTGCAAAGACACCCCCTCATCACAACCATTCAGACACGAAGGCACAGCATACACCCATTTACTTAGCCCTGCAAAGAAACCAACACAGCGAACGAGATACAAGCCTCAAAAATGTCGGAGCTCTTACACCATCTTTTCTCCAGCCTTTTCAACTACTGTATCCATCTCCCCTCCCTACAGGGCAGATAAATAAATAAATAAAATTAAAAGCCAGAGTTTCCCAGAAGAACTTGCCCAAGAGTTCTGGCAGCACCAGGAATAAAGTTTTTGCATAGGTACAAAAAGAAGTATGGGAAGATCAATGGAACATCTGGCAAGCACAGCTGGATCCCTTTTCGATTTCTCTATTGATACTGCAGGGCTGCTAGAAATGCACGTTCACGAGAGCTGGCTAACACAAACAGATCTTTCCCCACTGAAATTCTTTTGATCCAGAGCACTACATAGAGGAGAGCGGTGGCAAGAGGTTTTCAAAAGCTCTGCGATTTTTTTTTATATTAAAGCACAAACACACACGCAGAGCTTGTTTGTAGCAGCTGCTGCTACTGCAGTTTGAGAGGTAAAATAACACACACTCTCACAGAGACATACAGACGCAAACCTGTATCACATCACATGTATACATTGCATACACAGAAATATAGATACACACATAGAAAAGGAAAAGTTGGCAAAATGCCCTACCTGAGGATGGCTGTGTCCCCCTGCCTCACGGTGATGTTATCGGTACCTCGGGTAAAATCCACGCTGCGGACTGGCAGCCCTGTAGGGAGAAGGCAAAGCAATCTCAGTAGGACCAGCGGTAATTGTTTCCGATCAGGCTGAGCCCTTGCTACCATGGCTGGTCTCGTCGAGTTTCACTGCCTGTACTTGTCTCTCTCTCTGCGTATGTATGTGGGTAGACAGATGTAGAAAGAAAAACAATAATAATAATAATAATAATAATGTACAACTCTCGCTCTGATCGACAGCCCCAGAAAGGGGAGGTGATTGCACAGTCCTTCTTAGCTGCCACTTTCTCTTGCTTTTTTCAGTCTCTTGCTGGTTTCTTCCCCCCCCCCTTTTCTTTTTTTAAGGCTTTCCAAAAAAAGTCTTAGCACAACCTTCAATTAAAAAAGGAAAAAAAGAAATAAAAAAACAAGAGGAAAAAGTCAGGTAACAAAATAATTAAAAAACAATAATAATTAAATCGACCCGTTTGGAGTGATGGAGAGAGGTGAAAAAAAGGAAAAGGAACAAGACGAGTCCTGTGCCGCCGGGCTGCGCGAGTGGATGGTCCTGCTCCAGTGCGCGGCTGTGCAGCCTCCCAGCCCCGAGCTCCCTTCCTAACCCACTTTCCCAGGCGGAGCGAGGGAGGGAGAGAGGAGGGAGGAGGGAGGGAGGGAGCCTCACTCGTGAGACGGCAGCTCGGCACCACGGCGGCGGCGGGCGCGGGAGGGGACCTGCGAGCGGCGCTTCCCGTCCCTCTCCC
>NW_008824032.1:5752308-5758031 GCF_000699105.1 Pygoscelis adeliae | reverse complement strand
GGGAGAGAGGGAAGGGGATGGGAAAGGAAGAGGGGGCTGGAGAAAGAAGGATGGGGGAAAGACGGAGAAAGGGAGCGCGAGCGGGGAACTGGAAGCAGAGGCAGACCGGGAAGCAGAGAGGAAAAGGCAGGAGCAGCCGGGAGGCACCGGGAGCGGAGCAGAGAGGATGGTGGAAGATACGGGCAAAATTCACAAGAGAAAATACTGCGGGAAGGGCGCGGGGTGGGGGTGGGGGGGCAAAGAAGCTGTGGCCAAAAGTGCGAACAACTTGGCTTTGCGGCCCAAAGCCACAAGCTAGCTGATTTACAGAGCAGCATTCTTTGCAACTGCCTCTGCTGCCTCAAACCTTGCTTTTTCCCCCCTCAGACTTTCCTCTCACCAGATAAACAGTTGTACATCCCTCCCTCCGGCTCCCTCCCGCCTCCCTCCACTCGGCCCTTCCCGCCCCCCACCTCCTTTCCCAGCCTTTGAGGGATGGACCGGAGACAATGCTGGTATTGAGCTGCCCGCAGTGTGAATACTCGGCCTGTCCTCCCCGACTGCCAGCGCCCGCAGCTGAGGCCCGAGCCCGGCAGCAGCGCTGCTCACCCGGGAACGCTCCCACAGCTCACACACCATCCCCGGCACCGTCGCAAGAGAAGGGAGATTAAATTAACGGAGAGGAATAAGCCCTATGTTTTACTGCTGATGCCTGCCTGCCATTCCCCCAGCCCGCTCTCCCGTGCTTGCAGGAGGGATGAGGAGAGCTGCTCCCAGGGACGTTTCACTAGCATAACCCTTCTGTGGCCAAAGCACAGCGGGGCAGGGAGGGGGAAGCAAAGAGGGAAGAGGTGGTTTGAGGGGGGTCCAGAGAAGCAGGTGCAAGAAAAGCTGAGGGAAACTCCGCTGTGAGATGCTGTCCTGCATGGTCACAGTGCTGCTGCATGCCTGTGCAGGAAGGGAAAAAACAGGTCTTGTTTCCTGCCTGTTTCACCTCTGCTCCTGGAGCCTTATGGGGATACAGTGGACCCAAACTGGAGAGACATAAGGACTGGCTCTGTGTCATACAAATGGCCACATGGGATCAGATCAAAGGTCCCTCTAACCCTGCGTCCTGTCTTGGAGCACAGCCTAAAGCCAATGCCTAGGGCAGAGCACAAGCACAAGGCAAGCGTGCAATGGTACTGCCCCAGAGCACTTCTCTAGTTTCCCGTGATTTGTGGCTAAGGCATGTACCCAGCCAGTGGCAGTGTCTTTGTAGTTAATGGCCTTCGATTGATTTTCTTCTTCCAGGAATGCATCCAGTTGCTTTCTGAACCCCTAGAAACTGGCCCCTGCAGCCTCGGTATGGAAAGGCCATGCTGTCTATGAGTACTTAAACAATCCCTGCATGTGTTAAAGGCCCACAAATTAAGGGCTAAGGTCATGACCCCACTGCTCCACTGCCACACATGCAGCGGCAAAAGAGATGACTGCTTTGTATTCAAGCCAAGGAGTGAGTCGACTCAGACATTTCCCCTGCAGGAGACTTGACGCAGATGGCACCAGAGAAGTGGAGCAACGAGAAGGAGCTAGGGGGTTAATCCACACACTGGATGTTCCCAAGCTCCTGCAGAGAGAGATTTCACCCGACAAGGATATTGCTCTAAAGAAGACCATGCTGCTAATAGACTAGCAGCCACTGCTCTAGGGCAACGGACAGCACAAGGGACAGAAAGATGCCATCAGGCTGCTGGCATCTCAGGCGATGGGCATCACCAAAAGGAAACCTCTGCGCTCTTGTGACAGTTTGAGTACAGCTGAAAGACCCAGTCCCACATGAAGTTACCAATGATAAAAACACACCCCTCTTGCAAGTCAGAGCGTTGCATGGATCCTTTTTACAATGGTCTCCCACATATGTTTCATCTACATTTAATAAGAGCTATTGTATGTTAATTAAATGCCAGTGGAGTAAGGAAAACATATTTGTCAAAGATTAACTATTATGCAATGCAAGAAGCATCTGCCACCCAACTGCTAGAGCTCACTAAATATTTCCTTATCTCAGAGTATTTACTTAGGAGGCAATAACTATCCAGTTAAATCTAAATTTAATGCTTAGTTAAATATAGTTCACGGAAAGCAGCACCAATATGTTTTATACAGGGAACGACAGCGGGGGTTTCAGGGAGGGAAAAGGAAGGAATCCTGTCCCCATACTCCGGTAACATCCTGACTCAAGGTGGGACTGCACGTGGCTGTGCCTCCCTACAAAGTGGGGAGTGTCACAGCAGACTCGGAGGCCCCTCTCTGCTGAGATGGAAGTACAGGGGAAGTCTTCATCTTCTTACGCATTTATACAATCCTCATTATAATGACCATAGCATAACTATTTAATAATAATAATCATAATAAACAGAGAGACGAGGAAGAAATTCCCTTGAGGGTCTCGTAGACCTTGGGAAAAACAAAACAAAACCTAAAGCTGATACGTCTTATTTGCTTTTAGAAGCGTACAGAAGCAAAAGGAAGGGGTTGCATGGGTATAAAAGGCCAAACAAGCAGAAATCACACAAATCCTAGGAGAGCGCTTCATGAGTAAAATAAATAATGTTATTTTTGTACATGTTCCCAGAAGAAATAACTCTCTGGACCAATCTCCCCCTGCTGGAAGCAGATAACGAAACAGCAGGTCTGCTTTCTAACTTTGTACCTTCTAAAAACTTGAGGAAAAATTCAGGTAAACATTCAGAGTGCAGACGTCACAAATCCATACTGCCATCTTTAACGCCATTTCCCAATACTCCCAGTAGGTGCAGGACTAGCAGGGCCAGCCTGACTGAACAAATTTTGTCACTATGCAGTTCAGGAATGGATGGGGCAGCATGACCCCAGCCCTACAGGTACCACATCACCCTCCTCCAACATAAAACACTTACAACCCGTTCAAAGGGAACATGGCCTAGAGCAACACCCTTTGATGAGTGCAGGCTGTACAGCACCACCAAAGAAACACTTGGATGACAGGTTTAGGAAGGTGTCTGTGTGTCCACACTGTGGGTACGGGATGACTCTGCGTGCAAGCTGGAGGGAAAAAGGCAGCACAAGCAGCCACAGCCTGTCTCACCTTACTCTCCCTGGCTTTGAGGGAAATCTGCTAAAGACATCACAGCCTAGGCATCTAAGCTGGCCAAAGGACACACCCTCCATGCTGGCCCTGGGTAGGCAGCCTCCACTGAAACATGCGGTGCTGAGATGCTCTGGGACTGGTACTCAGGTCACCTCTGCCTACCTGTGTGGCAGCTCAGTTTTAGAGATACTCAGGGACTGACATTGTGAAAGCCTGAAGTGCCATCTGCTTTTCATGGAGAGCCAACAGAAGCTTAAAGCATGGACTCTGGCCACAAATAGGGATGGTTTTTTTTTGCATTTGAGGTGGCTAAAAGCAAAGAGCAATCCATGGAAACTTCACGCAATGCCAACTGCAACAGCCATCTGTATGATGTGGATGGTTGCCCTCTAGGAGCTGAAATGAGGCTCATCAGCTCACACACACCACAAACTGGCAACTGTTGTCACTTGACTTTCATTCACTACCAACGACACCAAAACTGGTGACTTGTTCCCAAATCTCACTGGAATCAGGGAAAAGACATTTCTGAAAAATACAAGAGAACTGCTCACACAAATCTCCAGACTTTCATGACCCACATGATTGTTTTTAAGGGGACTGTATACCTGCTCTGCCAGCAGAGTCCAAGCATCTAGGGACTTTATTCAGGGTATCTGCAATGATGAGTGAAAACGTATGATGTTTTGTGAGCTATAACGCGTTAGTCAAGATACACTGCTGTACTCGGCAGCAGAGGCTGCTCAAAGCTTCTCAGCCATGCAGAGAAAATGCAATTTTGTTGCATTGGCAGAGGAGTTATAGAGAGGAACAGGGAAGAGCTAAAGGGGTTTCAGCACATGGGGAGGAAGATTAAGGGACCGTGGCAGGGGTGTGGTGATCTCTCCTTCCTCTCTTCCTTCCTGTACCTGCAGCTCTTAACATGCACGCATTTCTGCCCTGCTGTGCAAGGGCAGTATCCCACTCCATTTTATTAAGCAGCTACATTTCACTCTCCTTTGGTTCCTGGGATTCAAGGAGCCACAGGGCAAGGAGGGAGAAAAGGCAGGGCTAGGAGAGAGGTGGAAAATCCTTTGAATGCAGCAGGTGCCTCTACAGGCAAATCGAAGAGGAGGTGGGCTTTCAGTGGTAAATGCCCTTCTCCTCAGACTCAAAGAGAGGGGTCACGTAGGCCATACTCTGCCCATTCCTTCAGCTACACCTGCCTGATAAAGTGGCCTCCATCTATACCAGACCAGAGTCTCTGGAAAGAGTTTTTTTTAGACGACTGAAAAGAAGAAAGTCTGCTAAGGACGGGGTGCTGTCTACCAAACTTGATCCTGTGCTGACTGGAACATCGATGCCAGTTATTCATATCCCCAAGGCACTTACGGAGGACAGATTATAGGGTAAAATTCTGCAGTGTGAGAAAAATATGTATATGATGGCTCTAATACTAGAAGTAACCATTCCAGTATGTGCTTTAAGAAAGACATGTTTTTAATGAATATTTTGCATGTCTATAAATTAAACTGGCTTTTGATGTTGAAAATCAGAGCCAGCTTAGGCCTGAGACTCACATCCAGACGCGTACTGCAACAAGACCAAGCTTCCTCTGAAGTAAGAGCCTCATTAGGTGGAAGGATTTATTGCACTGAGAGCACTCAGATAGGTCATAACTGTGGATGGTAACACGCATGCACAACACCTCTTTCTCAGTGCGGTCACTGAGCTGTAACAGAACTTCCCTCCTGTACAAGAACAATAGCTGATTTTCACCAATTTGTAACCTTGTTACTATGCAATCGATCTGGCTTCACAATTGATCACCTTGGTGTGGACAATTTAGAGGCCAAGGGCCAAGTTCTCAATTGCTGTAAGCTGACATAACACCACCACTGTCAAAAGAGCTATGCTGATTTCCACCAGCTAAACACGAGGCCTTGAGTTTTGAAGTTCATCTACTCCTGTACTGCGTGGGTAGAAAACTGCCGTATCACCTTTGAAAGAGAAAACCTTGTTCGACTGGATAAAGAGATTTTGTGCTCAGACTTTTCAGAAAGTTTCACCTTTAGTTAAAGACCAAATCTGAAGCTTGGGCAGGAGAAAAACAGCAGCCTGAAGATGCCTTTTAACATCAGGATATGACCAAGTGGGATTAAAGAATTAGCATGGCAATTTGTTTGTGGCCTTAAGTACTGGTTGCTACCACAGCAAGTGCTTGTAGAACTACAAAGCCATTGGCAATAGGTCCCCCCTACTTCAGAGGAACAAGAAACAGAGAGCACTTCCCTTTTGTTAAAACAAAAGTTGCCCTTCTGGCCCTACAAATACAACAAGCATAAAAGCAATCAGTAGTATCAAGAGCATGGGGCTGCCTTTCCCTGAAATACCACGTATCATTAGCTACTTCCTTACAGACACCTCAGAACTGGGCTCTGCAGCTGCTGTTTGTCAGAGGGTGTCAAATCACTCCAAAACCATGGGAGGCCACGCTGCTCAGAGACTGCTGCTGCATGGCAGGGAGCCAAGCTGCCTGCCATCTCCCAGCCGAGTCAGCCACCCCAGTGGGAAACCGCGGGACCTGTTCTCCCAAGGAAGGCCGGCTCACGGTGTCGGAAGTAGGGACAGAGCTGATCCCCGTTCTGATGTT
>NW_008824032.1:5736664-5752257 GCF_000699105.1 Pygoscelis adeliae | reverse complement strand
CCCAGTTCTGATGTTTCTCATGGGGATAAGGTATTATGTTGACCTGTATTTTCAAACGTGGCTACAGGAGTTAGGCATGCAAATCTAGACAAGCAGTCCATACATCCCACTGAGGACAGCTTCAATATCTCTTTTCTTTTTATATTTGGGAGTGAAATCATAGCTTCACCACTGTCAAGTAACACTTGATGAGTCAGGCGGAGCCAGGGTTCAACCCTACAGGTCTTTAAATAATTCACTTTCCATAGGAAGGCAATAGCTCTAACTGCTTAGGCCTACTATCCCCCCCAAACTTTCCTCCCAATGCTGGTGAATATTTACAGCCCTTAGCACAAGTACTTAGGATTGACTTCACAGAAGGAGCCTAGAGTAGTTAACAGTCCCTCCCAACACACAAACAGAAGGATGACCCAGAGGTTGGGATGTTCTAGGAGGACTTGGGAGATATCCAGTCCCAATTTCCTCAGTGAATTTGGGTAAATCACTTAATGAGGCATTCACAAAGGCGTAAAAAGCTAATCTCCCTAGGCTCCCTCTGCCCTTAGAGAGATAATCTTCTCTTGAGGGCACTTCAGAGCAGACGCCTAATTTAACCGTTTAAAATTGTCCTGTCTCTCAGGGCATGTCAAAGTTTCCAGCTATGTAGTGGAGATCCTATCATAGCCTCAGCTTCCAGCAGTATTCAAAGGTTGAAGCACCAAAGACTGTAAGGTGATCTGACAATACAATACAGAAAGTCCCTGCAAGACAATCTACAGAACACGCCAGGCATGATCTATTCCTAACATACTCATTAACAGGTCCCAAAACGACTGTCTGGCAGTTGCAAGGGATGTTATGATCACTGCAGACAGGAATCCTATACAACTAAGAGATGGTCAAACCTGTTCTGCTGAGCCTTGCTGTATATTCGATGACCTGCTCCAGCGTGGAGTTCTCAACACAATGCTAATGGATGAGAATACTGACAGTGATGATTCAGAAGAGTGCTCCAAAGTCTTGCTGAAATGATACATGGTACGCATTCATCATCACCAGAGGATTAATTTTATTGTGAAGAATAGTGCAGCAGGCTATTGTGCTGTGCATTTTCTTGTCCATTACAGAAGCTCCCACATAGCTTTTATGAAACTTTAAACTGAGGCCTTCAGCGAGACAAGAAAGATTCTCAAGATTTGTGATGCTATCAGGAGACCAGGCAGTGTCAGAAAGCCTCACGCGCAACAAGCTGAGAGAGAAATTTGTATGCAGAAATTTGGAGAAGGGTCCCTTTGAAACTATGACCTGCCTGAATTCAAGCTTCTGAAAACGCTTCCAATCATTTCACTGCACTCAGGTCTGAAAATGAGGAAGACTCATCTTTAACATGCCCAGATTTTCAAGATGACAAGCCAGGAGAACTGTCCCACAGACACAGGCTCAGTTAATACCATTCTTACAGGCTACAGGTCAGGGACGTCTCTGCATCAGCATTTGGAGTTAGTGCCTGCCTACTCTTTCAACATATACTTTCTAATGTTTCAGCTTTTCCTCTTTTCCACACTACTTCTCTGCTCCTTTCTCCAATCTCCTCACCCTGGTATTTTCAAGTTTCTCTCCTTTTCCTAGGTTGCTCCCATGCCCTGTTTCTCTCAGGCCCAGTCAATATTAATACATTTTAAAGCTAGGGGGGACTTCTCAGATCATCATGTCCAGCTGCCTGCCCCAAGCCATAGAAACTCACCCACTTCTTCTGGTAAGAAGCCACAACCAGCAGCTCAGCCAGAGCACCTTATTAAAGAAAGGCTCTTGGCTTTGGTTTAAGCAGCCCCAACTGCAGAGATCTATCCTATGTTAGTGGGTTTAATGATTAATTACCACCTCAGGTTAAGAATTTTTCATGTTGTTTTAAGCACAAACATTAGTTCCTTTATCATCCAGCCACTGAATTGAATCATGCTTTTGCCTGCTTAGATTAAATGGTCATCTGTTGTTAGATACCATCTCCTTGAAAAATTATATTGTACCTGTTTGAGTCTCATTTCATACCACTTTTGTTTCTAGTCCAATACTTTGCCACAAATGCCCAACACTTAGTGCCAGAGAGGGAAACAGGGTATTTTCAGCAGCCTCTAAAAGAGCTGGCAGGTGCCAGATTAATAGCACTGTCCTGGGGATGACGCCAGATAGCACAGAAGTAGGGCCAGGAGTGGGAACTTTAGGTCCAAGCCTAAGCATGAGGAAGGGAAAAGTAGGAGTTGGGGGGGAAGGATGGAGGACCTGCCCACCAAGAGGTGCAGGAATAAGGTGGCTCCTCAGGGAGAGGAGGGATTGTGCTGGAGGTGATTCCAGGAGCTTGTTCTGTTAGACAGGACCAAGGAGCCTCCAGCACAATCCCGTGCTCAGATGCAGTGGCAGTGCACCTGTATGGCCTGTGGGCTTCACTGCTTGCAGTGAAGAACCCTGTCTCAGAACCACCCTGATTCAGTCTCATCCCAACTCATGTTTAAATCAACTTGGATAAGGCAAAACAAACTTGAGTGTGGACATAATTGCAAACTGCTCAGACAAAGCAATACCTATCAGAAAAAGCAATAACTCTTAAGGAACAGAAATTCTTCTCTGAACCTCTGCTTACAACATTGCTAATGCTGGGCTGGATGAGTGATGCACACATCCTGAAACAGCTCCCTAAAGCAGAGGTCTGGGGGGCATTTATAAAAGCTTCCAGGCAAGAGTGAGAATAGGCAGGTGTTCTCCTGAAGGAGCGTAAAATCTCTGTGGGAACTTGACCTGTCAGAGCCAGGCTCAGGCCCTGAAGTGCCAGCAAATGCACCCCCTCTACTGACAATTTACTCAGCTCCAGCAACCTATTAGATCCAGCACCTTGTGGGGCTTTACGAAACAAAGAGCTGACAACCCAAACAGGAATGGAAGCATTGCTTCCTGTGAAACCCCTGGGGACTTGTGCATAGTCTTGGTCTTCAGCGACACTTCATTACCTTCCTAATTTATACAACACACCAGTATTTTTTGAATACTGTAATGAGCCTGCTAGCTTCTTCCAGCAGGCAAAGATCAGGGAAGGACAAAGAGCAGGTTGGTCAGAGCACCCTGGCAGCTGGCTGAACAGAGGCAGGGGATGTGAAAAAATCACTACAGTTGGATCAGACCAGAGCAGGGTAACAAAAAAAAGCCTGAAGAAAACCTCTGATGATGAGATGGAGCTATGAGTAAGGCACTTTCACACTTCATCACTTGCCCTCTAATGTAGGAATGGACTGGAAGACGAACCCCAGGTACCAGACCTATAGCACTTGTGGGTGAGGCTACCTCAAGTGTCCTGAGGGAACATCTATCACTGATTACTTTTTAGTCAAAGTCATTGTCTGTAAGACCTTTTCACCCTATTTTTTCTGTCTGCAAGGAACCGTCCTGTGTTTGCCAGACATAAGTGGGAATCCAGGGAGGGCCTGCATTTGTGAAATGGAGGGCTTTGAGTCACTTGAGCATCTGCTTCTGAGCTTTTGGTAGGACAAACACTTTCACATACAGTCATGAGAAAGAATGGTAAAAATGGTTTACCAGAGGTGCTTTTCGTCTGGTGAGTGTATAGCATGAAGGAGCTGGCAGGAAAGCTTTTTACAGGCCTGGGATGGTAAAACACTGCTGCCAAATCTAGGTACCTGCTCAAGTAAGCCCTTGCAACCTACTGATCTGACGAGGCTCTGAGGAAGAAGGAGCCTAAACCTCAAAGAATTTTCCCATTGAAGTAATCTGTCAGTGTCTGGGATGTCAAAAGCAATCCTGACAGGCAGAGGCCCCTTGGACGAATCCTGGCCCTGATATAATCATGTGGAGCTTTGCCACCTATTTCAGTGGGGCTACGATTTCACCTCTTGAGTCTGCCTCTTGGCTGGAGAATGAGTGCAACACAAAGAACAAAGCAAACATGGAAATTAAGGCATGCCTTCAAATTCACATCCATTTAACTGAATTACAACAATTTTCCAGTAAGTTCATTGCTCATCAAAGTGAGGAATAAACAGTGAATCTGACTGGCCTCAGACAGACCCAGCATAAGCAAATTAAGTGCAAATTTCTCCTGCTCCCAGCTCTGTCAGGACACCCCTGTTCTGTCCATCAACACGCCGTGGTATTCCTGCCCACTCTCACAACTGCTGATGTAGCTAAGTCCTGAAAAGAAGCTGCTATTGCCCATGAATTTTTAATGTAGCAAGGAAAAGGCTGCAGGAAGAAGAATATTTGGTGGCATTTACTCCCTATGATCAAAGCCATTTCATGTCTCTTGTGTGATATTATTAGAACACAATACGAAGTGAAAGCAGCGTTCAGACTAAGGTCCCTATTCACGAAACATTTTCTGCAGAGGAGAACGCAAGAACTAATGCCAGCCGGAAGCCCATCTTCTTACAGCATCTCTCTGCCCATGTGTATCTGCAGGGAATTACATGACAGAAAGATCTGAGCAGGTACCTTAAACCAGTCCCCTCTTATCATAAGCACGATGTTCAATGGGACATCTCCACTCACCTCTAAATGCTTCCCAACACCCAAAAGCACTTGTATGGCCAGCAGTAGGAGACCCAGGTCTAAAGGAATAACATACCACAGAAAGAGCTATATTTTAGGTCTCTGCTGTCACTGGTATTTGTTAAATAAAACTCCCAGAGGATGACAGGAAAAGACTACGTAACAAAAGCAAAAGTCAGCTGCTAGTAGGAATAGGGTGCGGCTAGCTCTAGGCTTTCATGTTCCCAAACACAGCAATTATTTCTGTACTGACTGTGTGTTTGGGACATACCAAGCAACCACCTGAGAGAACGCAATGCCAGAGAGCGAGCTGACATGCCCTGTCTCCATCCTGTCACTAGCTGGGCCAATCCTCCAGTGCCGAGAAGCAGATGAAGACCTTACAGGAAGATCTGTTAAGCACCCAGTGAGGAGAAAGGGAATTTCTAGCTAGCAGAAAAGAGGATACTGGGGTTCAAACAGATTTGGCTCTCTGGAAGTCTGGATTAATTCCAGACCTTTCCCTTCCTCCCCTCTACTAAGGGACAAAATGGAGTATATACACTAATGTAAGCTTTTGAAAAGCTTCTTCCTCTGACTTCAGACAAACTCTGCATATCCCTGACAAACATGGACACACAAAAATATTTCCCTGGGCAATATCTACACTAGCTGTATATGCTGTAATTACAAATTGCTCTGTCTTATCACCATCATTCAATCAACAATAAAACTCATACACCAAGAGGCCAAACTGATCAAACTCCTAGCCACAAGCAATGTATCCCATGCAGATCACCCCCACCATTGCTCAAGAACTTCTGAAACAAATCTGTCCACTGTTGGTAAGTGTTTCATGAGTGTTTCATAAAAAGCCAATACCTTGTTCACATTACACCTCTGATGGTGCTGAGGATGCATTGCTCATACCAACTGAAATTTTCAGTGTCTGTTCCATGGCTGAAAGACTAAGATATCTGTAAGCGAGGGTCAAGGTTCAGCAAGTAGCAGGGATACCCGTGCAAAAATATTTGCCCATTGAGTCACACTGCTAATAATACAGGACTCATGACTACTCACTGAAAGCCATCATGCCAACAAATCTGCACTAATATCACAAAAGCAAAGACAAGGGAATCACACCTGAAGTTGAAGTGAAATGTAACCATTTTGGTAAACATAATGTCTGTAAATAAATGCTGGCAGCAGTCATGCAGATGTTTACAGAGGTAACAGCCTCCCAATGGCCCCTGCTGCTTTTATGTTCTTCCGAGCCGGACTCTCATGAGGGCTCTATACTGGACAGCTCTTTCTATGCCACTGTGCAAATGAAGCACTGTTGACTGAAGCAGAAAAAGACCATGAGCACTCAAAAATGTCTAAAGGAAACTGCAGAAAAATCAACACTTAATATATAATGTGGTTGCAGTCCCTCAAAGCTTTGCAATAAGAAAGCTCCATGAAGCAGAAGTTCTGTTTATACACAGGAAAGTGGGAATGTGTTACAGCTTAAATCTTTGGACCAAAAAGGTGGTTTGCTCTTGCTGGCACAGAGAATTGCACAAAGGATTTAGATTTCACACAGGGTGAACTCTCCCCACTCCACTTACACAGCACAACAGAGCCGCGGGTGAGATATACCAGGCGCTGCAAGTCCATAAGGAAAGAAACTCTGGTGAGGGAGGGGCAGGGTACAGTCCTTTGTGGAAAGGGGCAGATGACACCATCATGCTCTGTGTGTGCGTGCATGTGTGTGAGCGAGCGAGCTGAGACTGGCCTATGTGATATTCCAACCTACTGGGATGACTGAATAGGAGAAAGATAAAGTTTTAAGCTCTGTGGTCTTTTTGTCAGGGCATAATGCTTACAACAAGAGAGCAAAACAAATCAGCCCAGACAGAAAGGACAGAAAAACCCTGTTTAATCTGGAGATCAAGTCTTCCTTGTAACTTCCAGTATGGTTCTCAAGCTTTCTAAACATCTCCTCACTCCCAGGAGCCAATCTTAAAACACACTATTTGAGCACCTTGGCCAGGATAGAGTCAATGTCTTGATGACTGGAGGACATGCAATGTACTTTTAGTTTACTAGATGTATTCAACTCTGAATAAAAAGATTCAAGATGTCACTAGTATTGGACAGATGACCCTTAGCTTAGCTCCACAACCAAGAGCTTTTACGAAGTGAAGCCAGAGTCCCTGTTTCTAGTTCCTGTAATATCTTTCCATAAAGCTGCCACGTGTTTGGATAGCTGTATGGGGTTGGGTATAGAGAGAGAAATATTTTGCGATTGGAATTTGATTGTGGAGCTAATGAAGCTCTAATGGCAAACCCAAAAAGAATGTGCAAGCTGCTTAACATTATCTGATTCCCTGAATCCAGCAGTTTAGGACAACTTTCCTCAGCAGATTATAGCTCTCATCTCCTCTGACTATTTTGCCAGCATGGAAGAGCATGCCAAATACTAGCATCCCCTGAAAGATGCAAAGTTGTTTTGATGACTCATCTGGCAACCACAGCAACTAAGTCACTTCAGTCAGAATAGAAAACTTTGGAAAATTAAGGTAAAGGGAAATAAAGTTTAAGACTAGGAAGTGTTTCAGAAAAAAACCCCAAACATTCACTATTATTTGTAGATTCTCTCCTTTTGTCTTAGACCAGCCAAAGAAATGATTAATGCTTTCTGATTATGATTAATGATTAATGATGATTAATGATTAATGTTTCTTAACAACACTTGGAATATAAGCAATGAGAAAAAAAGAAGAAAAAACAATGTAAAAAAATTTCTTATTATTCCCTCACCAGACCTCCTCCTCAAAAGAAAATAGAGAAAGCCCACAGTAAGACTTATATTCTTCAAAAGAAAGGAAAACTCCAATCAGGGACTGCATTTAGGATTTTAACTTGGTATAGATGTTCTTTTAAGAAAATTACTCTTACTTGCCCTGTCCATAGTGGGATTTAGGAAGTGCAAAGAACACATATTTAACTAGCTAATGTGTATTAACAGCTTAGCACAAATAAGGCAGTATGCTTCCATGACGTATTAAAAATTAGTTAAACCTTAGGCTACTTCTTGCCATTATGCTTCACATATGTTAAAATCATGCTGCCTTGTTTTCATTAGGCTGTTAATACATGCCCCCAAAGACAGCTTCACCTTAAAGCTCCCATGAGAAAGACCTAAAGGTTTAGCTATGTTGGCAAACCCATCTGAAGTTGACATACTGCTGATGCAGCTGTAACATACTTCCTATCTCTTCATTCCCCCAGTAAACACTTGGCAAAAAGATTACAAGGCCAGAGAGCTGCACCTGCACTTTGGCTCTTGTTGTGTCACATTCAGCATCACGTTTCCTCATGCCTATGATTAGAGTAACAAAAGATTATAGCATGGACCTGATCCTCGACACAAGAAAGTGGAAGCCTGCTGGCAGGTTGGCAGAATTTCAACTGCTGTATGTCAATTCATACAGACAAATTGAGGCTCATCCTGAAATTGTCTTGCTTTAGTTCATGACTTCTGACCATAGGGTAGGAAAGAAAACACTACCCTGTCCCAGTACCTTTGTGAATCCAGCCTGATTTTTCTTTCCTAAATGAAAGCATTTGGTAGGATTTCCCCAAACCTGCAAGCTGCTTTTACATGACTCAAAATTAGGTTTTCAGCATTAATTCCAAAAGAAAATTTCCTGCCTCTGCTGAACAATAACACTTTCAATATACCGACTGCCCCTTCAGAGTAAGGGCCGGTCCCCATATATTCTTCACTTCCCTTGTGCTGTTTCTCTGTGCGACTCACTGAAGAAGAAATTATATTCTTTCTTCTGTCCTCTTCCTTGCTCAGGCAGGACAGTCACCTGGATGTCATCAGGCCAGAGATCTAGTTGTCAGGCACCAAGCTACCATCATAGTGTCTAAAAGAGGCTCTTGAGGCCTTGGTGACACATTCACCGTGTGTGCTTCCTCTGCTTTACAGCTGACTCACATGGAGAACCACCAGGCTCTCTCCAGGACAGGAAAAATAACTGTATATTATCCGTTTAAAAGCCTCCTAATCCTTAGGCAAGAACTGAATAGTAACTGCAGTGATAGAGCAAATCTTTCTGCTTCATATTAATAAACCCCAATGCAATATTACTGCTTGCTGCATCAAAGGCTTTTACATAAATGACTTTTTTTTTCCCTTTTTTTTTTTTTACTAAAACAAAGAATACATGTGTGGAAGGACTTGAATGTTTAAGATTTTGCTTAGGTTTCCATTTGCTGCATCATGTTGGCATTGAGGAACTAGACTATGTCACTGGAAATAAACGGAAAGCGAGCAAAGAGTGCAAATGGGGAAAAAGCAAATCACTTCTGTGTTTTAACAATCTGACACATCATTTGCTAGATCGGGGGGAAAGTCTCTTCTCCAAAGGAGTATCACTGTTATCTTTTTAAAGAGACCAACTGCCCAGTGTCAGTCTTGAAGAGTCACTGCTTGCCCTAGATATCCGTTTGCTGACATAGGGACACACAAAGCCGTGACAGCGAGGGAGTGAGTTGCTAATGCCAGTTGTGTCTTCTGCAAGCGCTTTTTCTCTAGAAGGCATAATGCAATTATGAAGGATTCTGCACAGCTCCATCTTATTCCCATAAATTGCACAGACAGAAAGACCCCACACCAAAGTGCGGCACCTCTGGAGCTGAGTTACCCACTCATGTCCACTGATGTCCTTTCTATGTAGCAACTTCTTGTCCCATGGGGGATGGCTGCGTAATATGAATAACTATAGCCCATTCCCATAGATGTCCTGGTTCATACTTGGTTAATAGCTCAGGTCACTAACGGTCGGTCACTTCTGGTCCTGTATGGTTCCTTTCCTTCAGTGAAATCACGGCATTGATATTTCCACCATGAGAACAGAACACCCTAGATAGGCTTGTGCATATTGTTTGCCTGGTCCTGAATCCTCCCTTAGGATAGGCATTCAGCTCCAGCCAGTACTTACACTGCTCTGGCTGCGTCTCGCCAGGTACCCCGACTTTGCTGGAGTACCTTAGGTAAACCACCCAGATTTTTGCTGGGTAGTTTTGTGGGGATAAACACATACCTCTAGTGGGGCCATGGGACTCCACTGACATAGCACTGGCCTTGGATAAGGCAGTGATGCCCTAGGGGGACTGTAGCACAGCCAGGCAGAATGGCTGAAAAGAGAGAGCACCGAGGCCTTCAAACTACAGCTCCCGTGAGAGACAGTGATACTGCCAGGTAAACAAAGTTTATCTGTGAACTGTTTGAATTAAAACAGTTCAGCTGAGTTGGTTTGAGCTGACTGGAAATACAGTACTTCATTTAGACCTTCCCAGAGAAAGAATACTGCAAATAAATAATAAGAACAGCAATAATAAAAGAGGTGAAAATCACACCTTTCCCAAATTTTTTGGAAACTGCATTTTCTATTTTAAATTATTGTACATAGCAGATTTCAGAGCATCTCGCCCTTGCTAGCAATTCCCACTTTTTTTCTCCCTAATACGTAGCAATTGGAGCTTTCCCTTCCATCTCCTCTCTCCATTACCGTCCTGATACTAACATCCTGTACAAACGCAGGCAGATTTGAACTTCCATCAGAGAACTGTAGCAGCTGCTGAACATGGAGAGGATTTTCTTTTTTTCTTTCTTTTAAAACAATTAAAAAGAAGTATCTGACTGTTTCTACAATAACTGTGGACTGGACAACATCTTGTAAAAAAACATTGCTGGCTGAAAACTGGCAGTCACTCTATCAGTATGACAGAATAATTAAAACCAGTATGACAATAATTAGCACTTCTATAGTTCTTTTCATCCATGGATATCAAAGCACTTCACAGAAACAAGTGCAGCTACCTCAATTTTTAAAGCTGAGCTCAGAAAAAACAAATCAGATTTTTTTCCTTGTGGAAAATTCCAATAACTTCATCACCGGTTTTCATCCTAAATTAGAGTCAAGAGTTGAAATATTTTTTTAAAATTTCCAAAATGAAGAGCACTTAAAAAAGAAAGCCAAGGAAATTTCAGTGTTTTCAATGGAACCAAAACGTTTTGCTGTTCTGAATTTAGTGCATTTTGTTTTGAGTATCTCAACAATACACTGCATCTGCCTCTGGGAAGGGAATGCCTCCTGGGAGCTGTAGTTCAGGTTTCCCCACTGAATTTGGTAACTCTATTAGTTAGGCACTGCCTGCGCCCATCCTCCCCTAAGGCTGGGCCTGCCTGTCCTACTGTTCTGCAGAAAAACAGCATCAAACCATTCCTCACTGCCTCTACTGAGCTTGTGAATGGGAAGCACTGACTGCAGCAAGGAGGGCTGGACTTTACTTAGCAAGGAAGTAAAGATAAAACCCAACAGCCCCAATGGACAATTTCATGCTTTAAAAGCCAGCTCGGCACTCCTCTGATGAATCAGTAAAGCATCCTACAGTAGATCTGACTTTTTGGATTACTGCTCTTTTGGGATGAGTTCTTTCAGGTCAAGCCTGTGTCCAGGGAGCTGAAGGAGCAAGTTTCTGCTGCTGCTGCCACCTTGGGTTTATGCCCACAACTAATATGGTCATCATGTCCACTTGTTTGCAGCTTACAGATTTGTTCTTTCAAGGACCTGCCTGTCTAGAATTGGTGGGGAAGAGGAGGGCAAGTCATGATTGCTTTACAGACATCTCCCACCTCAAACCAAAGCTGCTAATGTGATGCGTTACATACCCAGAAGCTTACTGACGGGCACCCTTCTCTGTAGGTTGCATAGTTTTAATACTGGCAATGGCACAGGGCTCCTCTCCGCTACCATGTCAGGTACCACGAAGAGCTTCCTCTACAGTGAGGTGGGAAATGCGCATGGGAGCAGAGGGAGCCTGAACAAACCGGTGCTTTTCTAGGAAAGCCCATTTCCAAAACTGGCCTGAATGTTTCAACGCTTCACTTGCGCTGCCCCTACACACACACTGGCGCAGTTTCTTTCGATGGTCCCAACTACTAGGATACTGAAGGGAGAACTTTGTTACAGACTAATCAAACAAGACTGAGCTGATTAAACTTCTGTGTTTTCTCTGACTGTTTCTTTAATAATTTCAGAGCAACAAACCACAGGGAGACTGAACAGTCATGAGGGAGAAATCAAGGGGAAGCAGTTAACGTTGCTACCAATTTAGCTAATGTTACTAAAACCAAAGTAGATGTTTGCCGGCACAGAGCATAAGGCAACTGAATAGTATCAGGTTCAGCCTATTATTCACCATCACACATACAACCCTGTTAACTCTTTAAACCTGACCTGGTAAAACAAGATGGCCAGATGTAAACAAACATCACCCTGGGGAAAATCAGGTCCAAAATCTACCCTTACAAACATGCCTTTTACCTGTATTTTAGTGTACTTTACAGATTTGCTTCTTCCCAGATGCTTCTGATACTGTGTCTGACTGTAAAACCTGACATACATTACAGTACCTCATTCCCAGATGCTTAGCATATTAGCCATTTACATGTATGTCACATCTACACCAGTACTTATTAACTCAACACCTAAGTTACACACATAGCACAGCTTAACCTCACTTAGTGTTACCATCCAAAAACAATTCTAGCAAACAATCAAAGCATTCTTGTATTAAATAAAAAAAAAACCACATTTTTTTTTTCTTTTACCTAGCACATAAGGATACTGGAGTTTTCTGGGTAAAAGCCTAGCTCGTAATAGGCTTCTCAGGCCTTTATTTCCCTACTTGTGTATTTACACAACTGAAGAAAGAAACAGGACTCTCCCCAGCTTCACCTGTAAGCAACATACTATCACCTCAAATGCTGATAGCAGCAAAGGAAACTTCTCTGATGACTTGGGACAGTAATGGCGACTGGTCCGCCATTTTTCAGTTGTAGGACAAAGCTCTCAGAGAACTTTGTAAGCAGGGGAGGATTGTTACTCTTTAAGGCCATACACTCTGTAAAAAGGCAGCGCTTACAAGTATTGAAGGTAATTTGAAAATCTCCTTCACTTCTAGATTTAACAAGGGCATGATGCCAGGCTCAGACCTTTAATTCTCAGTTAAGAAACAGGGAACGGATGCTGATGCATAGAACCATCTTTTATGCAAAATGTATTAATATACGTTCCTCTGTCAAAACATAAATAATGTACTGGGATAGTGTCACCTTGTGGTTGTTTGCTGACATAGCGGCCAACTGAGAGGGGATACTCCCTGTACCTAACCCCCTCGCCCCAAAAGCCTTCACTCAGAAATGCCAACTTTAAAATCTTCCTTTGGGGTAAAACAGGACCTCCGTGATCCGCCCAGTGTGCATCCTCCATGCAGTTGTTAGCAGCTTTTGCACTAATGCATCCTAAAACCCTCACAGAGATACAGAGATATTAAACACCTGAGCCAACTCCACAACTTGCGCCGGCTACAGAAGTCTGGGAGGCAGAGATGTGTGAGGAAGGAAGCTGCTAAGTTCATAAATAGGAGCTGTAAGGCTGAGCAATAAAATTCCACTTGTCCCTTTGTGAATCTCCTGCCTTGCAAGGTAAATTCCAAGAACTGGCACATCTTCTTGCTCCTAGCACTCCAACCCTACAGAGAAAGCGGATTTTGAAAACTCTGTTGTGTAGAAAGAGGAAAAAATATAGCCCTATTTCAAAGTTAGTACTAAGCAAGGAAATTCAGACACCAAACTGTGCTCTTAATGGAGAACTAATGGATGTTAATTAACCACCAATTGACAAAGAACATATTTACTGTAGTTTAACAGCTCTGCAAATAGACACAAACTCATTTACACATGTTTAAACCTTAATAAATACATTTGCAGTCATTGGCCGCTTAAGTTGATGTTCAAACTGTCCCCTATAGTAAATTGAAAGGGCTACATTTGGTTGCAAAAGTTATTGCACATTAATTAAACATTAGCTCATTGCAGAAAACCAAATAAGTTGATGGTAAATGACCTCTTTCATCAATAGTGGTTTATTACACAGCTATTAAAAAGCCATATGCAAAAATGAAGAAAAACCACCATGCCAAACAGCTTTCTCTCTGCACCACCATACACACCTTTGCAAAGTAAGCATGTGCACAGGGCCTCCTGATAAGGGGGAGTTCCCCAGGCGTCATGCACAGGTGAGGAGGGCCAGGGTAGCATGCAGTAACGTTACTGCAGGCAATGCTCCAAGCAGCGGGTTTCTGAGAGTGATTTGACTGTGGTGAGCATGCAACAGGATTTAGAAAAATCGTTCTGAGCAGAAGGCATGGGATAGAAGACTGTGTGGTGACACTTATGAGGAAAGGTGGTGGGAAGAATACTTGCAGAGTTTTCACTCTGTAAACTTATTTCAGTCAATCCTGTGAGCCTTTCATTTGATTCCTTTCCTAGCTTTATCTGTTTGGACAATATCATTGTCCCTTCTGCTACTGCATTTGCTGTCCATTCAAAGCGGTGTGAGAACCTTCTCCTCTGCAGCTCTCACCATGATCCTGCATCCCTCCTCCTCCTCCTCCCATCCCATTCCTGAGTACATGCCTTAAGGTTGCTTCTTAACTGGATCCACATATTTTGCTCTGAAAGCACTCCACTTGCTTCCCAAAGGTCTGTGATAAGGGTTAAACCCTTAGTGTACGTCAAATGCTTTAATATCCCCTCACAGAAAATGCTAGACTTAGACAACAGATAAAGACCGCCTCCCTTTTGCATACTTCTTATAGGAATGCTCAGCATAAAATCAAGTCAAATTGTATTTATCCCAGGTTGCTTCATTCTCCAATGCTGTTGCAGAAGCCTCCAGCGGAGGGAGCTTAAAATAACTAAAAAAAGCTTTACTTTCAAGAGACAGACTGACTTAATTAAGTCATCGTTTTGTACTTTATACAAAAAAGAAAAAACGCAGGAAAGGAGAAAAGGAAATAATCAGCATTCATCAAATGGGAAAAGTCCAGATCAAACGGTGAAGAAGTGTTTTCAGACTTTGAGAGAATACAAATAGTGGGAAATAGAAAACACAAATTAAATTAAGAATCATAAAATTTTCTCTGTTCGCACAGTTCAGGCAACACTGTCTGGGGCCAATTTATTACCAGGCTCAACAAGAAATAAGCTCACACAATTCTCACGCTGAAATAACCTTTACTCATTTCACAATAAAACTACCATAGGGGTCTGGTAAGCAAAGATGAATTATAGCTGCCTGTCAGAAGTAATGATGATAATCCTTTCCACTCCCACAACATCTGGGGATTACAACCACCTTTGCAGACAACACAGCAATCTCAAATACACGATGTAACATGACGAAAGTATGTCATCAACAAGTTCACACATGGAGAAACTGAGGCACAAGCAGAGGAAGTGAATCGGTCTGCAGTCACAGCGAACTTTGATCCCTGTTCTCACCTTGGCCTGCATCTCATCAGAGTGGAAACAACTTCACTGACTTCAGTGGGGTTCTTTCATTTTACACATCGCTGTCATCATCTCAACAGACGGACTGCAGCAGCACTTGGGCTCTGTGATTATGAGCCGGGGTCCTCTTGTGCCAGGTGCTACACAAAACAAACTGAAAGAGCTGAACAAAAAGGAATTTCCCTGTCCCAGGGTTTGCAATGGAGATGAGACAGCATCCCTTTGTATTTGACATGGTAATTGTGCCTTGAGAGCATGGATCTGTTACTATCTGGCATAAGACCCACGGATTTGAGGACCTCGATGGCTGGGGTAAGTTTTCTCTAATGTTGAGGGTGTATGTTGCATTCTAGTGATTGAACTAGGGAAGAGCACACAGGCTGAGCTACCTCCTCCAAGCTGAGCAATTTCCCCTTCAGCTTAAGGGGGCGAGACCCATAGCTGTGTGCACTGAAGGTGGCACAAAATACAGCAAAAGCCTATTTTTAAGCCCTTGCATGCATGCGTGTGGAGGGCTTTGCCTCTGGTAGAGCCTTAGCACAACAAAACCCTGGCTAGTCCACACCAAGTTCCTTCCAGGCAGCCACAGGCTTGGCTGCGAACCCTTCTCTTAGATAACCAGCATGCCCAACCCAAACCTTTCCTAACTGTGGCCCTATCTCAC
>NW_008824032.1:5716363-5736383 GCF_000699105.1 Pygoscelis adeliae | reverse complement strand
GTAACATTAGTAACAAGAAGGAAGCAAAGTAATAGCAGTGCATCCAGGAAAGTGATACCTCTGGATCCAGTGTACTTTGAAGGCATCAAGCTGTTCTGCCTTCAGGAGGCACAACTCAGATGGTTATCTGTCAGCCAAAGGCATCCAAGTCAGTTGTGCCCAGATGCCTTTTTCTTCTCAGCTACAGGCAACTGTGAAGTCCCTCTCTTTCCCCAGATGTTCTTGCATGCTCCGTTGCAAAAAAATAAGCGTCTGTCAAAACTGTCCATGCCTCCTCCCAGGGAAACAGTAGCCAGGGGCAAGGTATGCATGGGGGATCCTTTTTAGAATCTGTAGCTTCATTAAAGTAATTGGCATCTGGACTCAATTTTGGAAACATAATGCCAAAGTGGCTGATGGGGCAACTAAAGCTGTGGAGTCAGAGCCAGAAACTGCACAGCAGGCTTTTGAATGTGGTCTCTGGCAAGATCTACGCAATGAAATGACGTTATGGCTTTGCCATACATTACATGCAAATTAGAAGAGGCTGGCAGCCATGCAACTGGCATAGCATAGCAGCAATCATCCTTACAAGATGGCAAGGCTATCCATCCTCAACCCGACACAGGGGTGGGAAAGGGAAGGACAATGCTCCTGCAGTACAGCTGCTTGCCTCCTTTCCCCTCCAAGTGATCTAATTGTGAGGAAGACTCTTTCCAATACCCAGTTCCTGGGGTTCCTACCTCATTTTTCAGCTTTGCCAGAAGGTATGATTTTTTTCCTGTGCCTATCCAAAAATCCCTTCAAGCATCTGCTGTTCTCTGTCTCTCCTCCTCCCCAAGCATCCTCGCCTTAGTGCAGGATAGCTGTAGGATATGCACAACAAAATGTCTGTCTGCAGCTGCTGAGCAGTGATAGATGCAGACAGCTGGCTGGCCAGCCGGGACTTCACCTGCTTTGCTGTTGATGAACTACTCTTTCTGTACATTAATTGCTTTTAATGTTTTCCCCCACTTAGGCAGCCATCTCCTCCTCTTTAACCTTTTGGATTTTCTCTGAATTGTCTGCAGAATCTACAGCAAAACTCCCCAAGACCACATAGTGCAGTCTGATGACAGAGGACAGATGTCAGCCTCCTGGCCGAGGAAAATCACCATTTTCAAACTGATGAGAACTAATAATTTGGGGAGATATTAGTGAAAGGAGCATTCATCCTTGCTATAATTTATTGTTCTTCTAGCATTCCCGAGACTGCAGGGACTCACAATTTCTATGGCGCAGAGAGGTATTTTAAGGCAAGAATACACAGAAACATAAGTCAGAGCTCTTGCTACGAGATTACAACAGACTCACCCAAAGCCAAATGGCATCTTGGTATCGGCAATGAGGTAAGAGTGATGGTATTCCTTGTACATGTCCTCTACTTGCCCTATTGTTAGATCAGGCCGCTAACCTCGCCGGAGTGTCTCTTTCAAACAAACAAGGTAGGTAACATTAATAAAGAACTTTAATGTGGGTATCATAGGTTTGATACTTCCAAATGTCCAGCCTGCTACGCAGCAAACATGCCCCAACACAGCATTCCTCACACCACAGGGCTTCACAACACAACAGTCACAAATGGTTCCACAGACTGGTCACAGCCAGACACTATCACACACCAGGACTCAAGTTTGCCATTTGCAAGACAACTCAATGGCCTTTCAAACTCCCTACTCCCCACAAGACACCACTGAGGAGTCTCAAGGCAGAAAGAAGGCAGGAGGCAGTAGTAACCAGTCTGAAAAGAACTCTTATCTTCGATATTCAACACAAACATTACCCTGTGTCTCGGATTAATTCACCTAATTTTGTTGAATGATACAGCTATACAGGTTTTTTTTACCGATTGCAGTGTTGCTGGCTACACTAGAAAGCGATGCCTTAGTCTAAACCTTTAAAGGACCTCTGGATCAAGTCTAGCTCCTTGCTACTGCAGACAATTTCATCACAGACGTTTTCAAAACCTGCGATGGGTAGCAAACCAGAGGACTGAGAGGAGCTAGAGGAAACAAATCCTGCTCCTTTCTCATGTCAGTAGGTGCACTGTTGCCTTCTGGTGGAACAGCCAACAGAATAGGTAGTTTGGGGTGCTATCAATCAGAAACAGCTTGTGTAGTGACCCACAGATTCCTCCCTGTGTCCTAGTCTGCTCTTCTCAACGCCTCAACCTGAAGGATGTCTCTCTACAGTACCAACAGGGGCTGTGGCCACCTACAAAAAAAAAAAAACAAACAAGCAAAGCTCCTCAGATAATCTCCTCCACTTCCAGTAGTGCTTGTGCCTAGACATTGGTAGAAGGAAAATGGCTCCAAAAAGGGAGCAACAATCAAAATAAGCTTAAGTAAAGAGTTATGTTGCACCAGTCACACTGACAGAACCAGAGAGAGGAGATAGCCCTTCATTAATTAAAAGCAGTGGCTGTTTCCCAGATGAGATATAAAATGGCTGTGCTGCTGAAATCTATAAAAAGAAGTATGAAGTGCCTGAATATGTATTTTACATTGCAACATTCATATGGCTAGAGAAGGGGACATCAAGAAGACATGTCAAGCAAAGGCTGAAGGAGTTAAAGCCCTGTTAAAATCTGGTTGAGTAGCATTTAAGGGCTAGGTAATTTTACAAGGATTAAAGGTTCGTCCAGCAGTCAAGTGAAAATTCTGAATCAGTCTACAACATTTTGTGCAAAAGTGACACCCCTGTTGGAGTCAGGAAGGCCTTTATCCCACCCCAGGGGGGTTATATTAGATGTAGGAGTGGGAAAAGGGGCACTTTGACCATTCCAGGCAGCAGGTTGCTAGACAGGGCCATGGCAGATGTGATGTTCTGGAGTCATACAAAATTCAGAGACTATTATACTGATATGTGACAGATGTTATGGAAGCATGGAATATTCAAAGACCAGTGCATTAACTTCATAAATATTACATGCATCCTTATGGATTTTTTTAGTGATTATATGCTTGGCTCTATAGGTAAACTAAAGAAAGTTTTCTGCACATCCTAAGACACCCTGCAAGGGACTTAATGCAAAACTTCCCATGAAGAAAAAAAAACAAAAGTAAAAAAGTAATTTAACTTTTTGACCTATATCAAGAGAACCAACAATGCTAAAGTCATGAAACAATATGAGCTCCTGGCCTGACTCAAACACAACTTACTTGAAATACCTGCTAGAGTCTCTTTGAGGACAAAAGCTCTAGCTGTACTATGGAACCTGAGAATATTCCCCAAAATCCAGGTGCATGCCCAAGTTGCGACAAGATACCCACATACCATTTTGCCTTCCTCTGTTTGACTTTTTGTTAGTTCACTTTTTCTTCATGTCAAGGACAGCCAGGCAAGCAGGCAGATGAGACCCATGGTGTGCCTGGGACAAGCAGAGGGCCACAGAATGCATGTGCCCTGAAATATAAATTAGACTTTGACAACCACCTGTGGCACTTTACAGGTTATTATTTTAAGTTAGGGAGCCGATAATGATGGAGAAGACAGTATGGAACAGCTGCACGGCATCAGCTTTGAGTAGATTTAGGTGGCAGTCAAGGTCTTGTCAAGAGCTGAAGAGTCATTCCCACTGGCAGCACCTGGGCCAGCCTTGGGGTCTCCCTTCTGATTACCGGCCATGGCTGAATCCGTGGGTCTGACGTGGCTCTAGCAGGGATGGGCATGTGACATAGGAAATACTCTGCAAGACTCAAACCTACTCACAGCCTCCCCGCGTGCCACACATTGTGCTTGCGGCTGAGTCATCATTTACAAGTGTTATCATTTCCACAGGCAGCCGTTTTCCAACTGACCTCACCCTGACTCCTATTGCTGCACCAGATACCCATGCAAACAAAAGCTTTGTCAGCCACGCAGAACCTACCTTCCTTATTGCCCATTTCACATTATTAATTACATACCCACATCAGCTAAAGAGATGTAATTGCAGCCAAGTTCCTCCTCTGATCCAAAGATTCCCCTGAAGTTCATTAACATTTGTACTGTAACTACTGTTGAGCTTGCCACATTTCCAGTCAAGATTTCATACCAAATGAGGTTACCAAATAATGACTTAATAGTGAACACAGGGTAATTTATATATTGAAATTAAAGATTAAACCTTAATCTTAATTAAATCTCACAAAAGTTCAGTAAAGCTGCCCAAATCATAAAAAAAATAAAAAGATGTATTGATTATTTGAGAAATGGAAATCACGTTTAATAAATACAGGAGTGAGCCATTAAGGGAATGGGGAGACCAGAAAAAGCACTAACTGGTGATTAAAAGAAGATAAATATTTATTAAATGTTGCTGTGATTTATTAAGCTGTGTTGGGCTAAACAAATGTAATTTGATATCTGAATCATATCTCATTCTGATACAGCCTTCATTAAATCTGAAGTCTTGGCTTTAAATGGATATCATATGTTCCCTTCAGTTCTTAATCTCTTTGAAATATCAGTTTGATGCTGTGGAAGACATTGAAAGTCACAGAGACTGAAGTCTCCTGCGTATCAATGAGGTTGTTTTGTGCTACAGGTGAGTAGTCAACTTCTCATTCCTCAGTGCTTTCTTATCCAGGACCTGTTGCAACCTTGCATTGTCCCTTGGTGAGGCAATGTTCAGATTTTAAAACCATTCTGTCAGAAGGCCAGACAGGAAGAGCACAACTTCAAATTTCAATCAGTCCTCCAACAACCAGTGTGCAGGTCTGAGGCAGAACACCCTTCACTGGTTTTAAAGCAGGAAAGCCAACTGTCAACGCTAATGCAGCTGCTGCCCAGCAGAACATTAGCGGAGGTCGAGTACATGAAAACGTCTACCCCCTTGTCTATACCCAGTAATTAGTCTAGCACCAAATACCTCTGTTGATGCAACTTTCCAGCTGAGATGTTAATCATACGGGAGCTGAGAAATTCATTCTTCCAAGGTTCACAAAGCAACCTTATCTCAGGCCCCTTGCAGAGGAAGGTGAGGGTCTGTTAGAGCATGACGCTCCATGCGCATGAGGTGTTTCAATACGAACGTTTCTTGAGGTTAGACGGCAAGTTGTCTCTGTCTTAAATGCATTCTCACGCTCTCTTTTCAGCTTCTATTTGGAAGAGGAGCTTCTTGTTGAAAATTACTGGCATAAATGAATTGCTGCTGATAATTAAATTTGCACGGAGTTAAAATTAAGTTACAGTGCTCTTTCCCAGTGCTACAAGACTGAGTTATAGACTGCTGCTGAGAATCATTGCCTGTTACACTGTGAACCTGAAAAAAGGTTGTATGGAGAAGTAGTATTCGACTTCCCCAACTTTGCTTGAATCTGGATGTTGCAAGAACTCCAACTTCCCTCCCACCCCTCCCCCCTCAAAAAAAAAAAAAGATAAAAGAGGCAAAGAAAGGATGTGAAGTCCCCACAAATTGGAGAGTGGAAGAGACAGTCACATACTATTCCTTTTGTCTTTGCAGGAAACGAGGAACAAAATCAGACTGAGCTGGGCTATGCGATCAATCATACCGAAATACAAGTTCCATCTCTCTCATCTCTAGTATCTTCTTTTCTGCAGTCACGTGAGTGCAGAGAAGTGCAGCAGTGGGACCAAAGGGAGTACGGAGTGCCAAAGCCACTTCAGATCTGAGAGGACTTGATGTTTTGAAGGTAAAACCCAATCATTTCTTTTGGAAGCAGTTCTTACTCTTTAATGACACAGGTACCCTGGTAAAAGCCAGGGTCTAGCCTCAAGGGCCAAGGAGATTCATTAAACATCTCATTTTATTAAAGAGCAGCTGTGAGAGATGCCTTTGCATTGTGTGCAGCCTTCCCATAGGAATTTCGTGAGAGCAAACTCCTGGCACTTCCTCTCCCTTGCGCAAGCAGGAGTTGATCTAGCACAAAGTTTAAATTTTCACATTTTCAATGTGTTTAACCAGAAAAAAAGGCATGACTTTAAAATCCTCACTACCAACACAGCCAAGTAGATTCTTCTTCTGGAACTCACTTTTGGGTTGAAAACATGAGCAAAAAGTTCAAGCCCCTGAAGCACTTGTCTCGGAAAGTTCTAAGCTACTGAAGACAGCAGGTTTAGGACCATAACTACAATAAACACAGCAAATGAATAAGAGTCTCCTGGCAAGAATAAACCAGAATTGCAGAGGCTGATGTTGCCAGTGAAAAGAACAGGAAGGTAACCAAGTGAAGAAACAGCGTGAGGAGGATTATCCTTATTTGGAAGCAATCCTTTCCAGCAATAAATTAAGCCAAGGATCTCTCCATTGGAAAACAGCAGGGCAACCTATTAAGCTAAAGGACAATCTGCTTTTTCTGTCACCTTTGAGCTCTGACTGAATGGCAAGAGAAACAAACGTGCCAGAGATCAAAATGTACGTGTCCTGGTTTCGGCTGGGATAGAGTTAATTTATTTTCTCCGGAAATAACCAGAGCTATTTCAATCACAGTAATGGTTGGCTGGAAGTTACAGAGATGGTGAAATTCTTTCCCTGCACATTCCTAGCACAAGCGCCCGATCTTCAGTGACAATATTGCTGGACTGCAATGGTCATAAAGATCAACTCACAGAAGAGGGCTTGGATGGAAGAAAAATTATAATTTTTATTTTATGTCAAAAACATAGCAGCTCTCATCCCAACTGCTGTGATGGGATCAGATGAAATACTCAGTGCAGACTGGTGAAGCTTTTTTCACAGTGGTATTCGAAGACATAGTGGTAAAAGAGAAAAAAAACCCCAAAACTCTACATACTTTTAGCTCAAAGGGGTCTCTGGATCTGCCAGCTGTAGCACACGACATTGTGTGCATGCTGGCACGTTCCAGGGTCACATTTACTGCAGGGAAGCCGCATCCACAATTAAGGGATTTCTGAGGGGCAAACACAGGCTCTGTTTCACAGGAGTTTAAATTACAGAGAAGCAGTCCCTAAAATGAATACACTGTACAGAACAAGGAGAATACAGTTGGAAGAAGACTACTAGCAAATCTTAAATGTATATTGGCCACATGCATAATGTGATAAAAAAGACAGAGATTATTTAGGTTTTGGATGGTTGTGTCCCTCTACACTTTCAGGTAGCTGCTCCAGCTATCAACAACAGGACTTCTGTAATGCCTCTTACTCCCTTCTGAATAACAGCCCGGCTGGTGTACTTTCATCTTCACCTCCATTAACAGCTTCTCATCTAGTCAAAAGGCCCCAAGAGCTGCCCTGATGAAACTCAGAGCTGATGTTTTGCTCCCTCTGGTCTCCCAGTCCTAGGCTTTCCCAAAGAAAGAAGAGGTACCCAACGATCCCAAACTGTGCACACTCCATTTGGTGATGAGCACAAACAACCTTTACCTGACAGATACTCAAGCATCTCCAGCTTCCTCTAGCTCCCACTGTGATACTCACACTAGCGCAAAATTCTTCTTTTAAAAGCTCAAATTAGGCTGACAAACACAAACGGACTGTGAAAAGGGCAGAGTGTCAAAAAAGGTTCCTCTCTTTTAAACAACACTGAAGAAACAAGTAAAGTAATTCCTCACTGCAGTGTTACCTCTGAAGCGAGCTCTTCATTACATAGTACTATGACACCTTCTTTTCCCAGCTCACTTTAAAGTCTAGCTGGCACTAGAAAGAAGTCCCAGAGATGTTGCTGGTTGCTCCTTCTCCTGTTGGTAAGAGGAAGCCAGTCCCAGCTTGTGCTCTGCTGACCAGGGCAAAACATGTTGCTAGTCTGTATTGTGTTGCCTACAGAAACTATTTCGAAGGGGAGATGCCAGTGTCAGGTGACTAAGTCATGTGTGATCCCTGGCTACGTTATCAGGCCCCTCGTGGAATATTTCTACCAATGATAAAATGTTATTGCTGCCATTATCAGGCACTCGGTCTTTATCTGTCTACCCATGACAGGCCTCGTTATTCAGGCAGGTCTTGGGACACCTTCAAGGGAAATCTTCTCATGCAATGTCAAATACACCAACTTTCTTGACTTTTCTGATCCTCCTTTTTCTTTCAGCCCCTCCTAAACTGGCTTGCAAAGCAGATACATGCAGCCCCTCCCCAACAAATCTCAGGGGGAGAGCTGAAGGGACCCTGTGTCATGCCACCTCTCTGACCCTGGGCTACCACAGGACCCCCCTCGCCCCCAGAGTGTTCAGTCTAGATTTTACAGAGAAAAGGCAAGTTCCTGATCTTTCCATACCGGCCTTGACAGCAACACAGAAGGAGACACTCAAAAGTTAAGGAGACTGGGCAAACCTGCAAAGCAAAATGGCTGAAGGAGCTGCCCTGGATTGAGACTTTTACAGCCTGACCACATGCGCGTTCATTCAAAACAGCACAGCCGCTACACTTGTCTTCTCCATGTTACTCAACATGCTTGAAATCCTTGGCACCTCAACACAACTGGTGTGTGATGACTAGTAACCGTATCTGACTTAGTATGGGCTAGTTCTCTTTCCTTTCAACGAGCATGTCTCACCTTCCCCCTGGTGAGCATATGGGCATCACTGTCAGGACTTTGGTAGCAGGGGGCGCAGGGTGCCCTGTGTGGGAGAGTACAGTGGCTGCCCCACGCTGGTCCCAGTCAGTACCAACCCACATTGCTGCTATGCCGCAGACAGTCAGAGGGGCCCTGGCCCCACTGCCCTGGCAGAGGTAGGGGAGGGTGGCAGCATGGGGGGCAGGGGAGTCTGGAGGGGACACGTAAGGAAGCACAGGAGGACACACAACAGGAGATTTTATAAGAGGAGGTACACCTCTGAGGCAACTGCAGCTATGGGGGGGACCAACACTGAAGCAGGGACACCCCTGAGGGACCATGACTGTGGAGAACCAAGGCAAGCTAGGAATGAGGAAGGAGGAAGGAGCCGGGGAAGAAAACAGCAGGAGCAGCAGCAAGAAACCATCATGCACCAACCCAACCTCCTGTGCCATCGCCTCACCGAAGGGACTGGCAAGAACTCAGCGTAACATGTGCCAAAAACAAGGTGAGGGGGCAAGGGGAGGTGTTGGACTGTAGCTGAGCCTGGGGAAGGGGAAGAAAGGGGTTTCCACCAGTGTTTGTTTCATTGTTTCCTTTCTTTGTTTCTCCATACACCAACCAGTAATTAAAAGTCTATGTTAACTGGCAATGAAGAAAATTTGGTTAAATTCCCCAGGCTGAAACTGTTCTGCCCATGACAACGGAGGTAAGGGAAAGTATTTTCCTCGAGTGCACTAAAAGAGCCCAAGCAAACATGGAGGCAGTTGCCAATGATTGAAGGTGGCAATATTGTGGGAGCATGGTCTCTGGTGGCACAGCTGCCTCCTTGCTCAAGCTTAGCTCTAGCCAGAGGCTTTACTCCAAATGCCAATTGCTCACCAGGATTTGAAGAATAGTTACGGTGTTGCTTTCAGTAAGCAGAAAGATAAGCTGCAGTTGGCTGGTATCCACCTTACATAGGTTTTTCTCTCTCTCTTGTCTCAAAATTTCTCTTGGGAGCTCATCTAATTTCAATAGTTTGGAAGGACAAGGTGCACCTCATGAAACTCTTTAGGGAAGAATTATAGAGCAATATCTGCCATTTTTTCCATGTTTGACCCACGCAGATATGGTAAAGCCCCTACTGTGTGTTTCTCCTAAGTCCTGTTCTGTTTCATAAGACATGATAGTCATACTATGACTTTGAAGATCAAATGATGGAACCAACCCAACTTCTTGCAAATGCAAAAATGTATGCCAATGTCATGGTTTTTAATAGCAACATCAGAACCCTGAAAGGGAACTAAGATATCAAAAACCCAAAATGATGACTGGCCTTCTGGGGAGAACTTCAGTATGGAATAGGTAAGTGGCAAAATGAGTCAAGGAAGCACCAAGTGGGGTGCAATACAGAAATCATGCCTCTGCCCATTAAGATGCTTTTATTACATACACTGAAGTTACTAATGCACAAGTCATGTCGGTTACAGAGGCATCTGATCCTCTCCCCTTCATTCTAGAAAAGCCCACTGACAATCTTAAACCCTGCTACAACTATCGAAACAGCAAGCACCCTAAATAAAACAGAGAATTGGCAGATAATTAAATAAGATTGCTCTTCTCCTTCCTTCTACCTGACAACTTCTAAAAAGTTGTCAGCACGGGAAGGGCTATAACATTTGTTTGAGATAGTGGATGTTTGGCACCAGTGCTTGCAAAAATTTAAGTGTGCTATATGGGAACTCTACTAATCACAGTTTAGGATGAAAACAAGAAAATCCCTAGAGGAATCCAAGAGGGGTGCTGAGAGAAACTTAATATAATAAGCATTCTTTACTTCAGCATCCAACATGTCCTTCCTTCCACATCTGCCAGCATCACATCTTTAAGACTCTCACTATGCCAACTCCTGCTCTAGGTAAGCTTAGACTTTATTATTATAATCATTTTACAAGTAGAGAAACTGAGGCAGTGATAGATGAAACAAATCATAGCTATTAAGAGAGAGGGGAAATCCAGAGCAGAGCCCCAAATCCTTTGCATGTTGCTTGCTGGACTCTACCAGAACTTGCTGGGTACAAATGTCTCCACCGGACTAGCCTACTGAAAGACCCAGTCAAAACAGGGTCTCTTAGATTAGGTTAGCAATGTCTTGAGAGTTAAGGTGACAAAGAGGGCTGTAGCGAAGAAATAAAAGAAGCCTTACCCTAGCAACATTACTCATAGCTGGAAAGGAAGAGAACAGCTATACCATGTAAAGATCAGAAACAAGCAGAGAAAGGGGAGCTATTAAAAGTCACGTCCTAATTAGGGAAGGGACAGATCTTGGGAGTGTAGCAGCTAGGTTTGTGAGCAAAGACTGAGATGCTGGATTTAACTAACACATTCATAAAAGTCTGGGCTGTACTTTCAAGGAAGGTGCCTATCATGACATAACTACACGGGCAGCTCTAGGTCTCCCAGCTACTGCCGGAAACAGCACATCTCTCCCTACACCCCACTGCATGAATCAGGTAGGATCAAATTCAACCCTCATGGACGCCAACTGGGACCTACCAAAAAACCAGATTTTTCAGACACTTTTCAGAGAAGAACCACATTATAAATAATACATTAATTGCCTTTATACACTTCACTAATAATTATTCTCATTTCCTGATAGGTCCATTAATCTCTCCTTTATACCTATTGCCAAAAACCTCTGGCACATGCTATTGGCATTGCTGATGCACTTAGTGTATGATTGTCCTTGATCATCTTGTCTTTCTCCCCCTTTTTTCATAAAAACACAACCTGCAAGATTTGGTTCCAGGTTTTGAGACCATTTAAAATATGTGGGTGTTCTGGCTAGTCTGTTCTCCTTGTCACCTCTTTTATATCCACAGAGTTTCACGTTCTCACCTTTATTCACAGACAGAGAAAATACTTTGCAGATACTGGATAGCAGCCTGTTAACACACTTTCAAGTCTTTGCTGTTTAGAACATGCCAAATTTGGGACAGGAACTGTATTTCACCTCTAGGCGTTATCCTAACACTGTAAATAATATACAAAGCATTGTAAGGATTTCAATATCCTTACTTTTCCCTCTAGACTCTTAAAACTATCATCTGAGTTTTAATAAACTACTTACTTGAAGTTTTGTGTCATGTCACTCTTCTAGTGATTCCCCTGGGAAGACAACAGACTTAGTATATTCGAGTCACTCATAATGATTGAGCCACAATAAGCAACACTGGTTGGAAAAACCTCTTTTGGAAAAACTCTGTAAAAATGCCAGTTTGTGGAAATCAAAGCATTCTGCAGGTATGTATCAATCTCATCAAAGCTTTGGACGGTATCATACTCAACTTCCTCAGAAATTTTCCTAGAAATTAGTTTCCCATCATGTTTGTTCTTGCCTTTCCAACCTTCCATCCTGATTTGTGACTAATTTTTATTTTTAGACTTTAAAAAAAAAACAGACAAAACCACAGTGTTTTTTTTTTTTCAAGGGGGAAAAAAAAAAAAAAAACCCCAATTTTTTTTTCTAGAGGAGAAAAAAAAAAAAAGACTCCAACCAGATGCAATATTCTGTTTCAGAACTAACATCCAGAGTGCCTAAAATGGGGGCCAGTACTCCTTACTGTGCATTCAAGAAATTAGCTGCTACAAACAACATTCGCTTGAGCCTGATAAACTGTTTCTCCAGTCCATGTGCCACTGCTATGTGTGTTCAATTTCAGTTTGGATAATTCAGAGTATTCCTATTATAGAAAGGCACAAGCCACAAAGTTCTGTTCCAGATGACATGTCAAAGTTCAGCGGCACTCGCGATCAGGACTTCTAACTTTGGTCCAATTCTGAATTAGTATAGATTTTGGTTCTTTCCTAAAGTATCAAAAGTATGGCTTTGAGTGTCTCCTCGCTGTGGTATTTCAGAGGCTGAGAAACAGTTAACATGCTTATGTCTTCAAGACCTAAAATCTGTCTCACTAAAGGCTCTATCAGAACTGGTATTTTGATAGAGCCCACACAAATCTACACAGAATGCTTGTCTGTGACCTTACCACATTTTTCCCCACAGAGAGACAGAATTTATGGTATCCCATTGATTTTTCCCAATCCATTTTGATTCAGAATTGCCATTTACTTTGTTGTGTATTTATCTTTTCCCCCCAATTCTGCCTCACTTATTTCTTTAAAAGATACTTAGCCCTGGGAGCATATCCTAGCAGTCTCAATAGAAAGAAGAAAAAATAAAGTTTTCTTTTGCTGTGATTTAGTATGGGAATAACAAGAATAACAGGGCTCATCGGTAGGTACACAAACAGGCTGAGCAAATACAATCATGTTGGGTAAGGGAGCATATTGTTATCCATATGTTATATTTTCATGACTATAACTAGGGCCCCCTGGCTCCCCGCTCTATAATTTAACAGGAAGGCAGATAAAATCTATGTGAACTAATGCGGGGGAAATAAACCCTCAGACTCCAGTTTTCTGAGCCCCCATAGCTTGGCCCTCTCTTTCAGTTCTCCAGTGTCTCCCGTGTTTTGCACGTTTCTGACAACTTATTTCCAACAGCATTTTTAAAAGGCAGCATGTAATTTGAGACAAGGGTTATGTGTGTGAAAATGTAGTGGTTTTATCCTACAAGCCCAGAGCAGATGTACCTATACCTACATGGATACAAAAGAAGGTTATACTAGTACAGATCATTTCCATTCCTGTACAAATGGAAGGCATTCCAATACAAACATACCCCAGATGGCACAGACGTGCTCATGTGGAGGCTTGTAACACTTCAGCAGAGTGTGTGTAGACTAGGTGTTATTTGGACTTCCCCAGGTGGTATCGAGTCACTTGATGAAGTCACTCATAATTTCATTTTGCTGAAATTTTGCTCCTGCTCTGAGCATTATTCCTTGACTATTCTTGCCTTTCCAAGCTGTGGTACTGTTTAGGCCCCCATACATTATACTTGGTGATAAAGATTTCATTTTCAGTTTTGCTACCACCATTGGATTTTATCACCTGGTCTGAAAGCTCCTCAGAATTTACTAGCTTTCCCATGGCTCCACACCAGATATTTTTTTCTTTTGCTTCTAGCTGCACATCAGTAGGAGTTTCCTAGAAACCAACTCTTCTGCCTTCCTGCAGAAATTCTTTGCTATTCATTAAGCAGCAGTTGCAACCAACTAGAGGGAGAAACTAGTCAAAATCTATGCACTGGCTAGAGGGAACGTCTGCCAGGGGAATCCCCTAAGCTCCCACAATTTGTACCCTGCAGCTTATATCCAAAAAAGAGAATGGAGGTATCTAGATCCTTGGCATGAAATCCACCTGTTAACACAATGAGTGCAGATGTGAGAGTGATTTCAGGCATATCTAGAGACGGTTCACTCCTGACGATGAGAGGTGACGTAGCTTTAGTGCCTTGAGTGCTAGCCTAGGTAGACATACAGCCTTTGCTCCAGCCCTACAACAGCTCCAGAGGAAGTCAGCCATTTAAAGCTAAATAAAGACGACTCTGACCCAGGAAACTATTCACCCAGCTTTTACTTTACCACATCAGCATTTTCTAACAGTTAGATATCTATCCAAATACACACTGCTTTTGCCTCCGGATCTGCATAGCGGGCATTAATCAGGCCCCTCTTCATTAGCCTGTGAAGTCCCCGTGAGACCTGTCCGGTCACTGGTGTGGAACCATGAGTTCCACTGGAGCTACCCTAACCTAAATAAATTCCCCTTGTCCTAATCCAGCCTAGCAAAACAGCAAGAAAAGAAAAAGTAAGGGAAGGGAAGAACAAGGAGGAATAAAGGAGGAAAGACTGAAAGGTTCTGGAAATAGCTGGGATTGTTCATGCTGAGCCATCGGGCCCTGAGATTTGAATAATGCATGTTCCATAAATCTAAGTGTCCCTGCTTGCCACGTTTGAGAACAGGGAGCAAAAATAATAGCTACTGTCCACACTTATCACCAATAATAAATTACAGGGCTCCTGTGTGTGGCAGCGATTAATGCAAAACGCAACCCAAAACACATAACTAAATAAATAGATAGTTTGACTTTCCTGGGGGTTATCTCTTTCCTTTTCTACACCTCTCTCAGATTCTCCTTCCAGCCAAAAACTACACTGGGAAAGACCCGTCCTTACACTGTATCCCCTTCAGACAGACAGGCAGGCTAACTCATGGTATCTTCAGAATATACACCAAGGCAGTCAATGGAGCATATGCACCTCTGAAAACAGGAGACAGCAATGCACTGCACAGCTTTTGGTTCTTCTGGAAGACTGCAGTCTTCCCAAAGCATCATCCCCCCCTTAAAACAGGGCACACACTCATGAATGCACCTCTCTAAACGTAAGGTCCACTCTGCTTCCCTAAGATTACATTCTGATCTACAGCTGATGTGTGTGCATATAAGGGACAGGGTATCCTTTTGGCAGCACTCCATCTCCTTCAACTTCAGTTAACTAAGGGAATGCTGGGGTCCTCTTTGGCCCCGAAGCAGCAGTATGGTAGCAGGCAAGTCACTTGAAAATGATGCAAAGATAGAGTGGAGGAGCAAAAGGGGCTACAGAAAGTCCATTATAGAACTGGCCTTTCCAGTGTGTGACTTCCCTGTAAGGACTCCACTGCTGCTCCACGGCAGCTCACAGGTAACTAACTGTACCTCTTAACGTTTCAATTCTGACACACACAATTTTGTGGAAAGTTGTTTTTCCTTTTACGTAGGCTGCCTTCTGTGCTTTGCCAGTCTTTTCCCTCTGAGGGAAGGGTGATCTGTCTCTAGAGAAATCTCTTTTAGTACAGGCAATTTCCCCTTAGAGAAGCCATCCCTGTTTATAGCATGGGCTTCTGCATAGAGCTGCCCTTGGCATCCTCCCTTTGTAACTGTGAAGCAAGAAACAGAGCTGGAAAGGTCACAAGAATCAGAATAAACCACAGGACAGAGGCTACCAAAACATCTATAAAGGCAGCTCGGATATAGCTTGAGACCCAAGGTACAACACTGTTATTTGATCTGACCGAACATCTATGCTACCTGTCATATGCACTCTTCTTCCCGTAAGGGCCCTGTGCTCTTCTCTAGCACATCAGTGTAAGTCTACTTGCTAGACTGGAGACACTCCAATTTACAAAAGCAAAATAAGAAAAGAAATTGTGGGCTCAAGCCACCGAGGGCGAGGTAACTCACATGAATGAGAGGGGGGGCGGGGGGGTGGGGGAGGGAGCTCATACACAAAGCAGACACTATTATTATTATTAGCTATTCATTACTCATATATTGGTATTATAGTAGGATCCAAAAGCCTCATTCAGTATCAGGGCCCCATTGTGTTAGTCGCTATGCAAATACAAAGAAAGCCAGGAAGAGCTCGCAGTCTAATTTAAGACAAGACCCAGCAGGTGAATGTAACAAAAATTGGAGGAAGGGAGGGTAAGAAGACCATGTGATTTCACAGGCTAATGGTACATTGCTGAATGCTCATTCCTGGGAGATCTGAAAGGTTATGGCTTAATAACCCTCAGGGATGCTTCTTAGAGCTTTAAACTGTGAAATCTCTGACCTCCTGGGTAACTGCAGCACAATAATATTTCCTTTAGTTAAGTGAATGTCTAAAAATGTGCTTAATCAGTAGTCCATTAGCTCTCCACTTGCCTCATTAACATGTCTGTGGAGCAGGTAGTGCTGTCCCACCCCCACCATGGTTTTTTCACGTTTTGGTTTCAAATGCTGCCATGAAAGGTGTAATGCCTTGGAGTGCCCTCCCTACAGAAGCATATTATTTCATCAGTCCATACGTTTTAAACATATGGCACTGTCCCAGTACAGGTTTTCTTGGAATTAAGAGGTCTCCTCTGCTGTCTGCTTGAGCATTACCCATTAACAATTCTTAATTTTAATTTTTTTTTTTTAAGTGACTATTTTTTTTCCCCATACATAGTGGAAAGAAGCCAAGGATATTACTGAGAAAAATGCCAGCACTGGTGCTTTTGGCAGGCTAAGTCTTCCCAGGCCCCTCTTTAGAGAGTATCTATAGCATGGATCCCATTTGTACAGCCTCTGCGATAGGTTACGTACTATCAATTAGACTAACAAATTGTGCTCTTGGCAACCAATAAAAGATAGCCTTTACATCCAATTCACCTGTGCTCCATTTAAGATTTCAAAAAAGGTCAGTCCAACTAGTCCAAACAGAAGGCTTACGTACTCCTCCCACCGCTTTCAGCAAGTCACGTCAGTCCTAGTCTTCCTCAAATATGAAGTGAATATTCACTCATCTTTTACAGCCATTAAAAATTAATTCAAAGGTGCCTGTGAAGAACTTTGAAACTGAAAAGCACTCAACATTCTTAAACATGGCATGAAGTTCAAAGCAATGCTGATGAAAATAGTTCGATACACCTTGGTTTTGGGTTTTTTTTTAGCCAGTATTTTGGCTTCTGCATCAAAAAACTGCTTACCCTCTAGGTCTGTGGCATATAGAGTGCAGTTCATAAGCACTCAATATCTAAAACATAAACATGCTTTAGTTGAAAAGTATTCGGTGCTGTTTCTGTGCTGGTTCTTCTCTACCCTTTCACTGGGAAAATCAAAGCAACTTCCAGTAGTGAGGCAATCATGCAACTAACATCTGTCATGGATCGTTTTTTCTTCTCCGCATTTGTTCCTCTAGATCAACTGTGGTACATTTGAGGGGGGAGAAGGAGGGTTGCTTGTTTGGTTTTTTTTTTTTCCTAGCAACTCTTTTATGTGTTTCACTGATTGTATACATGCAAATAATACTCAGAGAAGGGAAGGCAGAGGAAGTGTATATTACACTTGGAAGAGAAGCTTGCAAGACTTGCGATGGCCATTCATCCCATGGCTGTTGACAAATTAACAGAAACCAACTATCTCATACCCCAACCAACTCTAAACTTGCAAGAAAAACCTCTGCTCTGCCTGAGAATCAGAGAAGTGAGACGTGGCTTGCACCTTGAAAATATGGCAGTCATATTGGTTCATCTTTCAGGACAAGTATCAAAACCTTGCTTGTGACTTGATATTGTGCAGGAAAAGCAAAGCTGATTTGGTTGCCTCTGCCTTTTCAGTCCTAAGTGAGCAGATGCAGCTTTGGTCTGGCCCCTTGCTCATGTTCAACTCCCAGCCAACTGTTTTTGTCTGCGCAGTCATCTCATCCAAGAGTTAAAAACTTGTGTCTCAACTGCAGGATAATGGAGTGGGAGACCTGTCACTTGAGTTCGTTTAACGATTGCACAGAAACATCAGAGACATTTAGCAGGTGTATACTCTCCTATTCAAGTATCTCGGCAAGTCCTCCAGTAACATCCCTGAGCAGCCATTAGTACAGGGAGCCATGTGGACTAGGCATCCCTAAAAGATCTAGTTCAATCAACCATGATATTCAGATAACCTGAAGTAAACCAGAGCTCTAGATAGATCCATGTTATGCGACGTTGAGAACACACCCCTTCCCTATGAGACAACAGCACAGGGGACGTCTATCATTCTACACCCAGGCTTACCTCAGCTGAGAGGCATAAGCTAAGAGTCTAGGCACCTTAGATGATTCAAGAATGAAGAGGGAGACAGACCGACCCACTGCAGGATGAATCTGTAACTGTTACCATTATAGACGCTTCCAAAGACCATCCTCCTAAATTGGATACTTTAACTTTATGCCTAAAGTTTGTATAAGATAACTTATACAAAGTTATAAGTTAGCTTCAGAAAAGTCTCTGAAGCTCAGATATAGAGTATGGTGGGGAGAAAGCCATTTTTCATCTCAGAGGTCAAGGCTTTGCTAACTATTTAGTTTGAATCAGATTTGAGCAGCTCCTCCCAGCCTAGCCACCAGGAGTCTTCACTTTTTTTTAAACATTTTTTTTTTCTTTTTAATTTTGGACTAGCAAAACAGATCTACCCACATAGAACAACTGGCAGGATAGAGGCTTAAAATACTCTTTGTCTTCACGAGCATACAGTAATGAATGGTTTCTCTTTGCTAGGCTCTTTCTCCACTATTTTCTTTGAAAGCCAGCCAGCCCCTTTAGTCTATGAATTGGGCTTGCTAATTTGCAAGAGGTTAGAATAATTTCTCATGTTAAGAAACTCAAGATAAACATGCTGTGCTCTTTTTTTTTCTTTCCCTTTTTTTCTTTCTTGATGATTTCTTTAATCTACAATATATGCCATTTTGGACTGAAAGTCCTTGTTTTGAGCACGGAGACATTAGAGGCCACTGTGGAGAAGTGGACTTGCAGAGTCCACGCTTGCTAGTTAGACACATGGCAAATAGCCTGGAAGTGGAAGTCAGCCCGCGGGAATTGGGCATTGAGGGTCAGAGACAGCATTCTGGGAAAGCACGTCTCTGTAATGGGAAAGGAAGCGTCATGCTTCCCTCGGTTCTGGGCAGGCTGCCTGAGGCAACGGGGATCGCTGTAGTCCGACCTGCAGTATTCCAGCGGCCTTAGGGAAGCTGAATACTGCATTTGTAACATTCCCTTACTGCTTTTCTCCTCCTCACTCACTAACTTTTTATTCTAGCTTTTTCTTTTGTAAGGAAAAGGAAGAAAGTAAGTTTTATAGTTTTTTTGGAAGAACCTAAGCCAACCACAAGGGCTTGGATCCGAGCAACCTGGAACTATAGGAAGAGGCAGAGCCAAACCTTACCCCCTAGCTCTTCACGTCAGGACAGCTCCCAGCATAAGTATCCTTTGGTATCTTTTGTCTTTGGAGAGTACTGAATTTTTCTCTGGCTTCTGCAACTCAAGCCCTTTTCATTGTTTTCAAACAATGGTCCTGGAGGAGAGCCTGGATCTATGGCATGCCTTGCACTACAGGCCTTCAGACTTCTGTGGCTGACTTGGGGGATTCACTAGGCATTGTAAAGACTTCAGCATTTCTTTTTTGCTTGCAAAAGGGCAAATGCCAACTTGAAAGACACAGATTCCTATAAAAGCTCTATTGCTTCTGGATATACTACACCCTGGCTCCAGCAGTGCTAAAAAATAAAATAAAATAAATCAAATGCACTAAACAGACTTCCTTGTCAGGAAACTAATAGTACAAAGCCAGTGTTCCAGGAAAACGTGAAGTACTTTAATTATGTAGGTCTGTTTTAAGAGCATTTCAGCATCTTCCATGTACAACTCGGTCTGCGTCTCAACTTCTACCTCCAGTGGCCTCATTACACAAATGGAAGTAGAGAGCTTGGTCTTCTGCACTGTCCTACAATTGCTGCACAGGAACAAAAAAAAACCTTCAAGCACCCCTGCTAGTATCAGGCTGCTCAGAGCTGTTGCCAGGTAAACCAGAAAAGGGGTTATAGAGTTTATTAAAAAGATTTTTTCCTTTTCCTCTATGATAACTCATTTTACTGTTCTAGTTAGTGTATTGTAAACAAAGTTACCACTCAATAACACTACATGTGCCAGGAATAGCACAATAACACCCTACATGTGCACACTACAAGAACAGAGGAAGGCACAAATGGACACCATTGCAGATTTAACACAAGAAGGTACAGAGCTGCATGCCTGGACCTGAAATTTTGCATCACAACA
>NW_008824032.1:5709273-5716333 GCF_000699105.1 Pygoscelis adeliae | reverse complement strand
GGATTTGAAAATGAGAACAAGAAGGAATAAAGCAAAGTCAGATGGGCTATACGTCAAAAACACGCAACAATTAAACCATGAGATTACGTGGAAAATATTTCAGAAAGTAGGAGAAGGGTCAGACTGCATAAGCAGCTAACAATGCTCTGGAGCACATCTTCTAGCAGCACCCAACAGAGACTACAGGACTTTTCAGCTCTCTGTTTAGTGAAGTGATAATCCTTATGGTTACAAACCAATTTTGTTTGTTTTTTTTTTCTTTTTTTTTTCCTTCCCTTTTTTTCTTATACCCCAGTGCAGCTCTGCCTTATCCCTTTGCAAAAGAACTGAAACAACAGCTATGATAAATACCAGCTCCTCTCACAGGTCTCTGTGGGTATTGACTCTGAAGCCTAATTATGTCAATTTAAGTGTCGGTATTGTTAACTTGTTTTCAGCCATTCATTTCAACAAAAACAGCTGTCTTCCCTAGAATAATGGGCAGAGTTTCAGATTGCGGACAGAGCACAAACAGAATAATTGACAGTGTCCTCCCACTCCAGCTCTGGGGAGAAGCCAAGATAGGTGGGAGCATGAATAAGGAAACCTAATGGTAAGCGCGTCGGTTGTCATGAAACATTACAGACACTGTGCAATTCTGCCATTGTGCATGTGCTGCACGCTGATGGCTGGGTCTCAAGGGAGAACATGGTGCCTGTTCTTACTAACATCTAATAAGGCTTTCCTGCTTGTCCAAGTGCTGGAGGTCAGCCATGGTGGTCCAAAGCTCCTGTGCATCTATTTGGATGCTGCATGCTGCCTGGCAAGTTTGTTGACTAGACAGCAAGCAGGTATTTAATAAATCCTATTATTCGCCTTGCCACTGCCTGAATTTGCTGCCAAGTATCCTCACGTGTTAAGCCTCAACACTCTCCTATATCCAGTCTCCCAGTAATGCAAGACACAAGTAATGAAAACAGTCAGGCATCACTTCTAACATTCAAACTGGTCAGGCCTGAACACTCGCTGACCTTTATGAAGACCAAGCCATAGATCAGATCAGGCCTTTGTCCCTTCCCTGAGAGGAAGAAAAAAAATAAAAATCAGTGCAATAGACTTTAACAGAGGAGCAGCCCTGAAGTTCTGCAGGACGGTGGGCCATCTTGCTTGTGCTGTGCCTGCACGCTGCCTAGCACACAGTGGTCCTGGCACCTGCCTGGCCTCCTTCCTGTAGCGGTAATACAAACATACTAATGCACGATGCTACTAAAGGCCAGGCAATGAGATCAGGTATGCTCTCCTACAGGGCACAGGCTACAGAAAGCCCATCAGACATATTCTTTCTGTTCTGCACCAAGGTTCAGGTGTCAAGCAATGTACATGAGATAAGCCAAAACTGTAGCAGAGGGAATGGTGCCTACCTCAGTCCTGATGCAGCAGGAGAGCTCACCTCCCTTCTTTCCTCCTCCCAGCACTAGTCCAGGTGACTAACAGGGTGGCTGGCACTAGGATACTCTCCTCCAATTCACATGCATTTTAGGTGCCTTTTAAGAGGGTATTATAGCCAAATGCCCTGGTAATATCCTTTATAGTAGCTATTCACTAGATTGGGGATTTGAGGTGCAATGACCCATCGAAGCCAACATGATTCCATCCAGCAAAGGGCGCACCCCTGCATTTTGTAACGGGCTTTGCAGTTCTGGGTGTGGAGTAGTCCCAGTGTCTGCTTCTGAACTACCCTGCTCTGCATGCAGTTCTGACAGGGGAAGAGGCTTAGCTGCCATTCTTTTTCACCTGGATTTGCTGTGTCCTAGTTTTTCTACAGGATACTCAGGGTTTGTTTCAAATTAATTGCATCTGCAAAACACATTCTTTAAGCTTGTAGATGCGATGGAAATAACTTTTGTGCGTCAACAGTTCCGTTAGGTAGAGTCATCCATTGTCAGTGACAGACGACTCTTGTATTAAATCAGAGTGCACAGTTTTACAGGGGACCAAGCAGAACAGAGATCAAGCACTTTCTTTACTGGTATTTTGGACTTACAGAAAATAATCTTCCCTGAAATTCAAACGGAGATGATTTCTCAGAAGACAATAATATTTAAACAAACAAAACAGAAACTAGTTTAAGAACAAAAACCAGTATTTTCATTGTGGCATTGACTTGAAAAATTAATCTGAAATAATATCCATACTCTCATCTCTTTATCTAAAGCTCTTCTTGAAAAGAATTAGGCCATGCTGGCAGGGCAATGAGTTGCCAGATGCCCTCAGATGCAGGAGACCCACATTGTAGGGATGCTTCCAGCTGGTGCAGAGTTGAATCCAACGTCAGTGGATTCCCTCTGCGGTACACAGGGTAAGGGGAGCACAGGAGGTGAGACAGGGTGCAGCTGGAACGCTACCGCTCTTTGGCTCAGCTCGTTTGTCACCAGGGGCCCTGGGGTCCTGGCCAGATGGTAGAGTTTAAAGGAACTCATGGGCTAGTATTCCCTCAAGCCGCTTTTAAATTATACATGGAGGTTACTGTAAAATTGACTTCTAAGTCAAGGAGCCAACCACTAGCATCTTTGTTAACATCATCCTCAGCTACAGACTCTGGCCAGAGTAGAAAATCTGTACCAATGAGCGTATTTGTGCAACATGCCTGCCAGTCAGGCTTGAACAGAGGGGAAAAATCCAAGTTTTCATAACTTGACTAATATCCCTCACCAAGTCAGAAGCAGACTTATGCCTCATCTTTCTTAATTCCCTGCTGTATTTTCAGCCACAGTGTCTTTTCCTTACACAGCCACTAAAGCCACTGCACCTGCTGGAACAAACCAAACCCTTTCAGAGCTGCAGTCACAGAAGGCTGGATTTTATTTCCTTTCAGTCATGGAAAAATATTCAGGATCATAACAGCCAACTCCAAAAAGACAAAAAAGTGAGAGTCACCTTTGCGGTGAGGCGGTTTGGGTTTATTTGGCTTATTTTGAGGATTAGAGAAAGCAAATAATTTCTAATTCAAACATGCTGCAGTTATTACCACAGAATTTTAATGCTCATATCAGCATGTTGCCTTAATTTTTTTTTTTTTTTTTTTTAAAAAACTCGGGTCTGAACTTAAAAAGTCTTCCAAAGATGGGGGCTAACTGGAATTTTTATTTAGACATTTCAGTGAACTAATGGCTGTTACAGCACTAAGGACACAGAGAGTGAGTTGAGGTAAGGGAAAAAAGGGAGACTAGCTGAACTCTCTTTTATCCCAATGGACAATGTTGTCTCCTGGGTGGGATGCAGAAATGCATGCTCATAAATGGCTGGGCAAATAAGAAAAGGGTCCTGGCTCCCATTACTTGGGCTGAAGAGTTAGTGATGGCAGTGTTGGGTGTGGGTTAAGTGGAAAGAACCACTGTGGAACTGCTGTGAATTTGAATTTTGCCTACAGAGCAAAGAGAGGTCTCTCTGTGTGGATGCAAAATCTCAAGTCACCTTTGTGACCTAAACTTTTCTCATTTAATCTCAACATTGTCCCTCCACATGATTTTGCGTTCTTCTAAGAGACAGGAAACCTAGAACCTGTTTGCTTGGTGCCTGCTGAGGACTGTCAGGGAGGGATCCATTTGCCAGTGCTCCTTATAAGAAGGGAAGTTGCATGAAATAGGCCCTTGCTGCAGCAGGAAGTAGTGCCAGGCCATGAACACTTCCAGCAGGAAATGCTGGGTGGCCAGCTACGGGTAATCATGTTTGACTAAGATCAACCTGTGCTGGAGCTGTATTAGTGATGTGTAGGATCAAAGTACCATGAATGTAATTTTCTGTTCTGCAGGGACATTGTTCTCTGTACAGCAGTATACATACATATCCACAGGGTTTCTCTGCAAACAAACAAAAATCCCACGACCACCGGGTCACCTTCACGTAGAGTGCCTCCTGCTTTATGCTTGATCCCTTCTCTCACCTTGAAGATTTCAGCTGGCAGAGATGACATATTTGCCCTTCTTCCCACACAGCAGCCTGGGAATACAGCTCATTCTCAGCACTGTATTAAATCAGAAGCAAACATGGGCACAGGGGACAAGTATCCCAGAAAACAGAGAAGTGACTAACACTCCCCATCAGTGGAGAAAACATCTTGGTCAAATTTTCAGAGCGTGCTTTCTGCGGGCTATCCTTCCCTGTAGGAAGCAGGGGGCAGGAAGGGGCACTCATCTCTCTTAGGAAATGCGAGGGGAGCCCCATGGACAGACTCTCAACAGAGAACAAAGAGCAAGGGGCAGAGAGAGGAGACCCATCAAATACATTCCTCCCAAGTGGGACTGACAGGGGGCATTTATTCCTCAGAGTGATATTTACTGCCTTCCCAAAATGTTTGCACTGACTGGCAGCTCTGGCTAGCTAGACTGCTGTGTCAACATCTGCAGGTGTGAGCATGTGGCTATGTGAAAGGAAAGGGAAACAGGAGAGAGAAAAAAAAAATTAGAGGGAAGATGTTTTTACTTTTTGTCTTTTTCTGTACATTTTTTGCCTTCTGCAGAGTAGAAAACTTTCTGTGCTGATACCAGGAGGAGATTCCTAATGATTAATTGATTTTGCTGTCAAATGCAGGAAGCATGTGCGCAAGCTGTGCACGTGTGAGGGGCACTGGCTATTTTTTCCTAACTTTCCTAACACTAAAACTTTTTTTTCCCCCTTGATTCCCAATAACCTGCAAAAAACGTGCACAAACAAGGAGAGGAAGTAAAGCAAACAAAAAAGTGTAAAAACCTCAAGACACCAGGAACACAGCCTTCCCTGTAGTTCTGAGGAAGTACAGAATTTGGCTTGACCTTTACAGGTTTTCAGGCTTGAGTGAAATGCAAAGGCTAGGAGAATCCTGCAAAGCTTCGCTGCTGCCAGATTACAGCTTCTCCTGTTGCACTTCTCCCAGTGGTGTTTCTAGTCTCAAACTGCCTAACATGTCCTAATAGAAGCACCCTATTTCTTCATCTGGGACTGCAGAACATGCTTCAGGGTCAAAATCCTACTTCGTTACCTCCAGCCACACCATGAACAACGTTCCCTTCTTCATCACGTGAACTCAAACACACTATTCAGGCCAGCAACAGCCTACTGCAAAGAACTAACAGGATTTCTGCTCTGTTTTCCTTCAGAAAAATGAAGTTCCAGTCTCATCTTTGCAGACACCCCTGAGGAGCCAACCTGGTCTCATTTTTGTAGGTAACTCACAAGCACCTGCAACCTCTGGTGTCCCAGCAATTGTGTACTGATCCTCATGACATCTCTGGCAGGCAGGGCAGAGCTAAGCGATCATTCCTGGAGAGCGAATTGCTAGATCCCTAAACAGACCTTGAACATGTAGGTGCTATTGGCACTCATAAAACCTCCACCTGGCTTCTGCTTCAAACCCAGTCGGTACCTAAGGTAATTCTGTTGGTAATCTTTATGCTCATACATTATTGAGGCACCTATATTTCTGCAATTAAGCACATGCGTAACAATTTAAAACTGGCAGATGTTCAGAACTTCCTTCACAGCCATTCTCTGGCTGAATTTATATGCAAGATACTCTCTCTCTGCCTCATCTTCTGGGTCTTACACAGACAGTGTGTTTTAGTGTCTTAACACATCCCTTCTTTCTTCCTAATCCCCTCTTCCTCAGCAAAGGAGGTGAGAAGAACCCTGTCTCCATCACAGCAGCACTCTGAAAGCCATAATCTAGGATAGAACAGGCCCAGTTTCAACCCCCTCCTTTGCTCAATTAGCAGTAAGGATTGAAAACCAAACCTACCTCCTGAGGAATAAGCAGTCTCCTAGCTATTCAGCAAGTGGAAGGAGTAGAGGGCAAGCAAGAGTCTTCCTGTTGTCCTCCACTCTCCCACCCTGCACCCTCCCCCTTAAAAAAAAAAAAAAAAAAAAAAGGAAAGAGCAGATCTTGCTTAAGGACCTAGATGGCTTCACAATCTAAGAAGCAACCAAGAACTGTGAGGGACAACACACAACCTTTAAAGGGATTTTACAGCATCCATGACTCCCTTAGTGGCTTGCCCAAGGACACTTAAGAAGCAAAATATGGAGCCAAATGCTACTCTTGAGTGCTAGACTAGCCTAATGGAGTCACACAAAGGTGGTATTCTAATAGTGGGAACAAGAGGATGGCTTCAGAGAATATCTGATGGATATATAGTTAAGAACATAATAAGCTGTCATTGCATGAACAGAAATTGGATATAGTTGAGTCTTTTTCCACCCTCCACAGCAGGCTTGACTCCGGCTTTCTTGAACAGTATTATCCTATTTTTGTGAAGTTATCTAGCACAGCGAGATCCTGATTATTCTTCTGTGCTCTAAACCTTTCCATATTCTTTATGCGAGACCATCACTCCTACCCTCTCTCAACCAGTTTGAGTGTTCAAAAGTACGGTCACTTAAGAAATAGCTGGACGTTACATGCATTCACATTTTGGTCCTGCATCCAACACTTTTAAATTCGTATAAATAAAAGTCGCTCCACCATCTCAAGAAAGTTGAAGCTGTTTTACTTTACATGAGAACATTTCTATTTCCAAGGGTAGAAACAGGGATAAAACAGAAGAGAACGAAAAAAAAATTAGACCTTTTTCCACTGAGAACTCCAGTTTCTACATTTAGATTTATCATTCAGTAATGGGAGAGAAGCATTTCACATGACATTTTTGTAGTATTGGATTTGTTAAAAGGAAAATTTTATAATAGAGCTAACCTTAAGTAGATGGGGTTTTGTCATAAAAGGAAGGGGCGGGGGGGAAGACTTGGGAAATTGTCCTATTTCCTCTAATGGCATTGAAAAAAAGAAAACTTGATTCCTATAGAAGTAGCAGACAAAGGTCAAATAACCTCAGCTCTGTTAAAAATCGACATATGCTGACTTCCTAAGCGTTTGCAAGAGTGTGAATCCAGAACAGAACTTAATCCCCAGTTACCCCCAACCAGAGCCTCACTGGCTCATTTTAATGGTTGAAACTCTTATGTATTTATACAGTCCGCAGAATCTTAGACTCAATATGGGGCTGGATGGGATCCACCCGAGGGTGCTGAGAGAGCTGGCGGAGGAGCTTGC
>NW_008824032.1:5688367-5705166 GCF_000699105.1 Pygoscelis adeliae | reverse complement strand
CGGAAAAGGACCTGGGGGTGTTGGTCGACAGCCGGCTGAACATGAGCCGACAGTGTGCCCAGGCGGCCAAGAAGGCCAACGGCATCCTGGCCTGTATCAGAAATAGTGTGGCCAGCAGGAGCAGGGAAGTGATCGTGCCCCTGTACTCAGCACTGGTGCGGCCGCACCTCGAATACTGTGTTCAGTTTTGGGCCCCTCACTACAAGAAGGATGTTGAGATGTTGGAACGTGTCCAGAGAAGGGCAACGAGGCTGGTGAAGGGTCTGGAGAAAAAGTCTTATGAGGAGCGGCTGAGGGAGCTGGGGTTGTTTAGCCTGGAGAAAAGGAGGCTGAGGGGAGACCTCATTGCTCTCTACAACTACCTGAAAGGAGGTTGTAGCGAGGTGGGTGTCGGTCTCCTCTCCCAAGTAACTGGCGAAAGGACAAGAGGAAATGGCCTCAAGTTGCGCCAGGGGAGGTTTAGATTGGATGTGAGAAAAAATTTCTTTATTGAAAGAGTGGTTAAACATTGGAAGAGGCTGACCAGGGAAGTGGTTGAGTCCCCATCCCTGGAAGTATTTAAAAGACGTGTAGATGCAGCACTTAGGGACACAGTTTAGTGGACATGGTGGTGTTGAGTCAACGGTTGGACTCTATGATCTTAGAGGTCTTTTCCAACCTTAATGATTCTATGATTCTATTCTATGATTCAATAACATGTATATGCTTGCAACACCTCTTCTGATTTAAGAGAATGTTACAATCCCCATTTTGTAAACAGCAAGCTAAAGTACCAAAAAAAGTAAAGGGCTCATCCGAGAACTATCCGAGAGCATGCAAACCCAGGTCTTCCAAATCTCAGTTCACTCCCTAACCACCATATTCTCCCACCCCGCTATGCAAAGTCTTGTATAAGCACACCCTCACACCAGATGGGCAGTGACAGCAGATGCCTAAACATTTAGTTTATCTTTTCAGCTCTTTTCTTGTTTGCTGAGTGGACGTCAAAGTTTAATCCAATCCAAATATGAGGCGGAAGCGGAAGAGGAAGGAGAGCCTCCCCATCTTAAGATTTTATATGACAGAAGTCACAGCCCAGAGGCAATGGATCAGGCTAGTGAGGAACAAATAAGGTTTTCATTGAAGAAGGATGTCTAAAGACAGAAGTGCTTTGGGGTTCCAGTGCTGTAGGGTTTGGGTTTTTTGGCCTTTCATGCAAATATACTGTCTAATGGAGACAGGTTTCCTTTGTGGAAAACCCTTATGGAACTATCAGAGTGGATATTCCCCTTAGTGGAAAAAAGAGGGGGGAGAGGGAAAACAAGCCATCCTCTCTGCTCTCAACTGATGTTTGAGCTTCTAAGCATTTGCACTTGAAAGTCTTCGGGCACCTTTGAAGTTAAATGTGAGAGATTTTCAGACTGCTTTCTCTACCGATGGCACTGAGGACCCCAGTTTTTACAAGGTGGTTTCTTAAACAAATTCCTCTCCACAGCATCCTCAGTTCACCCCACTGAAGTATATAACCACCCGATCCCTACAATCCCCCCGCCACACTCCTCTCCCAACAACTCCTGGGTATCCAACTTCCGGGATCCAGGTACTCTATGCAGAAAGTCCTTTTCACCCTAGAAGTCAGAAGTAAATATGCAATACCCTGCACTTCAGAAGTTTTGAATTTGGTCTTTGTGATAAACTTTTCTCTCTCTAATGAGTTATGAAAATACACAGACCATGATGCCTGGCTACAGAATGGTGGACACTAAGAGCCCTAAAGGACACAAAATCAATGTGAATGATATTCAAGAAACAAAACTCAGTCATCAGGATCTACACTTGGCCACGTATATAGATAATTCTGATATAGGTTTAAAACACCTCATAAGGAATAACTTTTCTATGGCCACATGGCATTCAACACAGCGAGTTACCGAATTGCCAGTTCTATCCAATGAACGATCCCACAGCAGTCCATGCCTGTCGCTCCCTCGTATACAGACTCTTCTTCCCCTGCAACAGCCTAACACACTAGCCTGGTTATGCAACACAAGCCTTTCTTCCCTGACTCCTTTCCTAATAATCATCCTTTTCCTTGTAACACTGCACACAAGTCCCTGTGTGCTAGTTTGTGCCACAGCCATAGAGCAAAACAAACAAGGAAGCAAAAAGCATGGCACACCTATAAAATTATCACAGAGCCCTGAAAATTTCAGCCACAGTCTTTGAGTCTCCAGCCTCCTGCAGCAGAGCAAATTCCACATGCCCTCCGAGCGCTGCAGGGAGGAGTATTAGCCTATTGGCAGGTATAGCCCACAGTTCCTCTTGCAGAACCCAGCTGTGCTGAATAAATAAATCACCTGCAGCCATTTATGTGCAAATAACCTGTGCCAAGGGGCCTTTTGGAAGGAAAGCTTCGATCTGTGTTCACAGCAGCAGTGTCGTAATGGGAGCAAATAAACATGCGTGCTTTCCTCCCCGTTCTCTCCCCTCCCACAGCGCTTTTGTAACACAGCACTTTGCCTTGCTGAGTTAAAGATGAGAAGCAGCATTTTGCATTAAGTAGTTGGCTGTTACAGAGGAGAAAGAGCCACAAAGTGCACTTAACAAAACCCACCCTCTACTCCAGTGTTGGGAGGTTAAAACCAGAAATGAGTGAACAAGTCTCATTTCCCCATCAGTAGCCAATTCCCCTGACAGGACCCATTAAAAAGTCAACCAATTCTAGCACTCCAGCTCCCAGAGGAGCCCCCTGACACAGTTATTAAATAAAGTACACTGGCTTTCACTGTGAATGGGGACTGCTTAACATAAATGCAGCACTTGGAGAGTGAGGGGAAGCAGAAACACAGAGGGTTTGAGCCTCTGGATTCTTTCACTACGGGCACCCACTCTCCTCCACTGCTAAAGTCAAAGCCCTTCCTCTGCACCTCCTCTACCATCACAGCTCCAGGCTTTCCTCATTTTCTTTTGAGTCTTAACTCTGAACAAGCTACATTCAAAATAATTACACCACCAGTCTCAGAATTCTCACTCCCTGCAGGCCTTACAAGTGTGCTCACACTAGCCACTATGAACACTGTGATCCAATGCACACACACACGCTCCTATCTAGTCTTTTTTCCAAAAGCTGACAGGATAGTAAAAAAAAAAGACTTTCCATAAATAACTTTTTGAAGTTTTAAAGCCAACTGTGCTTTGGCTGTGCTCATGCCCCTGATGTGTCTGCTTTCCATGAATATTCTGGTGAGCAAACTCTTAACAAGTTCTTTCCTGGAAACATCAATTACCAGAGGACATGCAACAGAAGCTAATTCCAGAGCCCACAGGTAGTTGCTCTGGCAGTTTGCTCCTCTGATTTTATTCCCTGAGTGGGATGGCATGAAAGGCACCCTGAGGCCTCGAGCTGCTTTTGTATCCTTGTAACAAATTGTTTGTTATTGGATCAAGAGTTATGCAGACATTGCCCAGCAAGTTTCAAATCAAGAGAATCATCTAGGCAGATTTCAATCTGTTCATGACTATTTCCAACTGGATATTTGTCAAGCTCACTGATATCCACTCCCCCCACAAGCACCTGACAACAACCACCCTTTGGCAGTGCCAAAGCTCTCTCACAGACCTGGATCCCTTCCTAAATGGGAAGTTCAGAGCTTGCTCCAAGTTGCTCTGTGTGTTCTCCTGCTGAGGCTGTTCTGTGCTGCTGTACACGCAACATCAAACTTCACCCTGCCTGAGCGATGACCTGGCAGCCCCTAACTTGGACTTCCACTCACTCATCCAGTGTGGACCATTACCCCCCACCACCGCTGCAAGTACATGGCTGTAAGAGGTGGAAAAAAGTAGGTAAAAGAACTTCATTTGCAAAAGCTGAAGGATCTGCATCTGCCCTACTCTCAAACACAGCCTGCCAAACCAGACCACCAGCACCACAGCCTGTTCAAGTCTACAGTTCCCCCACTGCCCTAAGCACGCACACATGGGGCTGGGGCTCTCTCCATGAAGGCAGGCTTAGCAAACTTGGAAGGGGCCAGACAGAGGGAGATGGGTTTCCCCTCCTCCCTCCCCTAAGGAGCATACCCCACTCCACTTGCACTCACAGATTTATCAGGGTGCTCAAAAAACTGCAGGATGAGTGGGGAAAAAGGACAAGGGTATCTCTGGAATCTCTTCCTCAGCTGATCCTATATCCCTACTTGTATTCCCCCAGGCAGAGAGTTCTCCAACGCAAAATGAGTACGGTTAAAGAAAAACAGTACATAAAAGTAAAAATCTAGCTTTTAAAAAGTACTTTCAAACCTTATCATTGTCAGAGTTGACATTTGTCACAAGCTTTTTTTTTTTTTTTTAAATACACAACAACAAATAGGTAGAGTAGACTGGAAAAAAATAAATAGATGCCCCAACGCTGCATGGCATTAACTAGCAACAAACCCTTGGAGGGCAGCATGTGATCCAGTTAGGCTCCACTGACTCACTCCCAGCCTAAGGAAGCATTGCAGAAGCCATGAAAAATTGGACTCTGCTCCCAGTAACAGAGGGAGCCGCATGACTTCCCCAGCTCCCAGAAGCTGCTAAAATTCTGCCAAGAGAGTGTCTTCCTAATTTGCATTATCTTGGTCATTTACAATTCATCCAAACAGAGCTGGTAATTAGTGGTTGTTGGTAAACTCTGCTGTGAGCTCCAATCAATGCTTTGCTGCTCTGGCTGTCTCTCTTTACAAATTCTTGCAGTTACGGGCATATCAGCAAGCCAGTTTTGACAGTTTTTGTCCCATGAAGTTAAGTTTTCCCCAATTACAGCAGATAATGAGAAGACCAAGCTCACTAAAACATACTGCCCTGTGACCCGAAGACTCCTATACCCAATTTGTGGGAGAACATCAAACATCATGATACACACATTGACTGAAGAGGTGCAGAGCCACCAAGCTGACTGAGCTGAGGCAAGGGGAGGATGCAGTGCTTCTTAGGAAAACTAGAATGCCTCTTTACTATAGGTGCAGAAAAACCCACCTTGAAGCATCATGGGATCATCTAATCCTCATCTGGACTAGCCTATGACAGCAGGGAAGAATTATCAATAGCTTCTCTTCCAAGCCCTGAAGCCTGAGGAGTTGGAAGGAAGCAGCACGATACAACACAAGGTAAGGGGGGGGGGGGGGGGGGTCGGCGCGGTCGGGCGGGGGCGGGCGTGTTTTTTTTTCAGCAGCACGGGGCGTGGGCGTGAGATGGGAACATCAGTTATGAAGGGAGGGATCTGATGGATGTCAAGACATAAACCTAAAGAGACAGAGCTCTTACATTGTCTAACCACTGCTCTCCTCACTGTGCACCATCTTGCATGGTAGCCCTTTCATTGCTGTTGCTCTGAAAGCCTCTCCTCTGTGTGTTCTGCCTTCTGAACAGCCTTCTTGCATCTATCTGCCTCATTTACTCCCCTTCTCAGTTCAGTTCCTCTCCTAACAGCATCTCTTATTCTCCTTTGCCAACCATCCTGCAGTTTTTCTCCTTTTGATCTCATTTCTCTCCATCAGGTATTTAGGATTCCCATTGGTAAGAAGTGGACAGTGTAACACTGCAAAACAACGTCTCAGAGCATTGGATTTGCCAGTTCAGAGCATTACTGACTGAAGCAAGAGGCACTGAGAGACTCTTGCACATGGTTGCACAGACGTTTGCAGTCTTCTAGCTCGGATAAGATGGAGGAATACCATTTCCACCTTCTGTTACTTGACAGAGAGTTCTTTTGCTTTATTTATTGCCTCAGAATATTGTTAACATTGCTGTGTACAAGCCACCACCACATCCATCCCCAGAAGTGGCAGATTCCCCAAAGTAGTATACTGTGCATACGCACAGTATCTTTCAGATACAGAGGACTAGAAATAGAGTGTTTAGATAAAGCCTCTGGCTGGCTTTATTTTATTCACCCACACTGTATCTGGGACACCTTGCATTTTGGTCTGTGGCTGCCTGCAAAGAAAGAAGTTAAAGAGATCGGGGAAGGAAACCAGTTTGTCTAACAGTGACTGAAACCGGACACAGCTGAAATTACACTTTTATACATAAAGCTGATGAGGAAACTGCACAAGGAACTGCATAAGCCGGAGCAGCTGCTGCAAGAACATCACTTTCTTCATAGTCACAAATGGTTCGAGGGACCTAGGCGGACTGCTCCCTCCAAGGCCACAATTCATTATTCAGTGAAATGTTTCATCCATGCTATGAAATGAACGGAACAGAGAGGCATGGATCATAATGGAGCCAGCACAGCAGAGCCACAGAACAAAAAATTCCTTATATTACCTCCCCTTCCCAGCCTCCCTTGGCCTGGCTTCCCCCATCCAATGCACATCTTAAAGATAAGCCAACATGAGCACTACAGCTGAAGCCTGGAACAAACCAGAAGACTTCTTTCTTATCCAAAATCCAATGCAACAATTTGCCAAGAGACACTGCTTATACAAATGCTGCCTAGAGGTCAGGCAATGTGGCAGCTGCCCCAGTTGTGGCCAGAAAACACATGCCATGTGGCTGTGATGCCACTGTCTACACTCTGCAGCCCCTGCAACCAGGAATTCACCTGTGAGCTTTATCTGTCACAGAAAGCGCAGGGCATCTGGTACTGCTGCCACCACTCCACACCAACTCCTGGTTTCTACTGGACCCATCTCCCCTAACCTGTCCCCAAAACAAGGCACAAAGAAGCAGGCCAAAATTCTAGCAGCTTTCAACCTGCCAGACGAGATCAGAAGGTTAAGGGCCTTCAGTCTCCTGTGCTCAGCAGCAATTAAAGTGGTTCAGAGGAAGGTGAAAACTCCACCCTAATGGTCAGCTGGTGCATGAGAGAGAAAACGAGCCATTTCATGGTCCCTGTGGTTATCACCTGCCACAAAGTGTAAGATTTGATTACCCCTATCTTAACACATAATTACAAATGGTCATAAAATTATCCAGGCCCTTTTTGAAATCCTTTTACAATAATTGACTTTATGACCTCCTGAGGCAACGGAGGCTGTATGCAGTAAAGAACAAGTTTATTCTACATTAACATACCTGTGCCTTATAATTATAAAATCCTACAGAAGGACTGTTATAGGGATATCCTCTTTGGAGTAACATCAAAGGCCGGAAGAATCCCAAACAAGCTGCCTAAAAATCACCTGTGCACAAGATGACTGTGCACAACTTGGTGGACAGTAAGTCACGGCAGCAACAGTGTATAGCAAGGATTGCTGGAAAAGGATCAGGCATATGCGTTTCCATAGGAAAAGTGCCAGCCCAGACCCCCACAGCTCACTGTCCTACCAGTGAAAGACAACCTTGATTTTATCATCTAGAATATTAAGTTTCCAGGCACTACATGAATGTACTGTAGATCCCAGGGTAAATGCTGTATTTCTGGCTAAATTGCTGACTCTGTTTCACCTGCCCATTCCTCATCTCATCTATAATATGGGGATTACGAGAATTCCATTCCTCTGGAGCAGAGGAGTTAAAAAAACCAGCCTACAAGCTAAGTGCTGGTGATAGAGCTGTTCATACTGTACAGATACAAAGTGATTTGAGCTCCAGCCACAGGGATTTTCACTGCATCTTGCAGCATTTGTAGCTAAAACATCCATTTGTTAATTCTGTGACCCCAGACCTACATGTTCCTGCCTCAGCATTGCTTTCAATGCACGTTCTGGAGATGTGATCAGAGTTGGCAGGGAGAGCTAAGGCTGAGTCACTGTTCATGGGAAGACTGAGCGAGGGACTTGCTGGGCTTTTTGTGATTGTCTCCCTCCTCCCTTTCTCACACTTTTCCAAAGAAGCAAGGGGCATATTTTGCTTTCTTCTTCCACTAGCCTGAACTGGCTGTCCCTTCCCATGAAGTGGGCTGCTGCCCATGGCAAGGCAGCAAACAGGGAGAATCCAAGCCAAAAGTCAAATTCCAAAGGAACTCAGCAAGACAGGACTGTCCTCAACATTACTACAGGCAAAAGGTGTCAGGTCCACCCCTGGTCTATAGATCTACAGGCCTAACAGTACAACGGTGATAGCTGTAGCCACAATTGCGAGGTGTTATTTGCCCAGCGAAAACACAGTGACACATTCTCAATAACTGAGCGGAAAAAATCAGCAGCAGCATATAGAGCTACAGGGAGGAGATGAGAGAAAAAAAAAAAAAAAGGTCTGAAGTAACACTGCAGTCATGAAACGCTCTGATCAGACTTCCTAGAAACCAAACACAACATAGGTGCCTCCTTGCTTTCCTTACCTGCCCCTCTCCGCCTCCATGAGACATTGGTCTTACTAGGTGACCAACAGTACTGCATAACGAAAGAAAGATAGCAGCATCCCAGCATCACATTTTGAGTCAAGACCATAAGCAGAAACACAGCCCTCCAAGCCAGCCACACAAAAGAGGCAAAACAGTTCCTGTGTGAGTGACACAAGATGATCACGCAAGTCTGTTTTGGCCTGAATAAATCAGTGACTCTATGAAATTCTGAGGGACCTAGGAAAAACAGAGAGTTCCTGGTTCGCAAGCCTGTGCTTGAACCACAGGGGAGAAACTACAAAAAGGAGGAAACCTTCGCAGTGACAAATGGGGACAGAAAAACCCAAAGACAAGGCAGATTTGTCAAGGCAGTAGTTGACTGGTCCCCAATCCTATCAGAGAGTTAATTCTCTTCACCCTCCCCTTCAATTTGTGCTCCCAAGCAATCAGCTATCACAGGGTGAGTACAAAGCATCCTGGTTTCACCTGACACCAGATTCTCTCAGTTAACCAAAGCCCTCCAGGTTATGAAACAGCCCAAAGCAGGTCACTACACAATCGACTCATGCAACTGGGTTGATCACGATTGTATATGGGGGGGCAGGGAGGGGGCAGCGGGGGAGAGGAAGGGTAAGCTTGGAGAGAAGCATAATGTAAGGAATCGGAAAAATACTAAGCAGCCTCTGCCAGCTTGTTAACCCTATCCCTGGCTGCCGCGGGGCATCTGCTGGGTGCCAGCATAAACCGCTGCAGCAGAAGCCAAAGGAGGGTACCCTGCACGACTGCAGGGACCCCAGAGTGACTGAAGGGGAGAGGCAGAGCTTGTTTTTCTTTCCACAAGGAAGCAAGAGAGGGAGAAGGAAAAAGTTTGACAATAATCATTTTCTACGTTTATAAAGAGCTGAGAAACTTTGTCTGCTCACCAGGCATTTCCCACTGAGCTGTCTCCCCACTGTGAGGTTTTCTATCTCATGCCTGACTGACTCTTCTCTTGATTTCTAGTAATTAGGAGCCTTCGAGCCTGCCCAGAAGAAAACCTCTGCTTGCAGCATCTTTCTTTTTAGGGACCAATTGGATGCTATTCTCACCGATTTTTAAAAACCCATGGCTGTACATCTGAGACCCAGCTGGTGGGTCCACAGTACTTGCTTGTCTTACCTCCATGCATTTCCCCTCCAAATTTAGCCCTTGCAAGGAAACAGAATAGATAATAAAATCCAGAGGGAAACAGATAAATCAGAGCACTTGATTCAAACACTGAGACAAGACATTGCTCAAGAAAGAGGATTCACCCGCCCTCAGCGATAGAAGTGATGAGAATCACTACAAGCACCCCCAGGAAGCCTCTGCCTTTAAAACAGTCTGTATTTCACCCACGTGTGTCCATGTGTGCGTGTAATAAAAATAATTGCTACTTGTCATCATTAGATATGAGCAAGGCAAAGCCTGTGCTTTTAATAAGCTGATATGGATTTCACGTTCTGCTTGCTCTCTGAGCAACAGCAATTGCTACTTCCTTTGGAGATTGATTTTGCCTTAGGCTTGGGCTTAAGAGGTTATCTGGTGAATTTTGGTTATTTGGGAAAAAGGGACAAAGGACAGGCCTCCCTCGGAAGTGAAAATAAAAATGTCTGCATGCACATCCCTTTTGCACTTTTTTTGGCTGTTTTCCTTGAGCCTTCAAAACAGCAACTTGAAAGGAGGAAGGAGCTAGAAGTAGACAAGATGGGGTTACAGAAGCCACAAAAAAGACAATTCTCCCTCTACTGACCCTACTCTCCAAACAAGTCTATCCATATGCGCGTGTTGGAAAAGCAGCGATGAGTTCATCTTTGGGCAGCCAACCTGAGGTGTCCTGAACAGTGAATTCTGAAAATCCGAGTCCTGCCAGTCTCAAATACTGAGCAGAGAGCAAGGCATCCAAAATTATAGTCTACTTCAAGTGCTCCCTCTTCCACAGTGCTGTCAAGTCTCTTTCCTTCATGGCCATGGTGACCTCCTAAAGCAAAGGTGACCACCCCCAGGGCTTTTCTTGGGGTGGGACGGTGTCCAGAATACTGATCCCATGGAAATTACCTAGAGCTGTAGAGCAGCACATGGGAAAGTTGCTATGAAGAAGAGCAGCCATAGGGCTGTTCCTCCTCATATGAAGACATACACTTACCCTCAGTAGGGTCCAGAAATAATGGTGTTTTCAAGGTTTGGCATGTTTTCTGAATTTCCTCTCCTCCACACCAACTCTCATATTACTGCTGGCTTCTACCTTCCCATGCCATACTGAATCTCAAGTATTTCTGTATCTCCCCTTGAGTACATGCAACAGAGGAAATTAATGAGTATGAGGAAGAGAAGAAGAAAAAGGAGAAAAGGGGTGGTGGTGGGAAAATCAAAGCGTTGAGATGACAGTTTGTGTATGTTTTTGTGAGAGTGAGAGAGAGAGTGAGCATGACTGGAAAGAGGTGCAGAGGAAGTATGTAAGAAAGGCAGACAGGTTATCCGTCATTCAGCCCACCCTCCATTAATTTCTAGCTGTCTCATCTTTCTCTCCTCTTTTTCACTAAGCTCTTCTCTTTCGCCCCTTCCCAAAGAGATTGATGCAACAATTCTCTCTTTGTAGAGGAGGGGGTAAATAAAGAAAAGATGTGGGGGGAAAAAAAACCCAAGTTCTCATTTACCCACTGGAGCAAAGAAGCGAGGAAAAAAGCTCACCCCCTAGAGCTAAAACAAATGCTAGAGAAACAAATACTCCCACCCATGAGCTGCAGTATCTCTGTACCAAACATGATGTGCAAGTGAGAACTGCCTTCGCTTGCCTCCACCTTTCCTCGTAGCTGCAAAAGCAGAAGGGAAAGGCCCCTGGCCAGTGGTTTGACTTTTACCACATGACGAGTTGCGCCAGCTTTGGTGACGGAATTGATAACAAAGGCACTACAGATGACAAACACTGCGGCAGCTCAAGCTTCTGCTATGATGAATAACCCCCTTGCAGAGTTTCAGCTCATTTATTTTGCCAAATCCTGTTCGCAGGAAGAACTGCTGTGCATTTGCTGACACCGCACAGGCTGAAAACTGGAAGACACTGAGCAGCAACTGGAAGAACTGGCTGTGGGCGCTAGTGATTTTCTACAGTTCCCAATAGCACCTTCGCCTGGAAGCAGCTGGGACGAAGAAGAGCTGTGCTCCTGGATCTAAGGCAGAAGACTATGAATGCAATAGTTATAAATAGCAGAGCTTTGATCGCTTTCCTAGCGACATGGCTTTCGTACTGTGGCATATGTGCTTCATCCATCTGGGACTGGAGCATCCTACAGCTGCTGTTTTTGCCTGCTCCCTGCTGCAAGAGGCTATGAGCGGAGTAGCTGTAAGCTCCCCATTGGGAAGAAAAAAAAAAAAGTGCCATGTTACACATCCTGGATGCTGTAAGAGACTTTAAAAAAAAAAAGTAAGTGCACAATAATTAATCTGCATGTTTTTCAAACTACTACTGATGCAATGGCTTGTTTATGCAAAATAGCCAAGCGTACAAAAAATTAAACGCATCCCTAACCTACCTCTTTTCATCTTGCTGACAGCTGGTATGGTTTAGGATTATCTCATCAGTACTTTGCAGTGGACATGACACCCGTATGATGTAATTAAGATAATATATTCAGTAATAATCAGTTCAGCAATAATACAGTTCAGCCAATGATGGCTTGCTTCTACTATAAGGCAACTTACCTTATAAAACTAAAGCAGCCAATAAGAAGGTGATGTCTCCAGCTACATTATTTGATTTGTACTACTGATCTGAACTAACAGTGGAGCAAATTTTTAGTCTGAAGCAACTAAGTGAACCTAGTGAAAACACACACCCGGGCTGCTACAGAACTTTATCAGAAGATGGACAACAACCTGTAAGCTCTGATCTCAGCCTTTGTCTTCTGTTAAACAGGCTGTCATCAAGTACTAGGAGCAAGGTAGCTACCCAGGCGAGTGACACGGGTTAAAGAAACATGGTCCAGAGTCAAGCAAAGCTCCTATGTGAAGAGGACAGCTGCTGAGGTTTATAATGTGCTTAAGATTTTACTTGTGTTGCATATGTAAGGGCACTCTCGCTTAGGAAGGGTCATTGCACTGTTACTACTCAGTGAAGGAAGCAAGAAAAAAGGAAGAGAAAAGTGTGGAAGTGGGAGTGGAGAGAAAAAGGTATTATCTTTCTTGCTATCCAGACCCCAAGGGAACAAGCTTTCCTATAAACAATGATGAAGTAAACAGGCATCCCTGAAGAAGACATGCATCCTTGAAACATTCATTTATATTTAATACTTGAGTGTTTACAAAAATAGAGGTGAAGGCCAGCATCCTGCAATGACTTTGTTATTTGCTTAGCGTTATACTCTGTAGTCTTCATAGAATCACTGCCTCCCAACACATGCCTTCTGGCACCTGTCCCATGGGCAGAAGCAAATGTAATGACAGCACAACAAGTGGAGAAGAGCAAGTCTACCACTTGAACAAGAACTGACTGTTTCAGATACAAAGACACCGCACGCATGTGTGGAATAGCACTGGTGTGTGCACACAGCTTCAGCGCACTGGAAGAAAAACAGGCGGTGTTTTTGAAGGGCCTAGATCTCCTCAGAGAAAATGAATAAATAAATAAGGAAATAGCCCTGTCCTTCAGAAATTAGTTCAGTGACATCCCTGAGGAAAAGGCATCTGTTTGATGATTATTTGGCCTAACTGTATCATGAAGAAAAAAAAAAAGTAGGGCTGATGCCAGAAGTAACGGCACAAATAAGTGCGTAGACATGCTGGAACATTAGCAAAGGTAAGAAGTTGCTGCTTTGTCTGGCGAAGGACAAGAATCCTATCTAGATTAGAAAAGGATATGTCAAGAATACTCCTTTGAAAAACACAACCACAACTCTCTTCATTACCATATCTACTTCAGGCAAAAGTACCGTTGTTTCAAAGGCTCATGATCAGGTCTCATGCTCTTATGATCCACTGTAGCCACTACTGTTGCACTCTTCCCAGCACAGCCCTGTCTGGGCATGCTGACAGCTGCCTGCTCCCTGTAGGTGAGAACCTCAGCAACCTCTCCTGACCTTTGCTGGGGCACGGAGGGAGTAGTAGGTAGTGTTTCTACAGGCCGGGGTGTATATAGCTCCATTGATTTCCATCGATTACTAGAACCAGGGAAGCAGCTTGTTCCCTCCGCAGAAATCTGTGCTGTGGCATATTCCCAGTATGACTGCAGTCACTGTATACCAACACATTGCCTGCCGGAAATCCACATCCCGCCCCAGCAACTGCTGTGCACTCTCACTGACAGGAGCTGCCCTCATGAGTCGATGCCAACTCCCAGCCCACATCAGAAAATACAGAGTCACATAGCAAATGGCCAGCAGTCATTAGCTTAGACCAGGGGGAACACATGTCTCAAAGGGGCTGCCTGGATCACTGCTGGCCTCTTCAGAAGAGCCCAAGGCTCCAAGGAGTATCTTTTCCTCACAGTCCATACCAGAAGCCTACACTGAAAGTCAGATCTGTCTAAGAGGCCATAATCAATGAAAATGGCCATGTGGAAAAAGTATGCAAGATCAGGGGAAATCTCCTATGTCCCAGCAGTGGTACAAAACTCATTAAATCAAGATGCACAGGCCATCCCATTACGTTTCAAATTGGTATTTTATTTCTTTGCATAAGCATGAAGGGAAACTGACTCCAAAACACCATTCACAGAATCCTTCATTTGCATCTTAAAAGGGGCAAGTCTATCTGTTCTGTTTATTCTGTTCTTTAATTATCCTAATGAAAGCAAATGTGAATCCCCAAGGGTTTGGTCCCTTTCTGACTGACTGCTTTTAAACTCAGAGACAAGGGAGACAAGCAGCCATCAAAACCCTTAGTTTTTAACTTGCACATCTGGGGAAGATTCCCCTGGTACCTTGTGCAACGTGGACAGTATGTTGTAGCAAGAAGAGAAGCTAAGCAAGAGCTCTAATTTTCTGCCATGTGGAAAGCACATGAAAAACCAGCTTAGGCTCCAGAAAAAGTAAGAGGCCACTGGCTTCAGGCAGTGCAGTCCTCTTCAGATGTGCAATATACTACAGGAAGACCTTCCTTCCATCCAAACAGGAGCTAGTTGTTTGATATATTTAAAGGCTCCCATTCAGCTTCAGTTTAAATTAAAGACTTCACACAAAGTGAGAGCAATGGCTTTGTTTCATATAGCTGTTTGTGAGGGGCACTGGTTAAGTCAAGAAGCCAGGACTCAAGAGAGCTGGGTCGTTTTCCAAGTTCTGCAACTGATTTTCTACTTCCTTTGAACACACTCCCACCTCTCAGGCAGAGTATTAGAAGACAAACTTTCCTCCTCAAAGATTCTGTATGACGCCTAGCAGAAAGAGGCCTCTAGCTGTTACTGTAATGTAAATAATAAATGAGTGAAATAAGAAATAAGGCACTCTGTTGCAAACAAAGCCAACATATTAGTGAACGTGTTCAGTTTTTTAAAGCATATCCAAACACCAGCCTAAGCTCCAATGCTAACACACAGTGCCTCTTTTAAAGCTCCAGAGAAAGCAACAGAAGTCCGTGAGCAACTCTATTCAACCCTGAACCCTTCCAAGGGTTCATATTAATAAGCAACTTGAATTGTTCACATAATGGTACAATATCATCCTTAATTGCTTCAAATTCCATTTCTGCTGCTTAGACTAGGATGTCTCAGCCTGATCTCAGCATCATCCATATAAACTCAGTGGGTTTCATTACAGCTGTGGTGAATTCAACCAGCAGAATTTGCCTCATGCTGCTTTGAACAAGAGCACCACCAGCATCCGTGAAGCAGATGGTCTAGTTATTAACTGCTCTGTCTGGCTTGTATTTGTATCTGAGAGAAGGAATGTGGTTCACTAGATGGGACAGCACTGCAAGACTCAGGATGCCTGGGTTCTCCTACCAGGTACCCACTGAACTAATGCATGAATATGAACAACCTGCTTTATTTCTTCATGCCCTCATTATCTGCTATTTTACTGAGACGACCTCTCACTGCATGTACATGAACAACACACAGCGTAACAGCAATCTCACCTTGGTGGAATGCTCTGGGTGCTGTTGTGATGCATAATCATGGCCAAAAAAAAGTACCCATTCTGTTTGAGGCAACGGGATATAAGTTAACCTGCCTGAACCTTTGTGTACACACTGCTGTCCCACGTGATACCACAGAAACGTCCAATATTCTGACACCACCAATGAAAACACATTTTACCAGCGGCTGGATGAAAAACAAGCATGAAAAATTCCTGTATCTATCCCCTTGCTCCCTCCACTAGGGCTGCGTTGAGTCAGGATAAACCAGCAGCCATTCAAAGAAGCAACTTGAATTTTGCTTGCTGGAAAAGAGGGGATGAGAAGAATGATTTCTCAAGTATAAGCAAGCCAAGGATGAGACTGAGGGAAGAAGACCAATAGGATTTATTTGTAACGACGTGACAAGTGATCACCATAAAGATATTCTTGGAACAGAATCCTGCTAATCTCTGCTATAATTCTAGTCCCAAATGGTTTGGCTTTGGCAGCGCTCTTTGAAATGATATATGTGAAAGCACTGGGGATTGTCAAGAAAGGAGTTTTGCCCTGACAGTTACATTTTGGGCTCATTGGGTTTGTTTGTGCTTCCCCTGGCCCCCGACCCTCCCTCTTTTTTTTTTTTTTTTTTTAAAGCTAAGGTCAGCTGCAATTAGTATTTAGAAAAGAAAATGTTCATAACCTCTTGCGTTTATCATCATTAATAATGCAACAAATGTATTGAATGTGGGCAGACTTTTCAGCAATCCATAGCGCTCTCCCCCTCTGGCTCAGAAAATATGCACCTCTTGAGAGAAAAGTCTATTTCATTAGAGACCTGATAAAATGCCTAGAAATGACAACATAAATAAGCATTTAAGTGCTGCTCCCTCTTTCACTCTGAAGTCTTTTCCAGCTGAGGGAAGTGAGAAAGAAGCTGTAGTGGGATGGAGGGAGAGAGAGTTGATGAATTTTTGATCACAATTGTCTTAAATAAATGCTTCTCCCAGACATACCTTCTTGATGTACTGACTGCACTGTTAGCCTCATCTCTCTCACACCGTCTTAAAGGCAAGTCCATGGCCAAGGTATGTTGAGTTTACAACAAGAAGTCAAACTGAATGCTCGGTTTCCTTTTCCTTCTCCCTTCTCCAGTGTGTTTTTTACATCGCTGTAATTTCTCTTCCTTCTTTCCACCGCTCCCTCCCCAAAACACTTTGATACGTAAACTTCTCCAGAGCTGCTGTCTGCTATGAAGGTGGTTTGAAATGTAGGTTATGGTACCAGTCAGAGCGCTTAATCTGGCATGGCTGTGCTGAGCTTCTTTATGGGAGTCTCTCAGAAGGAGATGCCAAGGTTGGAGGTGAAGGAGGGAAGCAGCAAACCGACAGATTAAGGTACTTACCTCAGACCTCCACAGTCCCTCTATGCCTCAGCTCTGCCCAGTGATGGCTCACAGAGTACGTTTAAATGTTAAGCAAAACTGGGA
>NW_008824032.1:5680911-5688314 GCF_000699105.1 Pygoscelis adeliae | reverse complement strand
CTTCCTTCAGGATCAGCAGAACCAACTGAGAAAAGAAAATAAGTGACTTTGCCCTGGGCTGAGATTCCTCCCACCTGCTGAAGCGCCTATCAAGGAAGCAATATGAAATGAGCCCTCAGATGAAAACAGAAACAAGACGACCCTCCCCACAACAACCACCACCACCACAACCAACCCTCACACGTACCTGTGCAGGGATAGGGAATCCCTGTAACGCTCATCTGTGGAGTGTCTCTTCTCCCCCTTCCCAGGGGCCACACTAGCCAAACACAGAATTCACACATTCACCCTTACTGTGTCTCAATGAAGCAGGGCACTGCTGTTAACTGTGACGTACAAGCCAGGCCAAAAATAAGGTAATCATGAAGACCAAAAGCAAAATTTACCAAGCAACTTTGCATTTTTCTAGTGACTAAGTGGCAATAAGACTCACAAAGGGTACAATTAGCTCCTTTGGAATCTCAAGTGTTCTTGAGAGGCCAATACTTTTTTTTTTTTTTAAGCTAAAGGATATATTAGTTTTTCAAGTGCCTTCTCTGCATACGCACAAATTGGCAGCCCAGAACCCTATGGATCTTGTTTCATTAAGCAACCACCAAATTCCTTGTTACACCTCCCACTCGACTGAAGTCACACAGGAAATTTATCTAAAGCAAAGAATCTAATACAGGCTTTTAAATCCTAAACTGAGCACCACAGTTTGGGGCACTCTTATCACAGATGACTCATGCTGTAGCCACACAGACACAATACCAGTTTTTTAAGAAGGAAGAGCAGCATCTAAAAAGAGCTGAGGCCAAGAAATAAAGGTTTTGTACAAGTGATATCCCTGGAGAAGGGAGTCCATGTTGTATATCAAGGCCATGCCACTCCATAAATCTGTTTGAAGGTGGTAGGTTTGGCTGGATTATTCAGCTCTTAACAGTGGGAACCCTGTGAGGAACAGCAGGTTAGGGAGGTCAGCTAGAAGGTTACTGAGGTCTACCTGGCAAAGCTGCATTGTGGAAATTAATCAGAGAGGTCACGATGGTATTACAGAGGATATTCAGAGGCAGTAGCAAAACTTACAGGTTTTTCATATCAGTAAGACAGACGAGTCTCCTACTTAACAGCAGGCTATGCAAAGGCCTCAGCTATTATGCAGCACAGAGAGTCACAGTCCATAGCAGAAAGCTGTCAGGAGATGCCAAGTAGAAACCCATCCAGAACAAGAACTATAAGAACAGGTTCAGATGGAGGTATTCAAATCCAAAAAGCATCTCATTTGAAATGCTGATGTTAGCCCAGCAACAAACAAGGAAGCAAGAACTCCATAACGCTATTGACTAACTTACCCTCTGAACTCCCAGCTCTCATCTCTACCCCATTCTCAGACAGGCTTCAAACAAATTTGGCCCTGACTGCATCCTCTTTGAAGGATGAAAGAAGTTGCATTAAAGTTTAATTTAAATATTTAAAGGATGTTAAGAAAGTTATACCCCCGTGCATGGTATCACAGGCTTTTCTTTGCAAATCATCCCTATTGAGTAATTGGCACTCATTTATGGAAGGCAAGACCTCTCTCTTCCTCTTTTACCAGCACACTGAAATGCAGTAGCTTCACACTGTCACCTAACTATTTAATCTAAAGAGAAAGAAGGGAGCAAGAAAAGTTTGGAAGGAATCACAGCGGCTAGTGGTGGGGACTAGAACAGCTCCACAGCCCAGCCTGAACGAACGTTGACAAGACAGATGCTCCAGCACAAGTCAGAGGAAGCCATGCGGCAGAAAATGGCATATGAACAGCTGCAAGAGGGAGCAGGCTTTGACTGACACAGCCCTAGCACAGGCTGGGGTAAGATGGACAGAAAGAGGTGGTGATGTGATGCCTTCCAGTGACTAAGCAGAAGTGCTACGTTTCTAAAAAGCACACACACTTCACCTTCTATTCTGGTTTTCTTCCGCAGGCAGGCCTTTGCCTAGGACTCATACCCATTATCCTAACAGAGTTTTCTGGCCTGATCCTACCTCCTTCTGTAGTGTCTTTCCATTTGCTTAGCAAGGCAAGGATTTACCGGTCCTAAAGCACAGGGACAAATCCTGGAAGGAACTGGGAGGGGGGGCGGGAGTTGACTGGTGTAAATCGAATTGGACCACAGATCATATCTGGCCTGTGGTGAGCAAAAGGGAACAATTTTTTCTTCCTGTAACACTGGAAAACTTCTTAGTGATTTCTTTGTAGGACATAAACCAACTTGTTTTTTTTATTTTTCTTTTCTTCCCCAAAGAACCCCAACTGTGCTTGTTTTGGAAGTAGTGCCACTGAACTGTTACCTACGCTGTTCACCTCCCCATCAAGAAAATCACTTAGAGCCAAAGGTGTCCATGGTGAAACTCCAGCCATGTCAACGGATGAAAAAGCCCAGATGAACCTAGCCCATTATGTCTGCTCTAAAAGAGAGAGAGAGAGAGAGAGGAGAAAAGACAAGAAAAACACAAACAAACAAAAAAACCAAACCCTGGCACAAACAGCTTGATCCTAGGGGTCAGAGCTACGCATTAACATTTCCACCTTAATAAAAGACATAATCAAATCCTCAATATTCAACACCTAGTTTCCACTTGGCATGAAAGAAGGAAAAAAAAAAAGGAAAGGGGAAAGTGAAAAAGGAAAACCAAAAAGAAACAATATTTTCTTTATATATTCAGGAAATCTTTTCTCCAGCAGATTTGTGGCTTTTTTTCCCCCCCCCCCCCCCCCTTCCCTGTAAGACAGGATTAAGCAGCACCGCAGCATCTACTGTCAGCTTGAATTCCCTGCCTCCCAGAATGGGTACTCATAATTAAAAGCTTAGCTCACCTTATCCCTCCAGTTTCCCAGGCGAAAAGCCAAAGCCTGCATTTAATTGCATATATATGTGTGCATGTTTAAAGCCAAAGCTCTGAAGAGAGATGAGATTTGGGAGAGGGGAGGGGAACAGGCACAGAGGTATTTGACACAGTCTCAAACAGGGAAAAAAATGGGGAAACGGGAAGAGAAGAAGAGCAGAAAATGAGAGCACAATTTCTCCTTCTCTCTCCCTTTAGTCCCCTGCTCTCCTACCTCCCCCATATTTTTTTTTTTCTGTAGGATACAAGCTGTGATTTTACTCCTGACTTGCTCCATTACATCTCTTCAGTTCCCCAATGGAAACAAGCAAGGCACAGAGAGGTTTGTCCTATGCTTGCGTAGGCTCTGTTTTTTATGACATGGTTTAGTCCATTCACTAGGACTTGGCTGTGGGAAAGACTGCATCAACTTTTGCTCGTGCACAGCATGGGAGGTGTGGACTGCTACCAACATGCATTAAGTTTATCCCTAGCTGTTCTGCTTGCATAGTGTTGTCAATCCCAGGCCCTCCTGCTTTGGCTTTAAGGTGAAGGCAATTAGTCACTAGTGCTAGGAGGGACCCACAGGCCCCTTCACTGGGCCAGGTGCTATACCAGCAGCGAATACTGGACAATGTTTTAAGACAAGGTACAATGGAATTGTCAACTCTCCAGAAAATAAAGCCATCTGCTCCGAAGTGGACATGGGTACTGGGCTAAAAATCTTTAGAATGCAACTAGGAAGTAACACATTTCAGCTCCTAAGCAAACAGATTTGATTCAGAGGTTACCACTGCACACTGTATTTCCAGCACTTTGGACCCTCTGTGCCCAATGCTGATCTTCAAAGAATAAAGACAGCTGTTGAGGATAGCTTTGGAGGAATGCAAAAGTTATCTGCCTTCCACCAGACCACGAGGCCACTTCTGCCCTCAGAAAGGACTGAAGCATTCCTAAAGATTTTGCCAAGCAGGCCATACATATAATGTTAAAGAGTAATAATAATGTGACTGCAAGTGGTAATTGAACTTGGAAAATAATTTGCACAAAGGAATTTTGTAAGAGGGCTGGCTGAGTTGTTTCAGCACAGGTTTTACATACTTGATCCAAGCTCCCAAGCCCCAAAGGAGGAAGACATCTTTTGCAAAAGCAATACTTCCTCTAACCTTTCCAGTCAGCACCAGGAGAAAGAGTCTTTATTTCTGTAATGCTACCAATCCAGTGCTCCACTGAGAAGTCTAATCTGACCCTCCACTATCAATGCCTTCCAAGTAATTCAACCATAACAGCAGCACATACTCTTAAAAAGCACCCCATAGAAGCATCAGCATAAGAGACAATACACCTCATACCCTTTGAGACACCTCAGTATGGCAGCTTGCACCATCTGATAGCAAAGGACACCAAGTTTGTACAGACCTGTGCTGCCAGGATGCTCCCTGGATCTCCGACAAGCACTGTGACCATGCCTCACACCATGGCTTTAATAAACCTGGAGAAGTTTCAGGTCCATGGTTAGTGCCTGCAGTTGCTGCTCCCCCACAGGTATAATTTGTTGTCAGGCCAGGAACAAAGGCCAAGTTTCTAGGCAGAGCTACCTGCCTTAGAGCACCCTCCAGCATGGTCCAGGCTATGTAAACCCTTGCCTGTGGCTACACTCCTGAGAAGGTTTCTTCCTCTCCCTGAGGATACCTTACCCCTTTTTATCATCCCAGTACACCCAGCCTATTGGTCAGCTTACCACCTGTTATGTCCTCTTCTGCAGAGCATAACTGCCTGGGCCTGAGAAAACCTTGATATCCTCATTACATTGCAATCCATGGGTAACAAGCTGCTCCCCAGTCAGCATAGATCCCTCCTCATAGGATTTCTGAATCTAATTGTCTCCTTTCTAGTTTCTGCTGAGGAGGAGAGTCTTGAAACACTAACTAGTCCCCCCCAACAACTGCTTTACTCTCCCTGGCGGCAGCCCTTCATCCCAGCTGTAACTGGTTACCTGCTTAGTGCAGCTATGGAAGATCTTCCCTCCATGGTTTTTGTTTTTTGGGTTTTTTTTTTTAGAGCTTATGATATCACTAACCTCAGAGTTTTCTTCTTCCATCTTCGGTTGCCGGCACCCTAAGAGAGCATCAGTAGTTGGGGACTAAGTCCCCAAAAACACAAAGCAGCTCTAAGTTCCTCCCTGAAGCCACTGGCAGGAGACACGAGTGTGCAGCACACACCAGGGTTTGCTGGTTTCTCTGTGCTCACTTCAGTTGCTCAGAGGAGGCTGGGTTTCCTTGTACAGCTGTTGTGAATCTGTAAGTGTGCATGCATTGAGTTACAATGCACCTCGATGAAATAAACACCATAACCTAACTGAGCCAGCTTAAGAGGTTTCATCCCTTTCCTCATCCACCTTCCTCACTATTTCCATGTGACATAGTGCAAGGAAATGAAACACTAATGAAAGTGGGGATCCAGGCAAAGCTTTCCAAGCCCTAAGTTTGTAGCTGTCCTGAGCGCCTGTCATGGGTGCCTAGGTCTCTGCTGTAAGGTTTAGTATGCATGTTAATGGGCATCTATTCAGCCCAGTACAGCTTCTTGCTTGACTTGAAAGCAATGAAACTTAAATCATCTCTATGCAGCTGGGGGCAGGGGGGTCAAGGGGGAAACAGAAGAGCAGGACTAAAACATTGAAAGTTAATTGCAGGGAAACTGCAAAGACTGATTATAGTAGGTAAGAAATGATACTGTTTATTATAAACAATATCAGCATATTTTCTATATGTGATACTTTTTTTCTTTAAGACTGCTCTCCTATTCAGCCCAGTACAGCTTCTTGCTTGACTTGAAAGCAATGAAACTTAAATCATCTCTATGCAGCTGGGGGCAGGGGGGTCAAGGGGGAAACAGAAGAGCAGGACTAAAACATTGAAAGTTAATTGCAGGGAAACTGCAAAGACTGATTATAGTAGGTAAGAAATGATACTGTTTATTATAAACAATATCAGCATATTTACTATATGTGATACTCTTGTCATTAAGACTGCTCTCCACATAGTTACTACTGTATTTATAGTATTAGCTCATCTCTCTTTACATACAGGCTGATAGAACTATTAGCATAACCATTGTATTACTACTACATAATCACTATTAATTATTACTGCAGAACATCCTATGGAAGTAGAGACACAGTATTTAATAGTTAAGCAATGAAGTAGACAGCTACTGCTGCCAATATCTTACCAAGTGTGACCGCTTCATGGATCCCACCTCCTTGTTGGAAGTCTCTCACCACTTTCATTCCTCACACAGCAACAAGCAATTCAGAGGAAGGCCTGGAGGCTGTACTATAAATATATGCACAGCACAGGCAGCCACAACCCCCTTGACCATTCAGGAGTGCTCCAGCCTCTGCTGCTCTACCTCTGAAATCTTAGGCAACATGCAGAGACAGACAGACAAACCAAAATGTAATTCCGTTGTGTCCAAGCAGAGAAGCCCCAGCTGGAGGTGCTCCCCCACCCATCTCGTTAGGGTGGGAGCGGGTGCTAGATTAGTTGATGTGATTCAGCCAACAGGTGGTCACTGCTGCAGCTGAAGCAATTGGCCCTTCCCTGCTGCCCCCCACCCCAGCACCACCCCACTGCATGTGTGCTGCCCAGCAGAGAGCACAGGCTGAAGAGGCAGCTGGAAAACAGGACACACTTTGGTATTTAAAATCAAGCAGACATCTAAGGAAGTGTAGGGTTTTTTTTTGCCTTGCTATTGCTCTAAAAGCCACTACTTCCTCTGCTACTTTGATACACTCAGCTGCATCTCCTGTGCCTCAGACTGCCAAAATGTCAGCTTCCTCTCAGATCATTCCTTACTCTTCTGTGTTGTAAACAGGGTGATTCATTTAATTTACAAACAGTTTTTCCTCCTTTGCAGTTAAACATCTTCACTGGAATAGTTTTTACAATGGCTATGCCCTTTTTCTTCAGCAAACTAATTTCCTCACAGAGCACAGAAAGGCAGAAGCCTTTAGGGAGTTGGTAGGTCTGAAAGGAAGAACAAGACCACTATGATGCAGCCTGGTCTCTGGAGCTTGGGGGCCACTTCTCTTGTGCAGAGAACAAGAGACTGCAGGGAAGACAGGGGAGATAATGAACCTCCCAAGGAAAGGCTTTCAGATTGAAGTCCCTCGGGATAAAGACAGCTCTGCAACAAAGCCAGCACCCAAGCCCTACTTTTTTGTCATGACAGCTGGGAGACATGCCTGGCCACTCATTACTGCTCACTTCCATGCAGCGCAACTTCTCCCCAGCTTCTTCGACACGCAAAGCATACACAATATAGGCATTAGTACTCTCTTTCCTCACCCTGAAATCCCATCATAGCACATCTATCCTGCTTCATCCCTCCTTTGGTTCTGAAGCGTTCACTGGATTGACTTTCAATTTCTTCTTCTCACTTTCAAAAACCTACAGCAATTTCAGCCTGTCTGTCCTTTTTACCTGTTTGACCTCACCTCCTAGGAGCTCAGCCTCCTCCTTTCCTCTCAACCACACTTGAGCTTTTCCCATGCT
>NW_008824032.1:5677498-5680855 GCF_000699105.1 Pygoscelis adeliae | reverse complement strand
GAGCTCATCTCCTGAATCTGCACTGCCAGAGCCACTCCCTTCTTCCTATACAGCCTAAATATACTTGAAGACCGGCATGCTAAAAAAAAAACCCTGGAACGTTGTGATACTTGAACACCAAACTCCCAGTGACACACTGTAACCCTTTAAAAATCTCCCCTCTGTGCTACGAAAATAGAGCTACCAGCACTTGGTCACCCTCCTGGTCCTCCCACAGTGCTCTGCAAGCCCAACAAATCAAGTTTGTGATCGTGCCTTCCGCATTCACGTATAACCAAGCACATTACCTGTATATAAAAAGGAATACCAAATGATGTGCTGCTGCTTGAATTGAGGGAAGCCACAGCAGGCAAATGGACAGCAAGACTTTCTAAGCCAAGGATGTGAGTTGTCACAATCACCAGAAAACAATAAAAGCCAAGCTCCCTAACTCAATGCTCAAGCTAGCTTTGGTAATGTCTTCCTATGGGAAAGGGCTCATCATGAACCTTTAAGAGATCTAAAGAAGCCTTTACTCAATCACTCATCCTTTCTGACCACTGAAAGTGCTCTCTGTCCCTCCAGCTGGTGGTTGCAATACAGACCTGCTCCCCATGACAAGCTTTGGGTTCCCCTGCCCTGCCACACCCGAGGACATGTACAGTGCAAGGTGGAGCTGGGAAACCAGGGCTACCTGCCCCTTGAAACGCTCCCACATAAAACAGCCATGAACACAGAGAACATCAAGACTTCTTTGTTTTTAAAGGAGTTTAGATGTCCAATATAAATTCTCTTTGACAAAAGAATAAAGTGTTTCAATCCCAGTGGAACGTAGCAGAGGGGCCCGGAAGGCCTTCACAGCAGGTGACGCTCTACACCTCTCCTCCCACGGCCAGCCCCAGCACAGTGCCATCCTCTGCCAAGTTGCCAGGCTCCAACAGTGGAAAAATGGGTAGCTTTTCTCTATTTGCCTTCCCCAGGTGAAATCAGGTCCCCTGAAGTAGGTTGCCCCTACTCCTGTTCATAAGGGGAGGGTGGCAGTGGGGATGGCGGCTCCCAGGATGGTCCCTCTGCTGCCATGGTGACAGCCAGTGAAATGAAAGGGCTGTACATCCTTCTGAAGTGACAGTCCTGCGTTTGTAGCAAGGGGAGAGCGGCTGCTCTGCTATATGCTGTGGGGAACTGGCATCGTCGCCTTCAGTTTTTGTGACCCTTTCAGGCTTTTTCATGTTTGTTTAATTAAACATTTTTTCATGTGTAATTGATCACATTCCAGGTCTGAGGAAGCCCGGAAACCTCCCTTGCTCGTAACACTGTGGTCTGAACTCCCCAGCAAAATCCCAGCCTCCGTGCTTGGTTGTTTTTAGGCTTGCAGGCCCCAGTAGTGGTGAGGCCCCAGAGCACTGGGTCCTGTGCAAGCACCTGGGAGAAGAGACTCTCATAGTTACTCAGGGACTCCCATCTGAACATGCAAGATGGCAAAAGAGTATAAAGAGAGACAACTCACCAAAAAGCCAGACAGCAGAGTCAAGAGCAGGAACAGCCTGCAGCCACCTAGGAAGATAGGGTGCTCCTTCTTAAAAAACATCTTTTTTTAACCTCTGTTATGGAATGACTCTGTGAGCAACCCAACAGGGATCCTTTTTGGTGTCCCTCTCTACTAGGTGATGGCACAGAGGCATCATGTCCCCCTGTACAAGGACTGATGTCTACCCTCCAGCCCAACAGTGATCATCCCACCATCTTACTGGTCAACAGCACTGCTTGGATCTATGTGAGCCCTAGAGGACCCCACCTTCCCAACTGCCTGCATTAAAGAAAATAAAGGGCCTGATATTTGCGCTGGAGAGGCAAACCTGAGAATGATTAATTTGCCTTTCTTACAGGAAGTCATCAAACCCTGAACAGGATGCTCCAAACAGAAATCCTCTGAACAGCGTATCAGGAAGGGAAAAAACTATGATAGTGTACACCCTCCTTTTCTAGGTAAAAAGCTAGTAAGAGCAGTGGGGTCAGGAGCTGCTTTGAAAAGGCACTTTCACTCCATGGTTCCTTAACGATGAAAGAGTATGTCCTGGAAGGCCATAAGCCACGTATGCTATTCACTCAGGAAGAATAACTCCTGGCGTTCACTCTGCATTCATAGAGCTGCAGGAGCCACAGGCCGGGGGAGAGCTCCTGATGGAAGAGCTGGGAAACGAGCAAGAGTGTCACATAGATAACTGGCAGTGCGTTTTACTGTCTCATTTTGCATAACTCTTGTTTCCAATAGTGCAGCCCACTGTTTTAATTTTCACTTTATCTGAATAAACTAGATTTGTCCTCACTCTCAAACCTTGTCTGGGAATAAATGTGCCACTTACACAAGTCATCAAAAACAAAGTGCTGTATGGGAGCAGTGGATAACAGTTAGTGAATAAACACTGAAGAAGACTACAGAGATCGGTCTGGCAAACGCCTGCTATGCCTCTGAGACAGAAGATATTAAAGGGGTCCCTACTGCTAGGATGCATGTTATCACTGAGCCTCATGGTTTTTTTGAGGAGTGGCAACTCCAGACACTAAGGCACAGGGTATCGCCCTCACTTATTTACCAAGGAAGCAAGGGGCAGCTAAAAGGCATTTCACACAGAAATGGGAAAGCCAAAGGCAACTTCATAATGGTACAGCTTAAACTGCAGAGGGGTATGCCCTGGGCTTCGTTTGCAACCACAACAGAAGGCGGGCTAGTTTCTATCTCTGAGCAGAATACTACCAGGACAAATCAGGTCACAGGTCTGGCAGAAACCCTCCTCCCCTGCTCCACGTGCACCTTTGCTGGATTCTCAGCAACATTTTGTTGCTGCTGTTGTTGGAGAACCCAGCCTTAGTCACTATGAAAGGTAAACTAAAAAGGACCACAGAGTTCCGTGGATCCGTGCAGCAATGCCAGTTTGTATTATTATGTGGTGTCTTCCAGTACAAACCACATCAATGATTAAACATAGCTAAATCTATTCATGGTGTTATAGCTTCACTCAGCTGCTTCCTTACAGGTTACCAGTCGGGGGAAAAATGCAAACCACCGTTCCACAATTGGATCCACCTCTTGAGAAGAACTTGTACTGACTTTCCCTGTGATGCAGAGTTTCCTCTTTCTGCCATGTGTCCTCCATCTTTGTCCTACTTTGCTTTTTCTGTTTGAGTTCTTGATTTTATCAATTTGTAGTTTTTCCTTCCCTTTTTCTACTTCATCACTATGCCAGGTACTCCAGTGGAAAAGTCATGATGTACCCTTTCATTTGTGACACGGGCTCTCCAGCCAGTTGGATGGGGGGGGGGATGATGGACTGACTGGAAGAATAAGAGGTTATCATGCTTCCTAACTATCCAGACGCT
>NW_008824032.1:5676461-5677421 GCF_000699105.1 Pygoscelis adeliae | reverse complement strand
ACCTTCCACAGTAGGGTCTTTACACAGAGACAGAGAAGTCCCCGCTATACAGTGCATTGGATCTGTTTCTTGCCTTCTGTGGCAGTCGTCCCCAATGGCTAAAGTAGGTTTCACTCATTAATTACAAGCATGTTATAGGTGAACAGAAAAGCCCTTGGTGAATAAGCTTATCTGGATTCACACTGGCTCTGCAACATGTCACCTTGTGTGCCTCTGCAACTGAGATTCGGATAGGCAGCCACAGCTGCCCTGGTGTTGGCAGAGTGACAAGGAGGTAGCAGCAGCCATGAGGCAGGGAAAGTTGGGAGAAGAGGAAATGAACCCACTGAGATGTAGCCCTTTGATCTTGACACAGTGGCTCCTGGGAGATATCTGGCTTCAAGCAGGAGCTTGGACTGGAGACCAGAGGCCCAAAAAGCAGTCCCCTCCAACCAATGCTTCTGTGATTCTACATGCGTCCGTCAAACCAGCTCTTTCATGTCACTGCCCAGGCAGTTGGCTAAACTGGATTGCACAGATGGTCTGGATCTCCACTACCAGGAGTTACCAACCCCATTACCAATATCAGAAGTGCGATTGCAGCAAGCTACCTCCAACCTGCTTGTCCTGTTTGCCAGCAGCTCTAAAGCTACAAGGGCGTAAGTTTTATTTGCTGAAGGCACACAGCTTTGGATAGATGCATGTGGCCAACACAGAAGCCTAGGCTGCTGCAGTTTCATTCCTCTTAGTACTTGAGATAGCTACAGCAATGATAGCGTGGACACACATGGTCAAATCATAGTAACACTTTCAGATCAGGGCCAAGATGAGTTAGTGGTCTTTTCTGACTTTAACATCTACTAGCACATGGATCCAGATGACAAATTTCCCAAACTTAAGGGTATTTTGAGGAGATGTCTTGGTCTGGGTCCTCATGTATTTGAAACCAGCAAAGTCCTACTGTTTTATTTTTCTTTTTGA
>NW_008824032.1:5662954-5676426 GCF_000699105.1 Pygoscelis adeliae | reverse complement strand
TTCTGTACCATTTCCTATCTAGGGCTGACTAATGGAAGCCATGAGGGCTGAGACGCTGCAATTTGCAGTCTGCTGGCAGACAGAACATTTCTCAAGGGCCTGGAGACATCAGCAGTTTCTGGAATCAGTGCCTGGGGTTAAGTGCACATTTGTGGGCAAAGTCTGCTTTTATCTTTGGATCCTAGTCCAGACTTTTTCCTGGACATCTGTGCCTGTGACATGGGGTGTTGGAGAATGAATACACATTCTCAGCCTGTCCTTTCAATTTAAATAACATCTTTTGCATATATACCCATCTTAACAGGGAAAAGCCTCTTCTTTGCACCTAATCATCAGCAAACAGCAGCCACTGTGGCTTTTATCAATAAGCCAATTTTTAGTTTAGTCTGTATAAATAAATACATACAGCAAGAGAGACACAGAGAGAAGCGACACAGACGGTATAATTTTCAAAGAGTTTTTTTTAAACACATTAAAGAGCTTTTCTTCACTTTTTTTTCTTTTTTAATTTAGTGACAGTCTTGGAAGGAGGAGATGAAGATAACAAAAAAAATAAAAAGAAGATTTAATGAGGATGAGAGTGAGAGACTGAAAGGATGTTTCCTAATCTGAACTAGCAGTTAAGGAGAATCAGGATGGAGGGAAAGGATGAATCTGAGAGATGATTATTGGGGATGGGTTGGAGCAGTAAGGGTAAGAGAAGAACAAATGCAAGCCTACATTCAGAAATTCAGCCAAAGCTGGAAAAAAAAAATGGTACCTTCTGCTAGCTCATCTCAGGGCAGGCCAGTGTGCCTTCCTGGAGCTGGGGACACCCGCTGTGGAATGCCAAGATACCACTAGAAAGACAGCTGCTCTCGTCTTCCTTGGAAACAATCTTCCTTAAAGCGGGAAGCAGTGGAAATCTCCTGAGAAAGACTGTTCCCTTGGTGCCTGTAAGCAAATCTGGAGTTTCTGATAAAGCCATTCAATTGAATCCCTAGCTGTATAGCCCAAATTTCATGCTGCTGGCCACAAGTAGGGAAAACTGCTGCTACTTGCAGAAAGGAGGATTGTTCTGCAGTCAAAGCAACTGAGGAAGATTCCCTCTCTCTGTCTCTAGTTTGCTGCGTGATGCTGGACGTATCACTTCGTCTTTCCGTGTCTGAAATTTCCTGCCACTAAAATACAGAGCATTTACAATGCATTCGCATTTAAACCAGTTACCTTTATTAAAAGGGGTCAGAATTTTTCATCTCTTTCAGAGGCCTTCTGCTCCTAATGGGAACTCTCCTCTCCACCTCCAGCTGAAACAGGTAGAAGCTAATTTCCTGCAGCAGGAAGAAATGACTTCTATCCCTGCAGTGGCTGAGCAATTCCAACAGCTGCACGTGCTTTATAAAGACCAGTGCTGGCTGACACAAATTTGTGACAAGACTTCCCAGTCTCATGGGGGCACGGTGACCGTTAATTCACTCCCGTTTGCAAAGTACATTGAGATCCTAAGATGGAAGGGGTTATAAAATACCAATTATTATTTGCTACCACTCAGTCCTTCCCCTGCTCCTCTCCCTCCCCCAAAAAGACATTTCAGACTTCTTCCTATTGTGAGCTCTGTTTTATTTTTTAATTTCCAGACGGCTGTACTAGATAAGGGCCTGGAGGGATTGATTTACAAGGGGAGATTAAAAATGCTAGATATGTACAGTTTAGTTAAATGATGGACATGATAAGTCCTTACAGGAATATCTTTTTTTTTTTGGAGGGACAGAACAGGAGGAAAATGAGGAAATGCATAGCTCTAAGCTTTATTTTGTTTATGATTTGCTTTTATTTGCACTCGGTAGGAGAGACACAATGGCTGCCACAAGGGTGACATAGGAATACAGCACAACCCAGCAGGAAGAGGTACACCAGGTTAACATGAAGTAGTTAAATTGCTGTATGAAGACAGTTAGCTGGGGAGGGCTTAACACAGACTCTAACACAGCTAATGACAGCAGAGAATGAAAATTTGGGGCCCCGGATCCTGCAAAGTGCCCACACATAGTAATTTGCAAGATCCAGGACTTAAACTGAAAACCAATTAGCCTTATGACAGGCTTAAGAAAATGAATCGTGGAAACAGCTGCAATATATCATTGATTAGTAGTGGAGGAGTGGAGAAAGAAAACAACATCACAGTAAGTCCAGCAGAGAGTCATGGAGAAATACCATCAGGAGCCCTTTGCAAAGGAAAAATAAACTGGCAAGTTATCTTCCAGTCGTTTATTCCTACGGGAGCTCTGCTAAGGGGATCAGGGAAAAAATGTAAGAACCCCAGATCATCTGAAGAACAACCAGTATCTTGCCTATGTGATGGATAACACACTGTGGCTGAAAAACAGAGCTGATCTTTCTAGCTGCAGGCTCCCAGGACTGCAGAAACACATGGGCTGCTGTCCAGCTGAGCCAGGAAGGGGTATAAAGGGCATAAAATTGCTTTTTGGTAGTGGTCCCAAGCAAAATAGGTAAGAGGTTCCAAGACAGAGGCAGTCATTTTGACACATCTAAACAGCAATGCCAAGTGTGTCTGTAGGGCTCCTAGGAGGAACATTGGGAAGAGGTGAAGTCTCCTGAGAAAGAGGGAAGATGATGCTGGACTTCCAGACACAAAGCTGGAGAGGGAGACATTTGTGATCCCTGCTAGGAGTGCAAGCTATTAGGTCTGTCCTTGGACTACTCCTCACACTGCAGCACCATATCAAGTCCCGAGCATTCATCACCGCAGAGTGATAAATTCCTCATATCCTCTCCCACTTCTGTCACCATGCAGGTCCACTGCAATATGAGACCTGATGCAAGGCATGGGGAACTCTCTCCAAAATGCCCCCAAAACTTTGACAACTTCAGTAAAGCGACACTGGGGAGCCATTCACAAAATGAGAACCCGCTCTGGAAGAGGGAGAGGGGTCAGTTTAATGCAGAGCAAAAGGGTGGCATCAGGAGGAAGAGCGACAAAGCAAGAAAAGTCCAGGTCTGGTCTGAGTGTCTGTCTGCACCATGACGGAGCGCCATACTGGTGTCCTTGTCACAAAAGCACAGGAAGCAGCTCTGCACAAAGATGGAGTCTTCACTAGAGCCAAGCCCTTAGGGCCTGTGCCATGAGAAACCCTATAGAGAGTCAAACATCCTTTTGCCTAGTGAGGCCCAGGTGAATGGGCTCAGCACCGCCAGCAGACCACCAGGTCGCAGTGGAGTCTACGGTTTCTGCAGCTGCAGCCCTGCGTATGCCCAGGTCCCTGCCATTTCTGTAGTCACCTACCATGGGGCCACCTCCTCTGCTTGATAATCCCTTTTTACGGGGGGATGTGCTTGAAACACTTGAAGTGGGGCCCAGGGGTGCACAGTACCCAAAAGCCATACCTTGCTGGTTCTCTGCACCAAACTGAGCCAGCTTGACAGCCGGCACAACCCAACATTGCAACAGCATCTATTTCACCTCTTTCCTGAGCAAAAGTTATGTCCTGTTGTGCACTGTGAGTTGGACATTTTTCCAGAAGCCCCTCACACAACTGATCCCATAACTGCGTGAGTCTCCAAGGAGCAGATGTTTCTTGAAGAAACGATAGGCAGCTGGCAGGTAGAAGCGATCACTGCGTGGCGGATAAGATTCCACGGCACGCTGGAGATGGAAATATCACCTTAACAAGCATGGACAGCCCCCAATGGACTATAAAATTCATTTGGTGACTGAGATAATTCAAAAGAGCCAAGTGGCACAGCAATAAAAGCCGGAACACATAAATTTAAACTCAGAGAGCTCTGCAGTGCCCTGGTAATAAGTGACAAAACAACCCACACCCACACAGACTTATCCAAACCTGTCTGAAAGTCACAGCCCAGAGACCAGGGAAAGATGCACAGAAATTGTCTTTTTTAAAGGGGGAGGAGGGCCAAGGGGAGTAAATACAAGAAAAGTGCTTACGCATTCAGAGTCTATTCATCCACGAGTCCAGAATATGTACATATGCCATGGCAGCTGTGCTGGGTATTGTGCAAGCAGCTTTTTATTAATCACATTACCCAGTCCCAAACTAGCACGTGTAAGAGGCTAAATGTTGTTCTCCATTATACCAGGGCAGGCCAGTTCAAGACAACAATTTCACACTACCTGAGTGTAGCTGAGGGTGGATTATGGCAAACGGCCTTTATTCTGCTTTTATGAACAACACAAATTCTCTTGTCCTTCCTCTCTTCTGTCCCCACTGGGATTCCTCCCCAAACTGCTGAGAGAGTGCTTCCCAAAGCACTTCCCTCCCAAGGAGTTAGTTTGCCACTCATAAGATGAACAGCTTAAAATGGCAATAATAAAAACTTTATAGCTCTCGATCATGTTCATTCATGCTAATGCTCTCTCTCACTGTGGATACAGCAAAAATTTCAGTGCTGGAGAAGAAACAGGAGGCTTCTGATGGCATCACAGGCATGTTTTCCAGTGCTGTAAAAACATGGCAATACAATACACTTCTACAGCAGAAGGTGTCCATCAAGGTCATTAATGACTGAGAGAGGAGGCACAAGAGCAGAAAGTTGCTGATCGATGACGTGTCATAGTTTGGAGATGGAAACTGCGGTAGACATGATCCATACATCTCCATGTCCCCACAGGGAACTATCCTAATCTAATAAAGACAGGTGTCTTCATGGAGAGGTCCCAAGGGCGAAAAGGAGGTAGAGGTCTGGCAAGTGACATCAGTTGTAACACGGAAAATTGGAGGGTCTGGGGATAGAGTTGATCTCCTCGTAGCAACTCAGTGCAAAGGTGGGGACTCCTGTGGCTTGAGGGATCGGGGTGGTACAGAATGCTAATTACCCTTGACAAGGGAGAAAAGGGACACTGGCTCAGCTAGCTAATTCATTATAGCTAGTCCACCAGTCAAGTGAGTCCTTTGTCAGGGTGGGGCAGATGCTCTCACTGACATAACAGGCGCAAGCATTTTGATTTCCAAGCTCTGTGAGTGATGGCAGATACCACACCTGTCCCCAGAGCTTAAAAGCTGAGATCTTCAGCACCAGCAGAACAAGCCTTCATCCTAAAGGAGTCATTTTACTTTTTAATAAGTAGCAAGGGCAGACAATGAAAGGAGATGACGACTTTAAGAATGTACAGGAACATCTATGATTTGGGTTTAACAATGACTGTTCTTTTCCTCTCCCACACAACTGGTCTTCCCAGAATCAGACCTGACTGTGATTTATTATTATCTCTAATTCTTTGTACGGAGGCAGCACACGGGAACTGTATTTGCAGAACAGAAATCCACTACGATAAGTGTTACACACACAAAGACCAAAGATACAGCCCCTGCTCCAAGCACATTACAAATCAAGTACAGATTAGAGACCAAGATAAATACTGGAGTGTGATTCATCCGGATTCACTGTTGTTTTTAAAACCTGCCTTTATTAAGGAATAGAAAGCACTTGTGAGGATAGGGTTTAATATATGTTTAAGGAACCATAACCCTTTTTAGGAGCAGCTGAAGCTGGTGTGGAAACAGCTGAAGACATCTTTTCTAGGCATTTTTCTGCCTTGTACTTTCTGCCTCTTCCCCCCCCCCCCCCCCCCCCCCCTCCCCTCCACACTGACACCCCCCGTCGGCAGGTCTGACGCTGGATCCAGGATTGGCGATCTCTCTCTCTCTCTCTCCCTCCCTCCTGCTTCCCTCATTTTATTCCCCGCTCCCCCCCCCCCCCCCCCCCTCCTTCTTCCATCCTAATAAGGGCATTTGCAATGGAAGCCAGGCTCTTTGCTGCCTCTGAGGTCATTTGCTCTTGCTGCTTATTTCCCTCCCCACACATCATCAGCCACTCTGTGAACCGAAGGTGCTATGGAGCAGAGAAAATACCACCTCCCAGGAATGGAAATGGCACTGCATCACCATTCCTTTGCTTACAAAGTACCATTCTTTCTTTTTTTTAGCAGGGTTTGGACTTTTAAACTGGTCCTCCATATATGACAGCTACCACTGTGATCAGACTTCAGAGTGTGGGTCAAGCTGGTCAAGTCAATACTTTGCACAGGTCTGACTATTTGAGTCAGTGAAATCTTAACCAGACATTTCAATCAAAACAACTGTTAGACCTGTATTGTGTTCTTCTACCATTAAAGCTTAATTCCCTAAACTGAACAGAACAAACTACGCTGGTTAAAGGCATCTTTATACCAATACCTGTTACAGACCTGGAGGTTGCACCAGTTTAACCTTAGGGAGTTCAGATAATACAACTAAAGCCGTAGAAAACCTGTGATCCTACCAGCACCTGTATGTCGATGCTGTGTCCCCTTCGCTTAAGATCAGTCCCAGTCCTACTCTGCCCTGTAGGATGAAGTAAAGAAAGCTATTTCATTCACAACCTGTACTATTCCTCCCCTGTTGATGGTGGTGAATTGTGTCAGAGGACACAACTAGAAGGGTCATGAACTGAAGCGGATCCTCCTCAGCCTGCAGTCCCAGTGAGCCTCAGCAGGCAATAGCCATTTGAGGACTGTCGCAGGATGAATGCAAGCTGCTAGCGCAGAGGGCTTCCACAAGCTGCCTCCTCAAAGGACGCCGGCACCCTCCTCAAGTTGTGGCTCAGCCTGGTACCATCGCCCTCAGATGAAAGCTTGCCACTGCCAAAGCCAAGTGTCTCCCCCTACTCCACCACACAGCTCCTCTTGGAAAGTGTCCCTTCACTACTTGCACAGGAGGATTTAGGGCTGAGTCAGCCCTGCAGTTCCCAGAGACAAGGCCACGTCCCTGCCCTCATGTATGAGTGAAACGGGCACCTAAGGTGGCCAGTGAAGAGCAGGATGTACTCTGAGCATCTTTTGCCTTCCGCATCAGTGTAAGCATCGCTCCACCATTCCCTCCGGCAGGGAATTTTGATGGAGGTGTTTCTGCAGTGCTCACTCTGGGACTGTGCATTATGACAAAGCTTAATGGGATTCCACAGTCAATTACTCCCTACCCATTTTTCTGCAACACCACCATTGCACAATCGCTAATGAGTGAATTACAGGAGAGAAAGGCCTTCGCTTCGTATAGGCAGGAGATGTGTCATTTGGCTCTTCAAGTGTATGGGAACAGAAAAGATTTAATTTTTCAGCCCCTCCCTTCCCCAGCTTTCCATCCACCACGAAATGAAATAAACAGAAGGAAGATGGGCTTTTTGCATAAATTGGGGATGTATGATTGATAACGTGTTATCTTGTCAGCTGGAGACACCTGCATGGCAGGTATTTATGCTATCAGAAGGGTTCTAGCTGGTGAAATACAGTTTGGTGCTGATAAGGGGACCCAGGGACTCATGGCACCAGCCCCATGAGGACAACGGGATTAATGCTGATATTTTGCAGCTTGCTCTTATTAAATTCTGATTCCTTTTGTGAAGTGAAAAAAGAAGAGGGGAAGAGTGATTGGTTTTAAGCAGATAAAAGACACATGAGGGGTGGGGGTGGCTGGTAGAAAAGGGGCTGATGAATAGGAACACAGAAGGCCAGGAGATCTCTTGGGAATAAAAGGAAAAGTATTAAACAATTTTCTGATTGACTAGGTCTTGTCTGTCAGGCAGGGAATCAGAGTAGGGGGAATGGGTTTGGGGAGTTCCTGAGACTACAAAGACACAGTTATATTAAAAGCAGAGCTAAATTATACAGGTGGGGGAGGGGAAAAGAGCCAATTTCCTTCTTTTGCTGGAATTTTTAAACATGCAGCACTACTGATTTTCAGGCGTCCAGCTCACAGCCCAGCCTACTACCATTGGCTTCTGCTTGTTGCCCCCGGCAGGGACTCCTACTACACACAGTGACCGAGCCCCTCAGAATACTCCCACTTAGGATAAGGCTTCCTCTAAGTAGGCAGCATACACCAGGTCATGGCAGACCTATGTGCAGGGAGTCCCAAACTGCAATACAAGGGGCAGTGGGGCAGGAGGGGGGGCACTGGCAGAGCTGGTGTGGGGAGCCCCGGGCTGGGGCTCAGTTCCCAGTCCTGAGCATTTTCAGGATTAAACCCTTAGGTCTTTGCTCGTACCTGTATCTTAGAAAAAAATCATTTGCGACACTCATGAAAGAAAAGCCTTAACAACTTCAGATAAGCCGAGGTAATACTTCACATATTCCCCACCAATTCCCCTAGGGCTGGAAAAGCAGCAACAAAAAACCGGGGAAGGAATGATCCCATGCACCACAAGCATCAGTGGAGAAACCTACCACACTAACCACAGAAACTGTGTGCAAAGAGGGTTTTTATCAGCTGCAACCCCAATCAACATTCAAACACAAAAGATACTGAGAAATGCTGGTAACAGCAACGCCCTGTTATAGGATGGGAAGGTCTGTGATGCATATACAGATGGATCCTTTTGGTTATACGATTCTGTTTGTGGTTCTCTGGGCATGTATTATTAATACCCTACAGAGTTTTAATTAGAGCTGAGAGATTCATTCATTGTGAATAATTTATCTGATTAATTTTGCCTTGCTTCTGTTCATGAATTGTCCACAAGCAGTTTGTAATTTTCTCAAATTTATTTGTCATTTGCAATTATTTGCTGACTTGTCTTGCTAAATAATTCTTAGCATATTGTTTGTCCACAAACTGTCCCCAGATAGTCGATATTCAAAATTGGAGTTGGGTTAGATACACTTTTGTTAAATATATGCAGTAAATCCCATTGAATGTTTCCGTTTTCTGAGTAACCTTTAGGATCAGGCTTCCATAGAGAATACTACTTTTTATGAGTTCAAATTTTGCTTCCTGCAAATAGTCTCTAATATTTACATAAAATTCACTGTTCCCATGAACATTGCTGCCAGTCAATATATTCACTACAATACACACAGAAGAGACCACAAAAGGAGTGTTTTATAGTTGAAGCAAATAGTTCTTTTGTTACACAGTGCCCCAGTCTGTTCCTAGGGGACCTGTCTGAAGGTTTGTTTAGGGTTTTTTTTCTGGTTTGTTTTTCTTTTCCAACTCTCCTGGTCAGGGGTTATAGAATCATAGAATCATTAAGGTTGGAGAAGACCTCCAAGATCATCGAGTCCAACCGTCAACCCAACACCACCATGCCCACTAAACCATGTCCCTAAGCACCTCATATACACGTCTTTTAAATACTTCCAGGGATGGGGACTCAACCACTTCCCTGGGCAGCCTGTTCCAATGTTTAACCACTCTTTCAGTAAAGAAATTTTTCCTCACATCCAATCTAAACCTCCCCTGGTGCAACTTGAGGCCATTTCCTCTCGTCCTTTCACCAGTTACTTGGGAGAAGAGACCGACACCCACCTGGCTACAACCTCCTTTCAGGTAGTTGTAGAGAGTGATGAGGTCTCCCCTGAGCCTCCTTTTCTCCAGGCTAAACAACCCCAGCTCCCTCAGCCGCTCCTCATAAGACTTGTTCTCCAGATCCCTCACCAGCCTCGTTGCCCTTCTCTGGACACGCTCCAGCACCTCGACGTCCTTCTTGTAGTGAGGGGCCCAAAACTGAACACAGTATTCGAGGTGCAGCCTCACCAGTGCCGAGTACAGGGGCACGATTACTTCCCTACTCCTGCTGGCCACACTATTTCTGATACAGGCCAGGATGCCATTGGCCTTCTTGGCCACCTGGGCACACTGCCGGCTCATGTTCAGCCGGCTGTCAACCAGCACCCCCAGGTCCTTTTCCAACAGGCAGCTTTCCAGCCACTCTTCCCCAAGCCTGTAGCACTGCATGGGGTTGTTGTGGCCCAAGTGCAGGACCCGGCACTTGGCCTTGTTGAATCTCATACAGTCGGCCTCGGCCCATCGATCCAGCCTGTCCAGGTCCCTCTGCAGAGCCTTCCTACCCTCGAGCAGATCAACACTGCCGCCCAACTTGGTGTCGTCTGCAAACTTACTGAGGGTGCACTCGATCCCCTCGTCCAGATCATTGATAAAGATATTAAACAGAACTGGCCCCAAAACTGAGCCCTGGGGAACCCCGCTCGTGACCGGCCACCAACTGGATTGAACTCCATTCACCACAACTCTCTGGGCCCGGCCGTCCAGCCAGTTTTTGACCCAGCGCAGAGTACACCTGTCTAAGCCGTGAGCCGCCAGCTTCTCTAGGAGAATGCTGATTTATGTTCTCTCTAATGCTGAATTATGTTCTCTCTAAGTCACTCTCTCATGCAAACAGTGCTGCACACTGAATACATCGTCTTTATGTGCTGCCTTTGCCAGCCTGTCTCAGAAGTCTCCACCGAGCACGGGGCACTGGGGTAAGCACCATCCAACCAGAAAGAGTTACCGTCACTGCTGAGCATGCCAAGTGGCATGACCAAATGCCCTGCCAAGCAAGTCAGTGCTTGCTCCAACGTGTGCTGCCATGAAAAACTTGAGGAACAGGAAGTGCCATACAGCCAGGCTCACTCACAGGAATGAATTGCACTCTGTGGCAACAAAAGAAGCTTGCCTGCTCTCTAAGACTAGACTGAATTTGTACGGGATCTTTCCTTCAATGCAACTTAACATACTGTTTGGCACCAAAGAGAGACGTTTCTCTGCTTGCAGTTCTCAAGAACCAGTGTGAAGAGTAAAGGACATCTTTCCATAATTACCAGGTAACCTCCACTTTGTAGGTTTGAATTATTAGCTTCTGGCAGGGAACTGTAGAGACACATCATTGTCATCCAACAACATGCTGCAGAGTTGCTTATTTTTAAGTCAAGTTCAGAGATGAAGACTCAAGTATTTCAGTATCCCAGAGCAACTGGAAGGTAAATATTGCTGTTAAAGTTCTGTGGATGCTTGTTAACCAGCATGCACTCATACTAGGATTTGTAAGCATATGCAGTCATCATGTAACCAGGGACAGCACATGCAGAAATAACCATCTATGTCACCTAGTCCAGCACCAGTGGAGCCAGGCCCATATCATTCATAGAATCATAGGATGGTTTGGGCTGGAAGGGACCTTAAAGATCATCTAGTTCCAACCCCCTGCCATGGGCAGGGACACTTTCCATGAGACCTGGTTGCTCAAAGCCCCATCCAACTTGGCTTTGAACACTTCCAGGGATGGGGCATCTGCAACTTCTCTGGGCGACCTGTTCCAGCACCTCACCACCCTCATAGTGAAGAATTTCTTCCTTATATCTAATCTAAATCTACCCTCTTTCAGTTTAAAGCCATTACCCCTTGTCCTATCACTACATGCCCTTGTAGAAAGTCCCTCTCCAGCTTTCTTGTAGGCCCCCTTCAGGTACTGAACGGCTGCTGTAAGGTGTCCCCAGAGCCTTCTCTTCTCCAGGCTGAACAACCCCAACTCTCTCAGCCTGTCTTCATAGGAGAGGTGCTCCAGCCCTCTGACCATCTTCATGGCCCTCCTCTGGACTCGCTCCAACAGGTCGATGGTCTTCTTATGTTGGGGGCCCCAGAGCTGGATGCAGTACTCCAGGGGGGTCTCACGAGAGTGGAGTAGAGGGGGAGACTCCCCTCCCTCGACCTGCTGGTCACGCTTCTTTTGATGCAGCCCAGGATACGGTTGGCTTTCTGGGCTGCAAGCCCAGAAATTTCCTTCAGTGTTTTTCCTACAGCCTAGTCCAGACTGGTTTTAACTATTGCCAGCAATGAGACTCCTACTTCATCTTTTCAGGACTTACTTCACATATTTCAGATCTCAGTATCTAAGTTCTTCCAGACAGTTTCTATCTTTCCTTTCTCAGTGCAATTTTGTTGCTTTTAGTTATTACATCCAGGGAGGGAAATAGCCTGGCATACTTGTGTTTTGCAGGTATGTCGAGGGTTTCATACCACTTTCTAGCTCAGCATACCAACACCTTCCACATTTCCATTTTGATCTCTGATTAGACCCATATGTCCCCTATAAATACTCACGCTTTCCAATCCAAATCCCACTGAGGTCAGTGCCAAAAACCTCTGGTTCTTAGTGGGTCTCAAACATAAGTCCTGATGGTTACCACTCACACATCTTAGACCTCAACAAGCCAAACACGGCCATTTCCCTTGTCCCTCAAATCAATCTCCTGAGCATCTGGCCGCTCCTGCTGCTCAAATCTGAACTTTCTTCAAGTCTTCCTATGATGTTCTGCTGCCTGGAGCAGAATGCAATATTGGAGACTAGAATGGATGGGGAATACCGTTTCCTTGCTCTGGATTCACTATTCGCATTTCCTAGGGCCTTGTGGGTGTATATTAGCATCCTATAGAGCTTTGCGGGTACATGCAGTATTAACGTCCTATAAGGTTTTGTAGACATTCATTATTAACACACAATAGAATCTGTGTAGATGCATTATTAATACCCTCTTAGCTGGCAAGAGAATGGTGATATTTTCATATGAGAAATGTAATTGTTTAATATCAAACAGTATTATTTCAAAGATTTAATTGTGTAATTGGGGTCAGTAATCGCTCGGTCGTTCTCAGAGCAAGATGAACTTGCAGGGTAAAAGATTTATTGTCCTGACAATAGAGAGCAAATTTTAATATTTCTGAAAAATTGAGAACTATTAATCCTGGCATGTGTTACTCTCAAACACAGGGAACTGATAAAACTTTGATCTAATTTTCTCTTTGAAGGGGTGTTGGTGGGGTGCGGGGAAGACTGTTAACTGTATGTGGCCTGCTGCTGAAAGGATGGCGAAGCACAAAGGCTAGCCACATTCAGCTTCACAGGAGCTCTCAGATTGTGCACAAGACAGCTGCTGCAAGAACAAACTGTTCCAGTCCCACCGTGCTGGAAGGGGAGGGAAGACAGAAGTGGTTTCCATGACCACAGGCAGCTTCACGGTCATTTCTCCAAGGGATGCTATTTGCATTTGCACCCAGTGCGCACACACTTTCCTGTTCCTGGGAGCACCAACCAATATTTGCATTCCAGATCAAGTAATAAATGTGTCAGTGGATGTTGAGGTGCATACATGCCAGTTGCAGCAACCATTTGGGCAATTTGTCTGTGTGAAGCTTATGAAGTCTGTTTGACACTGGGAGCTTGAGTATTAGTGGAAAACTTCAAGCTTTGTTTTAATGAGAGGCTCTGATACCTTTTCTGTTTTGTTTGTTTTGTATTTTCTGGTTTGGGTTTTTCTGCATCTAAGTTGAACTAAAATTCAGAGAAGGTGACAATGAGGCCTGTTAAACTTTGATGGCGTCCTCTCAAATGGAGCACAAAAGAAAACCAACCGGCTGCTGTCTAGGGCAAGCCAGTTTTCCATGTCAAAACTAAGGCTGGAAGTGGGAAGCAAGAAAGAAACAGAGCACCTGACTTCATGAGACAGCAGTGGGGACATACTGTAGAGGTAACCAGTTATTATAAAAGCAAGAGTATTTCCTTGGTCATTTGGAGAGGAAGGCTGGTGAGGAAGGTGAAAACAGAAAGGCTGCACAACTTGTGTATGGGCACAGAATCACAGCGTCCTTGGATGGCAGCAGGGAAAGGTAGTGGGGCATGTATTATTTTGCTATGCCCTGCAT
>NW_008824032.1:5650762-5662915 GCF_000699105.1 Pygoscelis adeliae | reverse complement strand
TGAATCTTTACAGTATCTCTATGTATTACTTTGCTTTAAGTGTCATGGGTCCCTGAGGAAGGGGACTGTAAACTCACCCTGCCTACAAAGCCAGAGCTCTGGTAAAAGGTGGGCTTCGGCTATGAAGCAGTGAGGACTGGCTCCAGGGCTTGCAGCAACCAGACCATAAGGTCCAGCTTCTGTGGAAAGAGCAAAAAATACACCAAACAGGGCAAGGGGAGGAAAAATAAATGAGGCAAACAGCCTATGCAGGCCAAGAGAAGCTTATAAATACATGAACCCAGGATGCCTGGACACAGCTGCAGCAGTCTGGCATGGAACCACCTATGGAAAGTATATCAAGGCTATGCAACAGAGATGAAACAGCAGATACCAGCTTGCAAATACAGATGGGTTGTTTAGCTTTTTGCAGATGTGGGCATTACATTTGCACCTGAGCCCTGGGATCTACTAATGAAAAAGACTATCTGAGAGGTAGAATACAATGAATTTATGATAGTGATCACCAGGCACTGTGTTTCTCAGACGTTCAAAAAAAGAGCTGTCCCCTTATCAATGTTTTAGTATCTCCTTGTTTTTAGAGTATTCTCCAAACTTTTTGAAAAATGTAGTAGCAGAAACAGCTTCTTTCTCTCACTCTAACCTTCCTTTTCCCAGTTACTTTGGCCAGATATGTAGGGATAGCCAAGATTTAGACCTGTACCTGCAAAATTCAGTGACTGGGAGCCAAATTTGAACAGTCTCAATTCTACCTAAGAGCCCTTGCTAATTACTTATGAATATGAACTTTTGAAAGGCTAGAGCCAGCTATGGAGAAACACAAGACTTCAGGCAGAATTTAAGCTATTTGTATCTGCTCAATGTATCTAGCTAAGCTGGCTAGACATGAGAGCCTTATATTATTCTGAAAGACAGAAGCGCAGTTTTGCCCAGCTTGAATGACAAAAAATATTAGACTTTGCAGCCAAGACATTTTGATGTGGGGGAAGACATTTGGGTCACATAAGAAGATTTCTTTTTTTTTTTTTTCCACTCCCTGTGCAATGTACATAACATTTATTTTTGCTTCTCAAAGTTTACAGGAAAAGACATACAGAATATTCCATGAGAGAGAAACTAACACTTGCAAAGCAGGTCTTTGGAGCCCAGAAAGGACATGCTCACTAAGTCAGGCTCCATGATCCCAGATTCAGTTTCTCCTGTGTACAATCTGCCCTGTGGCCCATTAAGTCAAAAGCTTAGACTTGCTGCTAAAAACCAGCAGCTCCTCAAAATGCTACTCTGCCAGTTCAGCCTGGAGGTCTCACTGCTCTTTCTTCAAGCAATGCTGCAATTGACTGCCTTCCCTGCATACAATGACTGCCATTCTCTGCTTTACTGAAATACCTTCCTCTGGCCAATGCCAAAGACTGTGTTATTAGACCAGTAACTCACTCCTGAACACAGTGATCCAGGTATGGCAATCCCCCAGCACCTGCCTCTCACAAAAAAGAGCAGCAGTGAAACTGGAAAATGACTCCCTCCCTCATTCCTTTCCAAATGATGTGAATATCGGATCCAAATCAGGGCCAGCAACAGAGAACTTTTGCTATGTTATCTGAAAGCAAAACAACAACTAGCAAGACATGCCAAGGGGATTAAATGAAAAATCACTACAAATTCACTGTGGATGCTGATGCTGTTAAAAACACACATTGCATTAGGACAGATGGTGGCTTTATGCAGTGCCCTGCATTAAGGAGAGAGGTTCACGGTGCAGCAGGGATTCTTCAGTTGGCTCAGGCTGACAGCCCCAGCAGAGCTCTGGTTTCAATAAAAGCTGCTCCACCATCATTGACAACATGTGGCTGCCACCTCCCCTCTCGCCTGCAACCACATCAGCTCCACTGGCGGGCACAGGAGACATGCTTTGTTCTTCACCTTATCTCTATGGCCCCCATTAGAACAAGGTAATTCTCCTTCAACCATTTCTCCCCAGTTTGCGTGTGAGTATAGGGTTAACCGTTTCTGTGTCCATGACTGGTGTGTGCACCTGTGTATGAACCCATTGTTGGCCACATGTACACACACAGAGACACATGCACATGATGTATACAGCAATTTAACTCCCTTATTCAGATGGATTAAATGTGCAAACCCTAGGAAGCAAGACATTTCTGGCCTCTTGCCAGGTAGACTCTCAGACACCTAGGGGGTAGATGCGCTGTGAAATCATATCCCCAGAGTCTTTTGAAGCAGCAGAAGAGTTAATAGGACACTAGGCTGAAATATTTTCTCTAGGACTCCAAACCTATCGGTATAGCCTACTTTTCTGATTCTAGGAAAAAAAACATTACAAATTGTTAGCAATATAAAGGTGCCAGCGTCTCCTGTGCTTGAACTGTGGAGGGATTCTCCATAACACGGCCCTGGTCCCCAGCCATTAAACTGGCCCTCCTTCCCTTGCTCCCTGCAGGCCAGCATGAGGGCATTTCACCTTGCTTGTAGGAGCTCAGAAAGATGCAAAATGTGACAAGCTAGTAGAAAAGAGAAATGAACATATATTTCATTCCTGAAAGGCAAACGAGAAGAGGACTGTAGCAAAGCTGACAATAGATAGGTTTAAAATGCTTCCGTCTACTCCTGGTGTTCCCTTTTGTGCCTGCACAAGCATCTTAAAATGAGGTGGGAGGTAAGGAGGAAAGGAAAGGGAACATGTCCACCCCTATGGCAGAACCAGAACCCCAGCACGGTAATCAAACTGCTCAGGCAACTCTGTCAACATCGGAGAAAAACAGGGAGAAGGAAAGAAAAGAGGGGGGAGGGGGGGGGAAGTCAGGACTAATGGCAACTTTGAAGCAGAGAAGTGAAGAAAAGAGATGGGAAACATCACAGGAGAGAAATGACTAGCTGAGGACTAAATGTATTAAAGGAGCAGATTTATAGTCTAAGTAGTCACGCAAGCCTCTTGTGGGTTTGATAGTAGAGTAAACCTGTCATGGATACAGACTGGTTCTGTAGCAAGGCAGTCCGTGGGAAAAAGCTTTGCTAATCCATCCAGGCAAGTCCCCCTGCGTGATCTCCAGGATGCTCTCCCAGCACCAACATACCACAAAGCACAGCAGTGGGGTTGGTGAGGACCCCGCTGGGCCTGAAAAAGCAATAATGCTGGGAAAGCTACCTGGAGAGACACGAGGAGCACGTGCCTGCTGCCTCACTTGCCAGGCAGGGCTACATGTTCATCAGCTGTGAGTCACTGTGTGTGTGTGTGTGTGTGCGCGCGCACGCACGCGTGTGAACATGGCTGGGTGCAGCAGCCAGAATTCACAAAGTGGGTGTCATTCAATCCCACCCCAAACTCTTTCCTCTTCTTCCTGCTGTGTTTTGTTGCTGCTGCTCCTAACAATTGGGTGCCAAACATTTAGAATTATGCGCCCACTTGCAGCCACTGCAACATGATTTATTTAGCACACCAGTAATCCTGAAGCTGGCCTAGCTTGTAGTTTGATTTGCATAACCCGGGACATATAGTTCTCAGTAAATTCTTAATCCACAAACCAGTTTAAAATCCAGCAGGATAACTAAACAAGGCTACCACCAGTCCTCCTCATTTCCTCCACAAAAACACCAGAGTCAGCTGATATTCCCAGGTTAGTTTTAGTTCAGTTCATTTCATCACTCAGCACAATGCATCAACATGCTCTCCAAAAGCAGGCATCTCAGGCATGGAAACCAATTCTCCATGCTATCTGCAGAGGTTTGGCCATGGGATATTGAAAGCTTGAATTCAAAACCCATTGAAGCTATTATAGCTATAAAGAGGGAAGGGGGGAGAGCTAGCAAGAAGACAGACAGAGAGGTCTATTTCTGACTGTAAGCGCATAACAAGGAAGCAGCCTTAAATACCCTGATGCCTGAGAAGGGAATACTGTCCCTCTCTATCACTAAGCCACTGGGGACATGCTATTTGATCTTTGCCATTTCAAAACTAGGACTACCACTAGAACCTCAAGTGTGAATCACATGCTGCTGTTCAATGACCCAAAATAGAGGAATAGGAAAGCACTCAATGTAGTTATGTTAATTGCATTTGTATGTCATAGTGTGCCTGCTTACTAACGTGGAACTCACTGTTGCTTGGTAGCAGTAGAGCAAAGACCAAATCCCCCCCTTTTTTTTTATGCTAACATGTGAGAACTTTCAAGATATGAATAAAAAAACTTCTACAAGTGACTGTTGGGGAGACTAAAAGAAGCAGGGCAATTCATCTTCTTATTCTTCCCAAAAGATTCCCTATCAGATCTCGGCATGCTAACAGGGATTTAAAATTCTCTACCCTGACCATCTAGCAGCATTGCCAGCTCCTACCTTGCAGCACTGTCTTGGTTTGCTTGTCCAGAACTCAAACCAGAGAGTACAATGATGACAGCACAGTGTTTTTGTGAGCGTGCATATTCCCATCCTGGATGTGAAGACAGATCTCTGCATCATCTCATATTGGGTCCACGTTCATGTGACAGATTGGTCCTATGATGCAGGACTTCAAAGGGAAAGGGGCAGGAGATTCAACACACATGCATACAAGTGGCAGCACCACAGTAAGAAAGCACAGGGGACACAGGTTGAGGGAGCAGGGGACACAGGTTGAGGGAGCAGTACACATTCTTGCCTTGCCATGATTGCGTCAGGCTAGTAAATCATGAGGGAGCACCATGCAGCCTTAAAAGGTGCAGGGAGCTGTAGCACAGCCCCAGCTGTGCCCACATCACGGGCTGCTGTGATAAAGCAGTTGCTGCTGGCCAGGAGACAACTTTCTACTGACTTTCCCATCAGGAATCCCCACTCCCGCTGAGCTCACTGGGAACCATGATGCAGAAGGCGAGGCACAGAAGCAAGATGAGGCCAACCAGCTGAGGGGTTGTACCATGCTTTCCAGAGGAGAAACAGCTCCTGAATCAGCGGGTGTTTGCAGAAATCCAGCAGTAGTGGCAGCAATTGCTGAGATCATCAGAGCTCTCTGAACAGAGCTGTTTTCTCCAAGAAGTGAAGGCATAGTTATCTCCACAATAAAAAAGTGGCATGGTGACATACCACCTCATTCCAGCTTCAAGCAGCAGCTCTACCAATAAAGAAGTGTGAATTTCTTAACTCTGCATGTGCGTGCACAGAATTTGTGCTCCATTGCACCTGTAAGGGGCATTTCTGGGTGTATGCTGAACTGTGCCCTTGCAGCAGAAGCAGAAATAGAGAAATCTAAGCTCATTTACTTTTATCTGAGGAATTTCAGTGGATGATATTTAAGAATATGGTAATGCCTAGGAACCAACCAAGAACAGTCTGTAAGTTGCTAGGCATTGTCAAAGCACTGAGCAAGAAACAGCTCCTGTTTAACTGCCCACAGTCTAGTAGCTAGACTGTCCGCTGGACCCTCAGCACCAAATGGTTTCTGACACTGTTGAGGTGAGTTACATGGACATATTTCATTTTAGGTACCTGTGTTTTCTTGCTTTCTTTCTGTGATATCTCAGTGCCTCGTGGTAGAGTATTTGTGTTCTTAATGCTTCTGTAAGGCAGATGCCATTGCCATATCGTAACAGTGAACTCGGGCAGTAGGGGACTAAATGACCTGTCCCACATCACACAGACTGTGCATGACACAGCAGGAAATTGAACCTTCATCCCTCGAATGCCAAACAGCCTCCTAATTGTCACCTTTTCATTCTTGCACCTCCCATCTAGTTCATACATAACAACCAGGCAGTTCATTTCCTTCCTGAAACATGGAAGCTTTCCCCCTGCAATCTCCATTCTTCCCAGCGTATCCAGGATTTACCTTAAAGATCCAAGCCCCTCTGAACACACATACTCCTCATCTGATATCTGCACAATGTTGGAGGCTTGTTTTGATGCCTTTCCTTTCACATGTTGTCCAGATGAAAAAAATGTGAGAACAGAGAGATAAAAATGCAACTAAGGAATAACCTTTATAGTCATTTTGGGAGAATAATAGGACCCCGTGGTTTTTTTCTGCCTTCTGCCCAGCACTGGGGCTGAGCCTCTGCTGACTCCAGCGCACTGCTGTGTGCTGCTGCCTGAGCTGCTGGGTGTAAGCACATGCTGCCATGAGCTGGAGGCCACCTGCCTTGCTGGACTCCATGGCTTTGGGCCATGGACACGTACTCACTGCCTGTTACAGAGGGTAGGCAACTTTTGGTATGCAACAGTGCCAACATGCCCAAATACTTCACATCCTACACACGTGATTTCACAATTACAAGTTTCCCAGGGCCTGTGTGCACCAGCATGTTTGGAGGACTCACCAGGATGCCCTGCCCAGCTGTCTGCCACTGCAAGAGGACAAGGTGAGGCATCTATATTCTCATCCTTTTAGTAGCCTAGATACTCAGGCCCCGGTAGCCCATTTGAGGTTTCGGTTATGAATGAGCGACATGGGTGGAGGCAGGTTTCTGGTCACTGTTTGTTTTCCTGCTGGCCTGAATACTCTGCAGAGGGTATTGCAAGGAGGGGCTGGCATCTTTTGTTCCTAGGCTGGGACCACTCAGCTCATACAAGAGAAAAAAGGTCTTGTCCCACAATAGGAGACTGTCCAGGGTACATCCCACAAGCAGGTGATGCAGCAGAAAGGCCAGAACAGGCCCAGTTAATTCTTTTTCAGCAAGCAACCACCAACATCTTTCATAAAAGGCATTAGAGCCCAGCTCTCCCTCATGAATGACAGGGGAGCAAGGGGGAGTTATACCATCAACCTCAATTCCCAGTGAAGTGGATTTACCCAGGCAGCCCAAGACATGTCGTCTTACCTTTAATGAAGCCACTCCCATCTACCTGCCTGAGCAAAATTCTCTCTAATAGTCCCTTTGGTCAAACGTCCCAGCTGATGCTATTGGCTTTGTTTTCAACATGCACCTCGCAGTTAGGATGCTTTGCATTGCTTCGCACTGTGCAATGCAACAGTTACTGATGCACAACAGTCTCCAGAATGATGCCTCCCTCCCTCCTTCCCTGCCGCTAAAAGTCAGAGATGGAACATAAAGTCATGAGGAATGATCAGCCGTTAGCATAGCCTGTATCTTTTCTCAATGTTATCTTCATCTCATGCAGGGCCACACTGCAGTGGATGGGTACCCACTACCTACACATGTGCCCTAGCTCTCAGAAGTACAGGCATGTTTGGATGAACTCCCTGGGCTCCCAAGACAAACACAGGACTCATGCAGGCTCTTTCTTTCCCATAGTCTCAAATTTACACACCCATTCCATGCCTGTAACACTCACACCTACTTCCACACAGCTGCCCAGTCACACACACTCGTATACCATCACATGCATGCAGCCTCTCACAAACGCACACGTGTGCTGCCATGTCATATACACATTTTGCTTTCCTGTTCTTCCTACGTGTATGTCTCTCCACTACCACTGCTTGCACAGGTCCCCAGGAGGCACACTAATACCATTATGCTAGCTGAAGACTCAAGCTCACCCTTGAGCCTGAACACTCCATTTACCCTCATCACCTTCTAGTGCCTTACAGTATTGCTCAAGCCTGGATTGTGCTGTACTGTTACTGAAAGAGAGGGAGTAGTCTGGGTTGGGAGGAGAGGAGGGATGGTTCAAACCCAAACCCTGCCCAGACAGTCGGAGAAAGCTGATGGCCATGTCTGAGCTCATGCTGAGGCACAGAGCGCAAAGACAAGGATTGATGGAACGAAAATGTCTCACTTGCACATCTCTCGTATACTGCTATTCCTCCTTTGCTAGTAAATATGAATTTACTGAGGCTCCTGCCGAATGTCACTCGTCTTTAAATGTCTCTTGCCAGTACTCAATCTCCCATCTCTCACAGTTAGGTAGGAGTGATGAACAAGGAGACACACTCATCTCTGTTCCAGCCCTACAGTGTACCGCAAGAGGGAAACAGATGGTTTAATATATTCTCTGTCTTCCTCTTTTCAACAAATCCTGGTGCTTGCAGAAGTGTTAATCTGCCAGAGCCCCAAGGGTAACTTTTTGCCCTGCCCAGATAAACAGTTCCCATCCCATATTTTCCACTATCCTCACACTGTTCATCCTCATCAACCCTCCCCTGGAGAGACCAATTCTAGGGAGTACGGAGAAGAATCAGCCTCTGCTACCATTTTTGTGTTTGGTCTCTCCAATGAATCAGTCAGAAAGGAAACCAGTGATCAGTCCCCTTGTATAGGTCCACCCTGACTAATAATAAACACAAACAAGCAGACTCCCCTGTCACATGTACCAACTCCTCCCATGCAATGCTGCTGTACAACATGCAGTCCGTCACAGCAAATGGCACGTGTTGACACAGTTCTTCCCAGCCAAATCCACAGAGCCACGGTGACAACAAAATTACAGAACAGCCTGGTCACTAAATTACCCAGCAGCTATGAGACGAGCCTTCTGAATTGCCTTGTTATTATTTCCCTAATACAGTCTGTTATAGCATCTGGCAGTACGGGGTGTTTCATGGCTAAGCATGCAATAAAACTGTGTGATTAGATAGTTAACTGTCTTGTGATAACAGGGTAGGGATTTGCAACCAGTTAAAGGAGGAGGGATTCTCTCTAACGGAGCAAAATTCAGCCATGAAAGCTCAAAACTCCAGGCTGAAAGACACATGATCACCCACTTTAATAGAAAATCCCCATGTGAGATTTCACTGGTGGGTGGGAAGGGGGCATAAGGGTTTTTCTTTCTTTCTTTTTTTTCTTTTCCAATATTAATTCTCCCATACCAGCTGGTGAGTAGAAAAGAAGTGATTACCTCTGTAAGGCAGAATGGGGAGGGCAGCTTAGTGTGGTGGGTCCTCCAGGGAGAATGGCAGGGGGCTCAGCAGCTCTAAGCCAAACTCCTGGGCACCACAGCTGTTCGGGAGCCTCGTATCAGACTCCTGCGGTTGTGGAAGCATCACGCATTTATCTGCTGGGGACTGGGCACATGTGGGTTGACAACAAATAAAAGTCTACCCAGCCCTGGCTGCCTTCTCTGCCCTGATCCACAGAGATGTCGAATCCCTCCCAAGGGTGAAGTGGAACAGGCGGCACCACAGAAGAGTATGAGTCCCGTATGTGAAAGTGGAAGTCCTGGGCTCGGGGTACGCAGAGCGGGCGTGATCAGTCTCACATAAATTAACCTTTACAAAACACTTTCAGATTCTAATTACCCGGCAGCATGAAGGACCAGGTAATCACCATGTAGTTACAGGAAATTTGCCATGGAATTTGCTGTGGGGGTGGATACTTGGGATACTTGTCAGGTAATTACTATGTGGGTGAAGGGGGACGTAAAAAGGTTTACCTTAGGTAAGCGATGACTTTTACAGAATGAGAGCAGGGGGGAACCTGAGATCTCACATCCCTTCTCCACCTGCCAGGAGGCATATATAATGTCCCCACAACTGTCCCGTTCATTGCTCTTATGATGGGGCATAGCTGGAGAATGGGGTGCTTTTCTGCTAGTATCTGTGCAAACAAACAACAAAAATGACAGTTCCTACCCCGAGGTATACAGCTTTCATCTAGCCCATGCTTAATATGTCAGGCTGTCTCATAGACTTCCTAAGAGCCAGATGCTCCACAGATGGGCCCCAGCACAGTATGATTTGAGACTGGACTGGGCATGAGACCTTTTCACTCATAACCATCTCCAGTCACAGCTTAGTACCCTTTGCCTGGTATTTCTCTCTTAACAACTGTGGATTTTAGTTTTCACATTTTATTTAAACAGCCCTTAGATTTCTGTCCCCCTCCCCTTCCCCGGCACTGTTAACCAAACAGGTAGGCAGAGCATACGCAGTCATTTGCAGTTATTTCATATGCAGCTCTGGGACAGCTCTGACCTTTTTCTGTTTGTGTACCGTCTGTTTGCATGTGTCCAGCAATATGCATTCCCTTGCACCTCATACACACACACTACAGATTTAATTTTGTTCTCCCTCTGCATCGCCCTACGACGACAGGTGAAACTGAACACATCCTTTGTATTGGGAGGAGTTTTGTAAACCTTGGTTGGCTGGACAGGTGGCTGCTCTTGCTCTTAGATGGAAATGGGTTTGAATCTTCTTCAAATCCAGTAATTTTCTCCAGCTCACATGTTCAGACAACTCTCAGGCTCTCTTACATCTATCATAAGCTAAGTCCCAATCTTAGACACCCTGCTGCCTTAAGGTTGGGGTAGCTCGGTGTCTTTATCTACTCCAAGCAACCCTATTTCACATCCCTCCCAGAAGGGAGATGCTCATGTCAGATCTCCACAGCAGACCTACCATGGGAGAGCTCAAAACTGGCAGCGGACAGATTACTCATTACATACAGTTTATTTAGCAGATTCTGTCCTTTTTTCCCCCCCTGTTGATAGATGGTCTATGAACAAATTTTTATGCATTTATTATTGTTTATTATTTATTTATGCAAAATTGTTCAATGAATATTTTACATGAGCAAATTTCAGTCTGGATGTTTGTAATGAGCTTTCATTCGATTAGAGAATTCTGAATATTCATGATGTTTAATTGGCCACCTCAGTCACATGGTATTTTTTTCCCCTTACTGGATGACTTAACTTTTATTAACTACTTCTGTCCCAAGGAAATTTCCTCTCTGGATTGAAAGGACCAGAGTGAGTGGCCTGAAGTTGTCTTTCTGAAACACAAATTGTTGCAAAAGGCAGCACCATCCACCAAAGGCATGAGACAATAAATTAATTTTAGAACACACCACAATACAAGTGAAGTGAATGATCCTATCTCTGCTAAACAGCTAAAACAAATCACCGAAGGAAATCAGTCAGCCACTGCCATAGGTGGCCCCTTGCACAAGCAGAGTTATTGTCATGCAACATATGACCTTAAACTGGGATCCATGCTGTCTTCTCAGTTCCTGCATAAAAGGACCACTAGCATTCATACCACTCACTTTGATTGGCGTTATTAGCCAAGAGAGGCCAGGCAAGTCTTGAAGATCGGTTGCTTCTCACAAAGAGAGGCTTGATTTGCTATTTCCCATAGCTCCCAAGTAGATCGACATCGGATTAGAAGTGGCTCAAAATGTGCCAAACAGGGCAAACCATGTCCAGTAAAAGAGATGGTTCTGAGGCTACGTCTCTATATCATAAAGCAGAGCTTTGCCAAGATCTGCAAGCCAGTTTTGGTACCAGAAGCAATGTCTTCGTAGCAAAACAGCGCTCCAGGCAGGCTCATGGAGGCTTTTTTCTCTGCAGGGTTAAGTAGCCAAGCAGTGCACTAGGCTAGCATATAGTTACGTTGTTAATGTATTGGCTGGGTGTCTGCATATTATTTCTATCTACCTGTGGATATACTAGGGCTAAATTTGGTCATGTTTAATGCCGAAGGCTCCTCCTGAGTTAGACCACACTCCTAGAGGTCAGTATGGACTTCTAAAGCCTGAATCATCCCATTCTATTGTGGACAACAGGTGGAAACATGAGATAAACTGCTTTCTAACCGTGGCTGTCTCTCCATTGACTATGAAGAGCCTGCAGCCAACATGGCTACAGGCATTTGTGCTGTAAGTTGTAGATAATTAGTAATAGGCAATTTCCCTCATTCTGAATAAGAGGTGGAAATTATCTAGCTGTCCGATACTCAGGAGTAGGTATAGTAGAAGGAAGACGTATTTGAACTGCAAAGAGCATGGTGAAATCCCAAACCAGCATCCCATTCGCTTGGTGATATGCACAGAGTATCAGAACATGCCAAGAAGGAAGGAGAAGGGCAGGGGTGTGGAACCAGGAGAATTTGTGGTATTGCCCTACGTATGGTTTGGTCATTTCAGCCTTTTCTTGTGCAACCCTATGCATCTGGAAGGGTCATATCACACACCAGGGAAAACGGCTTGCCTGAGGTACTAAATCCCAGACCATCTATTTCTACTCCTTGGTTCCCTGCTGCATGACAGGATGCGTGCGTGTATGCCACTATCAGAGGGCACACACAAGCATTTGGAGAGCAGCACACGACGGAAAAATCCTTCAAGTTTGTGGACTGTGGTGGCATTCAGAGCTGTTGCTCTTTTCGAAAAGCAAGCTCCAGCTCTGCTGCTCTAATTCTTTAGTGTGGGGCTAGGAATCGAACTCGTTTTGGTTGAACATGCAATTGAATGCAGGAACACAGACAAT
>NW_008824032.1:5639052-5650724 GCF_000699105.1 Pygoscelis adeliae | reverse complement strand
CTCTTTCTTAAAACAAGGAAATTACATGATATTAATGCAAGCTAGCTTAGGGTTGACTTTACCTGCGTAAAAGTCAGGAAATTTAAAAAATGATCGTTCCCACAGCAACCTTAACTCACCCATGTTGCACATATCTAATAAGGCAGAGTTAACAGCATACACATGAATATAAAATACTACTCAAGCAAATCTCAGCCATCAGATTGCATTAATATTGATTTGTTTCATTTAATAATAGATTGTCCCATCATTGCTTTCAAGAGAGCTTTTTATGAAACTATTTTTTTTAAAGTTAAGATTAAAAAAAAGAAAAATGCAACATATTTTATTCACGTTTGATATTTTAGAGAACCGACATTGTTTCTTCATATGAAGAAACTGACAAACAGCCAGGTAGAATTCAGTCCTCGCTTTTACAATATTACAGAAATTTCAGCTATGGGGTTTTTAATGAAAAATGTGAAACCTAAGTGTGATGACAGCCAGAAGGGACATGAACAATTTTATCGAAAAAGAACTTAAGTATGAGGTATTAGTCTCCTCCTTCACACCCTCTGTTCCCTTTATTTCTACCACTGAACTGAACCCTGTGCTGGGGGTAAGTCACCTTCACTGATGTGTACCAGCCTAGGATACAGATCATTCAGGGCTACGCTAGACTCATCCCCAGAACAGCAGGATCACAAAACCATAAAATAAATCATAAAATAAAGTTAAAAAGGACCTCAGGATGTTACCTGATCCAACATCCAACTCAAAACAGGGCCAACTGATGTTAGTTCACGTTGCTCAAGATGTGGTATCTGTGTTGAAAGTGGCTTTATGGTACAGCCACATGAAGATCAGCTACAAGGTGTCCTGCAAGACGTCCCTGAAATGCAATACCAAAGCTGTGTGGGGATTCTTACCCTAAATAACTGGAGATGTTAGAGGTCAGGATGCTAGTCGTGATATAACCTGAGAACATTGGCAGCTGGTATAAATGATCACCTTTCAGAACTTGGCTTACAATGGGTCTAAACGGAGTGGAAATGAAAACAAATTGTACGAGGAGATTAGGACTCAGCAGGCATGGCCACCTGGGATTGTTCCTGTGGCGCTGCAGAGCTGGTATGGGCAGCCCACAGCAGGAGAGCCATGGGGGGGCTGCAGGGGTGCACTGACTGTGCAGTGCAAAATCAGGCAGTTTGCACAGCTCCCTGGAAGCCCTAGTAATTCTCCCTGAAGGTGTGAGTGGATGTAACTGGCACCCAGGTGACCACCAATTTTAGCAGCTCTCTGGTCGAGAGCCACGGCACTCACAACCCTGCGACCAGATCTCACCGCACTCCATGGCAGCCCTCTGGAGTCACTGCAGCACCAAGCTCTTAAAAGACACCCTCAGGCACAAAGAGAAATGAATGAGCTCCAGGAATTCAGCTGATTCCTTGGGTTTCATTCAGTCAAGGAAAAAAATAACCTCCTTCTTCCTAGACCCTGACACCTGACTCAGAAATGAATCATCAGAAAAAAACCAAGCCAAACAACGTCCTGGACTGTATGTCTCATTTTGCCTTTTTTTAGATAAATAAACCCCTTAATTTGGTTCCAAAGTCCTTGTAAAACAAGCTCCCCCAGCCTCCTGTTTAAACTTTATAGCTCCTCATTTAAATTAACTTGCTAAGTGTTTGAGTCCCTGCCTGGTTTGAGGCGCTATCTGGTCCATCAGAGGAGCGTGGCTGGTCACGTGGCAGCTCTCATTAGCGAGTGGCAGGGACTCAGCTGCGCCGGCTTTGATAAGCCCAGCTCCACTCTCACAAGTACGCCGCAAAGCAATTAAAACAGCAAAGGGCCCTTTTTTCCCCACCATCCTTTTTCTTCCTCCTCCGAAGTTGAATAAAAATGATTTGATAAATTATTCTTTTCAGAGCTAAACACCCAGGCGAAGGAAGAGGGAGGGGGGAGGAGGGAAAAACTACACAGGGGAGAAATGTCGCTCCTGAGGACCCATTATTAGCCTGTATCCCCAGCTCCCTGGCAATCAGGACAAATTCTGGTGTTGGAGGTGGAGCAGTGCCACAGCAGCGCTCCTTGCCATTCATCTCACACTGCTATCAGGCCTGCTGGATGCGCACCATATGTGTGCATCCGTGTGCGTAATGGATGGGAGTTGGAGCAGGCATTTAGGACAGTTTCAGCCTAATATTATTATGCTGCCTATAGACGCAATGCAGGCACAGCTCAGTCCCAGGTCCCTCAGCATCATCTGGACTACTCTGACTTACAGCTCAGGAAGGAAGCCCTTAAGAGGCTGGTAACACGGTTATCAACATGGTTTGGAGGTCCCAGCTATGCTACCATTGCCACCATACCAGGAGACATAATTGCATGCTTGAAACAGCCCTGGGGTTTTGCTCTCTGTATGCAGCGTACCAGCGCTACTGTGCTTTTCTGGGACTTCCATATACCAAAACAAACTCCTGTTCACAGAGTAGAAAAAATGGGAAAGCTTGGGTACCACCTAGATTAGACTAAGTGATGCGCTGAAGTGAACTGCCTACTGATTAATGTGGAACTAACACAAGACCTCCTGCAGGAAGCAAAACCAAAGTTGAGACTCAGGGATTCAGAAAGAAAGGAAGGGTTGGCATGGCAATGACACAGCTCATAGTCACAGACCTGCTTCTGCAAACTGGGCTTGGCAGTCACAGAAGGGAGCACCTGATGGCTGGGGATTGAACAGGAAGGTTTAATTGAGACTGCACCATCCAAGAATAGGCACGCTAAAACAGTGGCCAGTACCTAGGCTCTATCTATGTTTTCCAAATGTATCTGGAAAATTACTTTTATTAAATGGGATTCTGACAAGTGCTTGAATTTAGGGGCTGCTCAGCAAACAAGTACTATCAGGGGGATTGGCCAGCCACCTCTGAAACGCTCTGTCTCTCCTTACTTTGTCTCTGACCATAATCTGGTTTGGGGGCCAGGGCTTTCCAGTACCCATTGTGGTCATTTTCTGCCATTTCCCATGGCATTAGCAACTGCAGTTTACAGTGAGAAGAGAGATGCAGCAAAAGATGTTATTTGGGAAAAAAAAACAAAACCAACAAACAAACCCCAACAAAAATACCCCACATAAAGGTTTCAAATTGGCAGCACATACCCATTACAACCCAAAATAAAACAATTGCAAAATCCTGCTTCTTTTTCCCCATGCCACAAAACCCTCTGATTTACACCAGGATGCTCACTGAGTAAACAAGGGTTAACATGCAAGATGTTCTATACAATGTGTCCAGAGAAGAATTCTCTCTCTCGCTGTCACCTACAGAAATAGACACAGTTCATCCATTTAGGTGATGACATCTCTGACTTAGAAAAGCAGTTTCAGAGAAGGGGAAGTACGGCAGAACATCTTAGAAGTTAAGACGGAGAGAAGCTGGGAACGGGGCGGGAGTTTCCTGGCAGCCGCAGGTGGATGCTACTGCAATGATGCATGATAAAGAGGCAGAGAGAGGGAGGCGGAGGGTGCAGAGGACACAGTGCAGTTTCCAAGTGATCATTCATCACCGCTGGCTCTGCCTTCTCTTCTTCATGCCAACAGGTGATGGAGCCTCATCCATAAAACATTTCCTGGGTGTCACTAACTGGAAGACACATTGGAGGGTTACACTCACTCTGCATAAGAAATAACTTCCCAGATGAAAGAGAGAGCTGCCACTTTTAAACTCCCTGTGCTTTCCTCCCCCCCACCCCTCCTTCCATGCTGCACCCAGAAATCATCTGTCTCTCTCCACCAGCATGTCCTCTCTTCACCAGCTGCTGCTGCTATGATCCGTACCAGAGGCTCCTCTTCCATAGGTACTTTTTAAATAAGTATTTTGTATATGTATTTTATGTGTTTTTTTTATACAGGCTACCCCATGTGTGTAGACCTGTGGAGTCTTCTCATGATCTTAGGAGGAAAATCAGGTTTCCAACATACCCAACAGTCCCTCCAGCTCCTAGCTCCTCCCAGCTCATCACTCTCTTCTCACACGCTTCTGAACCCATTCCTGCCCTAAATTATACTCCGTACATTTTAACCTCTCTTTCAACAAAAACCTCCCAAATGTGCACATTCAGTAGAACACAGCAACAGCATAACTTCTCTGCTTAGCTTAGGTGACAGGACCCTACTGACTTCAAAACTCAGGGCTACAAGATCTCTGAAGGTTTTGCTCTCCAAATAATTCAAATAGGAAAATCTGGGAAGAAAAAAAAAGTGTTCAAGCAGCGCAAAGCCACTAACTGAATGATTTACATTTACAAACAAAAAATGGCTGGGTGAGTCCTTAAGTACTTTGGATTTAGGATCCGAAATATGACTCAGGTTACACCTGATGGGAATCAGCAGGTTTTCCTGTAATGTTCTGGAATTGAATGATCATTTTGACAAACCACTGCATGTATCAGCAATATTGGCAGCCTCCACAAAGAGGAATTAAGTCCTTAAATAGCAGGGAGAGGGCAGGGGGCTGCAGGGCAGCTGGGGGGGCACTGCAGAGCTGGTGTGGGGAGCCCAAGGTTGGGAGAGCTGGGGGCAGGGGGACTGCAAGGCAGGAGGGAGCACTGGCAGAGCTGGGTGTAATAAATGATGTGCAGCAGCTGTTTGCAGCCAGCTCTATCACTCTGTATTTTTCAGTAGAATTATAATTCAACCATTCTTAATACCAACTCCTGTGCCACTTAGTGCCTGACTTACCAAACCCAACTCACTTCTGCACTTGTGTTCCTACATAAGCAAATGTTCAGAATGCCAACCTCAGCTGTCAGCCGTCCAAGTGTTTCTAGAAATGTACTGCATTTGGTGTTAGAAACTTACTTGTCTCCTGAATGAGAGGTGGAGTATCTGGAAAGTAGATGACTCTCACCTTAAATGCTTCTAAGAAATAAAGTGGCTACAGAATTAGGGTGGGCATATGTCTTGCAGATGGTTATATGCTCTCTGAGAAGGCTGCCTGTGTTTTGGAGGATTAAACAGCTTAAAGCCGTAGGAAGATAAGGATGCAAAAGGGAACGATGATGAGGGAGAAAAAATAGAGGAGAAAGAAGACCTAGAGACAGCAAAGTATGACAGTAAGGCAGAGGAGACCACCTGAAGAAAGAAAAGCAGCTGGAATCACTAAACAAAGGAATGGGAGAAAGAAAGGAAAGCTCTATAGAGAGCCACTGAACATAGTACCCCGCCTTCAATCCCCTCCAGAGGAACAAATGCTGACCCTACTTCTTGCCTGGCTTGTCAGGGGCTGTTTGGCTGAGTAAGTCCAGCCCAGCAGCCCTCTCCTGCTCTCTGAGCATTAATATATTCATTTCATTATTCAATTATTTAAAACATTTCTTATGTTCCATCTATTTCACACAGATGGAGGTGGGGTGGGGCTGCTCCCTCTCTCTCTAAAACCTTCACTGCCGGAGCCTCGAGGAATGTAGGGCACAAAGTGCTTCTGGGCTCTCCCTCCTCCACCAGCTTCACCCTGGCTGCAGCACCAAATACTCCTTTACCTGCACCTCAGACATCTTGTTTAAAAGGAAACCCTGTGAATGATTGCCACCACTGCAGTGGTCCCTGTGATGTGCAGGGTGCTCTGTACCACCTCAGGAGACCGACTGTTTGTCAGAGGGAAGCAGATGCACTGAAAGTTGCTCTCCTGACAAACTCTGCTGGCCCCTGCAGGCAAACTGCCTTCTCACAATGTGTAAAATGTAAAGTTGCAGGTTAGACAGAGACTCTTTTCCTCCCCATTTGCCTACCAGCTTTTGAGGAGCTAATTAGCTTGTTAGTCATGGTGTCTCTCTCAGGCTTGCAAACCACCATAAATCTCCTACTCCCTCTCTCCCTGTTCCAGGGGAGCATTAATTCAGATTCTTGGACGGGAGACCTCCAAAGACAACTTAAGGTGCTGAAGGCAGCAGGGTTCATGAGTGAGTGGCTGTCATTCCTCCTACAACATCATTAGTCCCCAAAGCGATGCTGAGAAGGACCACCTGTAAAGCAGAGTTCTTGATCATTTGCAATCACAAGAGAGTCAATGGCACCTTGGGTATTAGGTAGTCCTGCCCCACAAATTATGCTACTAGAATCATACAAAGTAAAGCTGGAAGATCCCTGCTGAATCGCCTAGCCACCCCCTACCCCCCAAAAGCATCAACTACATTAAAATAATTCCTGAAAACCATTTGTCCAATATATTCTTCTAAACTCCCAGTGGTGGAGAGTCCATGTCTCCCCAGGCCCTCTCCTCCAGTATGTCATAACAGCTTCTGAAAATAACTTCATTATCACTTCAAACAGAAGTGGAAGTTTTCCTCCTCTCCCCCAATGCACCCCCAAGAAACTGTTATAAGTGTTGCTGTATACTCACAACTCACAATTTTGACTTGCATCAGACTTTGTCCTATGTCACTGTCAGATTAACCAATTCTTAAGGGAGGCTACCTAATTAAAGGTATCTCATCCACAAAGATATTACTTTGTCCTCTATTTGGCTAGCAGTCCTTGTTTGCTATAGCTTACAAAACAGCCAGGCCTGTCTTCTGCTCTGCTGTGTCTTCGTACTGCCTGGCATGGGTTGCTTGTGAAGTGGCACTGAGGAACAGCAAATTCAACTGTCTTGAGCGGTACCATCAGTGCGGGGTTTGCCTTGGGCTTCCTGCTGCTTGTCACTGGAACTGGTGGGTGGATCCCGCTCCACAATCCTCATTTGAGGCAGAGCTCAGTAAAGATTTTTCAGGGAATCAGCCAGGTATTTTTAGTTTAGCTTAGCTATTTTTTCTGCAAGAAAGAGTTAGCTATTTGACAAGGATTTTGCTGTACCTTTATTAGCAACCCTTACTGTGTTCAGCTCTTATGGGAGAGTTTCCTCAGTGCAATTTCATTCAGGCAATTCTGCTAGTAATCTGCATGGTTACCAACACTAAAGCATCATAGCAGATAAGGAAAGAGCACCTGGGGAATCCAGCCCTCTGCTACGCCGTGAGGATTTCCTGCAGTGCATTCTCAGACTTTTGTCCAATTCTGTGATAAATGTTCTCAAATGATGGAGCATTCAACCCTTCCCTTTGTAGGAAGAGTTCCCGAGCCAAGAACAACTCACTGACACAAAGTGACTCTGGATAATCAGCCCCATTTGCATTCTTTCCCTCCTGATGCTAGCTAAAGCTGGGTAAACAATTCTGAATGAATCATTTATTAGCTTAATTCTACCTCCTCCAATTCATGAACTGTCCACTAGCGCTTCCCAGTTTCGTTTCCTCCAGCCTATTTTCTCTTCAGAATCATTTGGGTATGAACACAACACAATCCACTGAAGTCAGCAGAATCATTTCTTTGCATAAAAGCAAGCTTGTGCTTTAAAGTTTTTGTCTTGATGGATCTTGGTTTTTTTTTTTTTCTTTACAAACTATCTTTTCTTTTCAGCTTACTTGTTAGCAGTGAGTTGGAATTTTACAACTATCTTTCTTGAATAGAAGAGTCGTGGTAAGTTTGCATATTCTTGAATGGATGAAAGCATCTGGAGAATTTAACTTCCCAGGAAACCACCAAATTCACAACGTGTTTTCTCAGTGCCACATTGCCAATACCGCAGTATAAAAAAGTCAGGAGTCAGGCCCTCAAAGCTAAAAATCACAAGGTTTTGTTTTTTTCTGAGTAATAGATGTTGGGTTCTTTTCATTAGTCCTTTTGCTTTTTAACCTTTCAGGTCCATTCTCTTCGTCAAAAGCACAAGGGCCAGAAACATGCTGCTTCAATGAAAGAAAAAATATCTTGACTTCAACAGCAAGGCTTTCAGAAACACAGTGAATGCTACAAGCCTCACAACAAAACATGAGTGCTGGCAACACCTAACTAAACAATTATGTGCTAATAATACAAACTAAACATTAGTTTGCAATGCTGAATTAACTGCCATAGTTTCTACAACAGTTCCAGCCAGGGGACTTCTTTCCTGAAATAATCACACAAATCAAACTCAAAAGGGGGAGAACAGAATCAGGGCCAAATCGAACATTCAAGCCAGTGCTGGAGGAAGGATTTGGGCTCCTAAGCTCTATTTACTCCCTATACAGGGTTGCCCTAAACAATAACTGTCCTGGGTGTCTTTCCAATATATGATCGGTAGCTACTGTCTTCCTCTTTATGTCAACTATGCAAACAACTCTCTTATCTTCATTTGGAGGGTTGTCCCTTTGTGTGCCATGACAATGTCATTCCTCTGTCAGCTCAGTTTAATACATGAGCATCTCAGGGACTGATCAAGGACTGGACTACTTTTTCCAGGAGTGTCTAACTCATCCCCTAAGCAGCTCTCTCTCCCTTGTACCTGTCTGGAAAGAGAAGCAGTCATGTCCCTCTCCAAGAGCGATGCGAGCACTCCCTCTGCCGTTAAACAAGGGCTTCAGGCAGGTGTGGCCATACAGCACGCCGCAGATCTTTGCAGCTGATGTCTTCCCACAACTAATAGCTATTTGGCTGGCATTTGTCTCACAGTGGAAGGGTTACTGCAACACATGCTGGGAATGTCTGGACACAGGAAACTCGAGTGATGGAGTTGTTTCCAGTCCTCTTGCCCCCATCAGGACCAGTGATTTCTAAACTGGGTGCATACATGTGTTGCCTGCACTCTGCGAGATTCAGTTTATACTGGTAGACAAGAAGTCAAGTTCATGATCCCCAGGACAGGAGAGCAGATGGCTTTGTGCTTTTGATTTTGTCAAGTGAAACCATCTGGCTAATTCTCTGTGGCTTGTGCATGTGGGTACGTTAGCAGAGAGAGATACAGCCTGCTTCCCTGTCGAGGCTGTGCCTGCAGTCACAAGGGAAGAATTTGCTATTTTGGAAGTGGGTCCTGCCCACCGTAACCTCTTCAGATAGGGCAGAGGTACCAGCATGGCTTTAGCCACTAATACCAGCAGATGAGATGTGTCACAAGCATATATCTGCAAAGTTGTGGCCCTCAGTTACACAGATGTTGCCTTTCCTTATTTTCCCTCAAAACCAAAGCCTGCTATGGCAATTCCCACATGCCACCTAATGGGTCATGAGCCAGGAGATCTGACCTGATTTACCACCAAGGCTGAGGAGGAGTGTACTGTCCTCCACTCAGCACTCCTCCCCTTCCTCCTCAGGCCATTATGTCATGCTTCCCTACCTTCCAGTCACCCTAGTCTGCAAGTACTGATCTGTCCTGGTTTCAGCTGGGATAGAGTTAATTTTCTTCCTAGTAGCTGGTACAGTGCTGGGTTTTGGATTTAGGAAGAGAATAATGTTGATAACACACTGATGTTCAGTTGTTGCTAAGCAGTGCTTACACTAGTCAAGGACTTTTCAGCTTCTCGTGCCCTGCCAGTGAGAAGCCGGGAGGGGGCACAGTCAGGACAGCTGACCCAAACTGGCCAAGGGACATTCCATACCATGTGATGTCATGCTCGGTCTATAAACTGGGGGGAGCTGGCCAGGGGGCGGCAACTGCTGCTCAGGAACTGGCTGGGCATCGGTTGGCAGGTGGTGAGCAATTGCATTGTGCATCACTTATTTTGTATATTATCATTATTATCACTATTTTCCCTTTCTTTTCTGTCCTATTAAACTGTCTTTCTGTCAACCCATGAATTTTAATTTTTTCCCCTGATTCTCTCCCCTGTCCCACTGGGGGGAGGGGGGGGAGGAGCGGTGAGTGAGAAAACGGCTGTTTGGTGTTTAGCTGCCTGCCGGGTTAAATCACAACACCATCCTCCCACTTCTTCATCTGCACAACACTCTTGAGAGCTAGGGAAGTGCTGCCACCCCCATTTCACAAATGGGCTAGAAGCCCAGACAGACTTCTCTGTATCAGGTGGGAAATACATGGCAGAGCATAGCAATGAACCCAAGCCTCATGCTACCTAGCTTAGCTCCCTAATACAAGAGATGGTAAACATTTTGAGAGTCTGTTGCCAAGTGTGTTTAAAACAAACCAACAAACAAGCTTTGAAGCTTATTATCATTGTTTCCAGCCCAAGTCTTAGTGAGAGCCCAACTTGGCATCGGTGACAATGGTCTGCCAATGCTGCTATACCCACTGTACCAACATTACCTCCATGACAGAAAGCTCCTCCTCTCACTTGAGGCAGGACACTGCAGTGGCTGATACCCAGCCTCTCAAAGTCTCCTGACAGTGTGACCAGACTCAGGATATATTCCCCCATCAAGCACCTGCATTAACATGGCATCTCCCCAGTCACGGCCACATCACCCTGCCACCACAGGAGGAAATGCACAGATGCTGCCCCAATGCAGGGCCTGTATTTCCAGCCCATCAACCCCTCTCTGGGAGATGCCCATGCCTGGGGCCAGCATGTCACTCTGGCACAGAGGGGACAGTGGGTGCAGCACTTGGGGCTCACTCTGGCACCCACGGCCAAAAGCATGGCGGGGGAAACCAGTGCCAGGTGGATAAGCAGTCACAGGGAAGCACTATGCACTGGATTGGATTGTGGACAGTGCATGCATGTGTGTAACTATGCTGCTCTCTGTTGGCTGCAGCACAGGGAACAGATATGGTTTCAAATGCTGCTACTGTTACTTATATTCAAGTGGATCCTTTAAAGGGCTTTACAGAACAAACAGGTATTTGGGAAGTGTTTTGCAGCTTCCTACATTGTAATGTGAAGCTGTCAAGACTGAAAGTGCCTGAGTTTTATCCTCTGTGCTGGGCAAAGAAAATTCAGCTATTGGTGACTACGAAACCACTACATTCACAATCAAATGCAAAACAGGAAAAAGACATCCAGACCACAAGACTTCCATTCCCTTACCCCACTCAACTGTTCTGCCCCATCCCTTTTTTTTCTTCCCTTTTCCATTTTCCCCTAGCAACTTCTACATCCTTGCTCTTCAGCACTCATTGCCAGTGCTTGCAGCATAGCATCTCTGCTTAGCAGTGCTCTGCCTGAAGCATTTGAGTAGCACAGGGGATGGGGAGCTGATAGGGAATGTGCTGCGTTTGTTCATGAACTAATGATGGTCAAAGCCCAGGATAGAAACAACGGAAGAGGAAGAGAATGCAGTGCCTCAGTGCCAGAAGCTATTAAAAATGGTAGTTCAGTCTTTCTCTATCTACAGGGGAGTTAGTTTCTCACAAAGAAGCCACTATTTCCTTCAGAAAACTCTTACCTATGGGGCCCTGTGCACTTGCAGCTGACTCACCAGCTCCAGAGGCCATCCCACACATCTGCTGCTCTGTCCTGCTCTGCTCAGCTGAGTGTGGATGTTTCCTGATGCTTCTGGCTCCTTCTCCATGTCCTCCCCTCCCAAACCCCTCCTCACCTACAGCTTTTTGTCCCAAGTTGCTCTACAGCTAGAGAGGGCTGTCACATGTTGTACCACTAGGTTGCTCTCTGCCTACTGGCTTGTGAAGGCAGGGATGGCTTTCAGTAGGAGAAAACATACCTGGAACTAGGTTGTAGTGGTGGTCTATAGTCTTGGCTGGCTGGTGATTAGGAATAGCCAGAAAGAAAGAATCCTCTGTCAGGGAAAGATGGAGGTTTTGAGATGTGTTTTGAGGCTGTTGTGAAATAAAGCAAAGATTATCAGAAAACATCTGTGAAAAACAGCATGAAAAAGATGAGAGGATGAGCAGAGACACAGATGCCACTTTTTGTTTTCAGGACAC